>NC_044551.1:117417365-117744032 GCF_007565055.1 Rhinopithecus roxellana | reverse complement strand
GGCTCTACAATATCAGAATCTCTATTAAGCTTTAAATAAGAAAGGGAAAGGTTAAGCCAAGGATCTTGCGAGGAATTTTACTGGTCAAACTTGAGTTTCATTAGGTTTGCTGAGCATCTAGTGAGGCTTAACCCAGTAAATATATATATATATATACACGCAAACAAATACGTATATACACACATACATACATATATGTGTGTATATTTCTATATAATGGTATATGAATATATTATATATGCCATATGTATCACCATATATATATATATATATATATATATATATATATATATATCATCACACATGTATAATCATCTTCTGCTACATAGAGCACATTCACAAGAGTCCTGAGATGTGTATAGTGTCACAAAAAAAGAAAGTGAGCCAAAATCATGTGGAAGATTTCAAGGGGCAGACTTGGAAATGGTCTTTCATCCACATGTCATTAGACATAAAACATGTGGCCCCAATGTAAAATCGAAAATAGATTAGGAAAAGCAGATATCCTCTGTGCTTAGGAAGTGGAAACAAAAGTAATGAGCATTTAGTCACTCACAACAGCCAGTTCTCATTGTTTATATTTGCCTAGTATAAATTTTTATGTTTTTTTACTCGAATTCTTTCCGAATCTTTATATTTTAGGCATTTCTGTTGTAAATATTTTATAATTTAATTCTTTTTTAAAAATCTGATCTGACAATCCCTGTCACTGCAATAGGGAGTTTATTCCATTTACATTTAATGCAATTATTTATAATTGTTTTTCTATGTTTCTGAGATTTTCCACCTGTATTCTTTTTTTTTTTGAGCCTTTTTAAGTAGTCTTCATCTTTTTCCTACTGCTCTGGTGACTTAGAAGCTGTACATTGTTTCTTTGCTTGTTAGTAATACCTCTATATCCTCACTGAAATTATTTCTTAAAAATTTCTAATTAAAAAATCTGTGCTAAACTTACTATACTCCAGTGTATTCATTTCTCTTACTTTAAAATTCACAAATTAGTGATTATTACTATTATCTCTATTTCACCTAAATCAATGCTTGCCTGGATTCACAGACACATTTATCAGTTTTTTTTTCTTTCTCTCTTTCTTTCTCTCTCAAATTTCTCTTGTATCTTAAACATCTGTTATCAACTTTCTTCTTCCTGAATTACATTTTTAGAGTTTTTACAATAACCTATTAATTTTGTACACTTAATTTTCTTTGTTCAAAAATGCCTTCTATCTCTCTTTATTGAATTATAGTTTACTTCACATAAAGTATACAATGATTAAAGTGTATAAATGATAAATGAACAAAGTTATGCTTAATACAGAAAAGCCTAGGTAGGTTTTGAAGTGTTACCTTTTTTAAATAAATATTTTAAAATGTAATTTATTTTAGTGCCCAAGTAATTAAAATAATTGAATTACTGTTGAGCTTTCCTCTGGTAAATGTATTCTTTCTTGTGTGGTAGAGTGAAGGGTTTTTTGTTGTTGATGTTCTGAAAGCTACTTTAAAAAATTTATCAAGATCCAAATAAAAGCTCAACCAAAATCAGTATTGCTCATTTTGTGATTAAATTCATAATAAATTTATACTATTAATTTTTCTTCACCTGTCTCTCAGACATAAAATTCACATGCAGTGCAAAAATAAATAGTACTATGCTCTATAATAAACCTCACAACTTTCAAAAATATCATCTAGAAATAAGAGTTTGAATGTTCTTTTAAAATGTATCTCTGAGTATTTTGCTATTTTTACACATTAGATTTTCTAAGTCTATATACATTGTAATAGAGTGTGTACTTTTTTTCTTGATCTCCCCAAAACTGTATTTTCATGTATAGATCTTTCTTATTTAAGAAACTTAACTAACAGTGTAGAAGACAATCTGACAAAGCCAATTTGTCAATGTCAGGAGAATTATCCCTCTTCAGAGATGATCAAAGATGCCTAGCCTTGAAGAAAAAAATAAGTAAAAATTATGCTAAGCTTATACCATTTACATTTCTTATCAGATTACTTTTGCTCAATTCAGAAACATTACTTTTGAAGCAATCTATCTTTGAGATAAATGCTAAGCCAAGAAGATTTATTATTTCAATGCAAACTTCAGTTTTAAAGAATATAAATTGACTTTGAGCAGACCAAGGACCTATTAAAATCAGAGAGGTGTCTGCAAGTTGAGCTCTAAGAGTGTGAAAAATGCATGGATTAAGAAAATTAGGTAGAACTTAAAGTATAATAAAAAAAAAAAAAAAGAAAATTAGGGAAATCCAACACCGAAGAGAATAGGAATGATTTTATCTAGATGATTTTTTTTCCTGCTAGCCATTTCAGAAGGAAACTACATTTAACAGTTTACAACTTTAGCTTATATAATATAAATTAATGTGACCCATATACCAACAAATGTTGACAACATCAGATAATCATAAATATGACTCAGAAGAATAAACTTCCTATTAAATATTCTCTGTTTTGGGTGTCTAAAATACATGACATACATTTACTGAAAAATATCTGTAAATCAAGGAAATGAACCACTTCTTTTTAAAGATCAAAGATTATCTAATATTAACTTATATGCAATCCCTCTCTTGATGTCTCAAGACAAATGAAACAGGACTCTATAAGCTTTTTGATTCTTCTCAATTTGTATTTGACCAATGAACAAATTTTAATTTCCAAAATGAACACATTTTTAATTTCTACCTTCATGATAGCTCGATATACTTCAGAAGAAAACAAAACAAAGTAAAAGTCTGAAGGTCAAGCCAGACACAGAAAAGCACACATTATATGATTTTATTTATAGAAAATATGAGATGAGTCTAAACGAATCTATGCTGTTAGAATTTGGGTGCTATTACAGCTATGCTTTGGGCAGGGGGAGGGAGGGTGACTGGAAAGGAGCATGAGGTGTGCTAGTAATGTCATGTTTCTAGGTCTGGATGTTGAATCTTGAGTTTGTTTGGTTTGCAAGAATTTATAGAGCTATCTATTTATATATATGCATATTATGCTTCAATTAAAAAAGTTTTTAAAAACCTGAAAGTCAGTATTAGAGCTATATAACAGCCTTTACACATACAGATGCTAAATTACACGTACAGTGCTAAGTTAGCTTAGACCTCAAAGCTGTCTGAAACGGGAGCCATGATAGTATTTGTGAAAGTCGAAGCATATCTCTAAAATGTCTTTTAATTTTGACTTTGCTGGATTAACATAGCAATATTAAATACTATTTTAATAAGTCATGGAATATAAAAATAGAGATAAATAAAATGTCATTAAATCTCAATGCAAGTAACCTGAGAAAAGTTGGCTTTGTTCAGAATTCTACTATTTGAATTTGAGAGTAAACAAGGCTCTTTCTCCGTAGTTATAAAATAGCATTTTAATGAATGATTAGTAAAGCTGTTTAAGATCACACATAAAGAAAATACTCAATTGATGTTAGATTTCTAGGTCAAATGAAACCATAGAATCCTTTCCTCATTCATTGTCCTAATCTGTTGAGTTTCTGCACAAAATCAGCACATTTTCAGGTACAGTTATCTCACATTGCATTCCCTACTATCAGAAGGCCCGTTGCTAAGAGATGCCTTGTTTCTTTGCCTCTTAGAGGGAAAAGAAGAATATTGCTGCTCAACGAATTAGGGGATCCAGTGCAGAGAGCCTTGTTACTGCTGATAGCCCTCCACCATCCATGTCATCAGTTATGAAGAATAACCCACTCTATGGTGACCTAAGTTTGGAGGAAGCTATGGAAGAAAGAAAAAGGAACCCATCATGGACCATTGAGGAATATGACAAACGTTCCCTGCACACAAACCTCTCTGGACATCTGAAGGTACTCACGACTAAGAGTCAACCTCTTCAACTGATAAGGGAGATCAGTCAAATAATCCTAAAAGAAAGCATTATTGAAGTGACAGGTATTCTTCACTAGGCACAGAATCTCTAGATTTCAGAGCATTTTGGCTCCTGGCTTTTCTTTCTCCCTTCTAGTCAGTATTTATGTTTATTTGTTTTGAGTTTTACAGTTCCGACAGTTACTGGCAACTGTATAGTGTAGAGAAGAAAAAAACTATGTGGCACAGAACAAAGGTTTTCCAGGAGGGTAAAAGGTTTATTGAAAATTAATTTGCAAGATTACATTTTCTTTTAGTTTTTAAACATTTATGTTCATGAACACTTAAGAGCTGATGCCCTAGTCTATATTTATTAAAAAATACTTATTAAGTGTTCTGTGTTAGGCACTGTGCAAGGAAGTTCTCATCAAAGATTATTTTATCTCAGCTCTCTCAGTGATTTAAGATTGAAGATTTACATTTTGGTCGTTTTCCTGTGTCTCAGTAACAAAACAAAACAAAAACATTTCAACACAGGAAAAGTATGCAATGAACTCATTCACCCAGCTTAAATTCAACTTAAGTTTTTCTTTCTTTCTTTGCCCCCACTGCTGTCACCCCAACCCATGAAAAACTTCAAAATACCTGAAAAGCAAGGAAGCAGCCTTCTGTTTTCTGAATGGACTGGATTCTTACCTAGTCTTGGCTTGCCTCCACCTGCCCTAGGCCAGGAAAGCCTGCCATTTTGCAAGTACATACCCTTCATTCAAAAATGTTTATCTGTGCTAAGCCCCATACCTTAAGCACTTGAGAATTTTTTTCTTTCTTTCTTTTTTTTTTTTTTTTTTTGAAGAGGACAGCACCCTGTCTCCTTGAATCCTACTCACACTTTTTACAATTTCAAATATGTGCTACTCAAAAGACCCACTGTCCAGAATCTTCGAAGTTTCTTAATCTCTTGGTAGATTGAATGTATCTCCTCTTTTATGTAGCCCGTTTTCCAGAGAAGTTTACATAACAGATGCTCTCCACAGAAAAAATAAGCTTGTGTTTCTTTTTCCTTCTTTCTTCTTTTTATAAATTTTGCATTCCTTACCAAGAGTCTTAAGGACATCTAAAAAGTCACCCCTACTATTAGAAAAAGAAAGTATTGATATATTTTACAAACATTTCTTGACTGTATGTTAGGGCCTCTTCCTTTTGCTGATTACATGCAAAATAAGGGAACTATGGAGGTGAATGTTCCTGTCCCTACCCTCAAAAAGTTCTAACTGAGCAAATTAACAGACAAAAACTATAGAACAAGATAAAGGAAGCTAATGGTAATAGTAACAAAGTGCCATGCAGTGTTCTGACTCATAAGTGGGAGTTGAACGATGAGAACACATGGACACAGAGAGGGCAACAACACACTCTGGGGCCTGTGAGGGGTGAGAGGCAAGGGGAAGGAGAACATCGGCACAAATACCTAATGCACGCGGGACTTAAAACCTAGATGACGGGTTCATAGGTGCAGCAAACCACCGTGGCAGAAGTATAACTATGTAACCTGCACATTCTGCACATGTATCCCGGAACTTAAAGTTAAAAAAAAAAATCTGTACCCCAAATTCTCATGATACACTTTACCTATAAAGAAAACTTGCACATGTAACCCTGAAGCTAAAATAAAAGTTCACAAAAAGAGAAAAGAAAATGCCTTTCCCTCACATTTGCCAATACTGATTATTTTTCAAATAAATCATCAATGATTGGAAAAAATGGTAACACATTGTTTGCTGATTTTCATTTTTCTGATTACCAGGCGAGGCTGAATATTCTAGTAAAAGTATAAAACGTGTTCACTATAAAAGCCCAAATTAGGATTAGTGTAATAGCACATAATTATCTCCTGTTAAATGTTGCCATAGGCTTACCTGTGATACTCTTCATTCTCTGTTCTAGGAAATTGCTGCTTTTCAGGTTTTCTTCTCTTTCTTGTGGAATTAGTCCATCATCACCGTTGCCAGCAGCAGCACAATCAGTCAGGTTTTCTGATAATCCCATGTTATTACTTCCGTGCTTCTTTATTTCTTCTTCAACCTTGAGTGGAAGTTTCATATTAAGAATGGTTATTACTTTATACAATAAAAAGAAGATTTTGTTTCACTGAAAAAAAATAAAGAAGAAAAAGAAAAAAGAAAAAGTGTCATGTAGGATAGGAAGGGGGCATAAATCACATTTGATTATAAAAGGAATTCATGAAAAAGCAAACTTATTGTGGGCTTGAAGGATGTATAGAATTCCAAAAGGTATAGATGGCTTGCCTAAGTGGGAAGGCTCTTTTTTCAGGAGTAGCAAGAGCAAAGGCAGAAATATAGGAGCTACAGGTTAAGTAATAGAATAATGGGAAAATAAGGCTAGAAAATAAAGCTAAAAAATGTTGGAATGTTATGCTTATGAAATTGAATATTATTGGCAATAAGGAGTAATTTTTTAAGCTGGACAGTTATATGAGTTATGTTTAGGAAGAATGAGCCATAAATACAATGAGTGCCATGTTTTACTACAATCAGGACCTGCTCCCTCCCCTACCCAGTCATAACAAAAGCCATAACTTTTGTTTTCATTAAAACTTCTTCTACCTCATTAATTCAACTTTCATCTTCACCCCTGTCTATATCTCATAGAGCCCCTAACTTATTTTCTGAAACCTTGACACCACTTTTAGGTTATAAACCCAAGTTCCTGTGGTCACTCCCATTTTTCTACATTGGTAAGAGTTTATAAGCCAGAAAAGAGAAAAGAAATCCATATTTAATTACAAAGGAAAGCTAGAAGCAGAATGTAAGACAAAATAGTCTCTATTAGTGAAGTTCTTAGTGGAGAACAGAGGCATTAAACTTACGAAGTGCCGGCCTCTGATTAGGACACAAAATGAAAGATAGGCATGAGGTAGACGAGGATTTTTATGTTATTATCCTTCTTCACAGATTGTCCATATTTTATTTTAACATTTTAGCGTTTGTAAAACTAAGAAGTTCAAACTAGTACTAGGGTAATGGGAGAACTGTATTGCCATCATCAGAATCTATCCTCACTTTCTATTCATACATGCATGCACATTCCTCTCCCAGCAGTGCACCTGGAAGTCTGAAGCTAGTTCATTGACCCCTGACACTGAGAAAGAAAACTTGCTGTGCCACATTTCAGCTGACTTTAAGTCTTCTGAGGCTGGAGAGGCAAAGAGAGGGGGCAGTCCACTGTAAGCCATTACAACAAAGCAGGTGAAATATAATGAAGCATGAAGTAGGTTTGTGAAAGCAGAGATTGAGTATTCACTGTAAATTTGTTGTATATAAGGCATAGACACCAAATCTACAGCACCAAAACATAGCAAGAGATGTAACAGGAAAAAAAAGTATTTTTATAAATGTATGAACAATAGAGTTTGCATGTGATTTATCAGGTACAGGAGATCAGGTTGACTTGATAATTCTACGGGCCTAGAAGGAAAGATGAAGTCTGTGAAAGAAAGAGAGACATGGGGGAATAAATAAGAGCTGATGTGGGGAAGAATATAATGGGTCATTTTTTCAGGAGGTCAAACAAAGTTTCTGCATGCCAGACATGTGGCAGCCCTCTACAAGGAAAATCAGTGGGTCAAGAGTAATGGAAGAGACTCTTGACTTTTAGTCCTACTACTTCCATGGAAGTCAGCTTCTGGATTTACTGAAAACCCTACCAAGCATGTTTATTCCTGCCATGTAGACAAAATCAAACCTCAAAGATTAATCTAAAACAAAGAATTTTCATTTTATTTCAACGTACTATGCTGAATTATATGCACTATTTATAGGATGTAAGGAACACTAAATTGGCTACAACATGATAGAAACACTGTTGTGTTTCTGACCCTCTAATGTGAGCAATTTAATTAAAGACTCATGAAGGCCTCCTAATTAATTCCGATGCAGACCTACAAATTGGAACTGCAGGGATTCCTTGTCAGCCAGGAGACTGTAGCTACATTTTTATGCTATTCAAGGAAGCCTCGTATCACTCATGTGAGCCATGACATTGAAGCCTTGCCCAGGACAGAGTGAATATGGACCATCAGTCCCCATGACAGTGTCTTGTTCTACAATCTCAATTAATCTGTAACACTGACTGATTACTGATTAATCATATTCTCCATGTAACTTTCTTTTAGGAAAATCCTAATGACCTGCGGTTTTGGTTGGGAGACATGTACACTCCAGGTTTTGACACTTTATTGAAAAAGGAAGAGAAACAAGAGAAGCATTCAAAATTTTGTCGTATGGGTCTGATTTTACTTGCCATCATCTCCATCTTGGTTGCCATAGTGACTATTATTACTTTTTTCACCTGAGGAAACTGCAGCAGTCAGAGCTACTTTAAATTTCCTAAATTTTTTTCTGATAAACATTTGAAACCCCCTCCCCCACCAAAAAAAAAAAAAAAAAACCAAAAAAATGTACATGCAGTGTGAATGGATTGTTGATTGTACTATTAAATGTAATTGTCCTGAAGAACGTGAATGTCGGATGTGGCATTCTGGCTTCTCCACTTTGTTCTATAAAAGCTTTGTAAGAGTTCCAGCCTGAGCTTTGTCCTTTGGGAAGCAGGAATTCTGAGGACCTTAATCACAGAACAGTCACTATACGCAACCCACATTAAATATCTCCATAGAGAGCAAACAGTATCAAAAATTATCAGCAGCTTTGTTTTCATGCTTAAACTATATTAACCTTGTTTTAAAAATACTGTTAACTCTTTACCACCTCATCCTCCTGCAATCACCAGAAAAGTTTGAGCTGATAATTTTTTTTTAACCAACTGCTGGGTAGCTGGGATAAAAATCTTCTGGTTGTGCTGCTAACTGAGTTAGATTCATTCTCTGTTTTATTTTCCTATATTTCTGTTTAAGTCAGAAAAAAAGGAAGGAGAGAAATATCTTACTCAAATCTATTCTGATTTCCCCAGTAATCATCTATGATGCCCCAATTTCAGGCTGCAATTTTAATAGAGTTAAACTTGGATAGGCCATAGTTACATAATTAATTACATTTGGATCCAATTTATCCAAATGGGCTGTGACCCCCGGTGGCAGTTAGTGTATATATTGCCAACTATGGCCTAGTTGGGGGTCCCTAGGAAAGCAGAGGGACTACTGCTAAGAGAACAGAGTTTGAAGCCTAACTGCTACTTGCTAACAGACTCTGGCAAGTTATTCTCTCAGAGAAGGAATGATATTACCTGCCCAACAGGGCTGGCCAAAGGACCAAATACAAAACAGGTATGAACAGTATCTGGCTCGAAATAAACAGTTAAAGGCTGTTGTTATTATTAATTTGTGCTAGCTAATTGACAACCTGAGTTTACCTTCCATTGTCTGCAGATACCTGGGGACATGGTTGTAGACACAGATGGAGAATCAAGTCATCACCCTGCCCTTCCTTCTAGAATATCCTTTCCTAAACCCCTCATTCCCACTCCTTTCTCATCTATAAGCAACCCAGCCAAAGGCTATCTTAAGCAAGAAATAAAAGAGGAACTTTCTCTTCTTCCCATGAGCCTAAAGTCAGATTTTGTTCTTTGATATTGCCATATCATTTTGTTGTATTTGTCTTAAAGATGCTTGAAATAAAGTATAGTAAAAGACAGTTTGGGCTGGGCGTGGTGACTCGCGCCTGTAATCCCAGCACTTTGGGAGGCCAAGGTGGGTGGATCATGATGTCAGGAGTTCGAGACCCGCCTGGCCAACATAGTGAAACCCCGTCTCTACTGAAAATAAGAAATTAGCCAGGGTGTGGTGATGTGCGCCTGTAATCCCAGCTACTTGGGAGGCTGAGGCAGGAGAATCGCTTGAACCCGGGAGGCAGAGGTTTCAGTGAGCCGAGATTGTGCCACTGCACTCCAGCCTGGGTGACAGAAGGAGACTTCCATCTCAAAAAAAAGACAGTTTTACTGGACAATAAAATTGTTGTGTAGAAAAAAAAATAGTGTTAGCCATATTTGTAGTCCCTGAGTTTTTATTCCTCTTCTCCTCCATGGAAGGTTCCAGTCCAATTTAAAACTGAATTAGAGGAGAATTTTAAAACTGAATTACATGAAATAAAGTATCAGGGACTTTATCACTCTCACTGTGGACATAGATATTACCTGCTATTACTCTGCCTTCAAAGCTTACCTGCCCAAAGTTTACCTCTAAAGGATTCAAAATATGTTCAGGTCTCTGCCACACATGGAAAACATCTGTGCTGCATCAGGTTACATGTGGCTGCCTAGGATTAAGCATGGGTAAGGCTTTCTAAAGGCAATAAGCAGTAGTAACCATAAAAGTGTAAAGGCTGCTTAACTGAATTCCTGTCTCCCTTGCCCCCATCTCATTATCTTTCTCTTCTGCCTAGTCAATTCTGGTCAAGCACCTAGTAATCTTCTATTCTCCCTATCCCTCTTCTATTCTTATTTATGATACTATCAGTCATTTATGTTTCACCATAAATGAGTTTATTACTTTCCTACTGCTCCCAAATCAATCTTCATTTTTAGCTTTCAATGTAACTGTAAAATCAAAATATATTATTGTCCTGCATTGAATTAATATTATGCATCTACATGTGAGGGCAACTTATAAATAAAGAAAATTTATCTCTGTTTACACTCAAAATAATACCTTAAAAGAAGTTCCAATTTCGCCTTCTACAGTACAGATTTTTGTGAAAATGGAACAGAAAGAGCATAGAGTCATGGAAAATGCAGAGGCAATGGCCCTAAACAGGCTTATGTTGAAATCGGCTTTCTTGAGAAGCTCTCGTCCAGATTCAATGAACTAGTGTTTCTAAAATATTTAAATACAATCCTTGGCACATAACAGGTAGTCAATAAATAATAATTATTATTACCTTCAACACTGACTATTTTAGTAACTTTTTTTAACCTAAATTGGGGTGAGAACACCTGGCTCCACCAGTTCTTAAGTTATAATAATTTAGTTTCAATAATAATCTTCCCCAGGTTTTTGTACACACACCCCCCCAAAGTTATCTTATATATTTTTGCTTTGTTTTTGTATATTAGGTGAGTGTGTGGGAAGCCTAAAAGCAAATGGTATATTTCTTTCAAAAAAATTCCAACTGTGCATACTTTTTAAAAGTGCTCCTCCCAGACTCAACAGGAGAATTAGAGCTTTTTTTTTAAACATAATCCATTAATGGCCGTTGCAATTATATTCATGCTGCTGTCACCTAGCGGAGAGTTTAGTGAGTGGAAAACAAAAAAGGGAACGGCCTGGATCCATTTCTCCAGAGTGCACTACTGCCATCTGGTGGTCATATTTACTGTCTGCCCTCAGCTCATGAAAAAGCATTTTACCAAAGGGACAGAATAATATGCCTCTGTAATTACAATCAGTGTGATGGCATGACTAAGAGCTCCTGCAACCACTAATTTTGATACCCTCTCATCTTTCAAGAAAAGAAATACGATTGGCCTTGAGTCATACTGACACTTGAAGGCAGAGCTTTAACCCTCAGCATCAACTCTTGCCTCTAAGACACATCTTACGCTAAAGCTAAAAGCTAGAGGAATGCCTGGAAACGGTCCCATTTCTAATCTCTTCAAATGGGTTAAAGCTTTAGGAATATTGAACAATTTACTGCTTGTTTCAGAGTTGATGTGATCTCCTGAATTTCTACATTTGTAGCGCTCTGAATTGAGGGTGTCTTTAAATATCACTTTTTAGTAAATTTTTACTAAAATTAAATGTTAATAATATTGAATGATTAAATACTATCTGTATCCATTGTTTAACACAATTCTTAAGTTCTCCCCTCATATAACTGAATAAATATAATTTTATTATATCTGAGAAATATTTTTTAAAACTGTCATTAGACAGGGACCTCAAATCTCAACACCTCTGAATTTCTACTTCCAAACCTACAGAGTCTAAGATAATACACATTTTAGGGGAAAGACAACTTTTTTGGTTTCTTCCAAATAATCACTTAGTCCAGGCTCTTGCCTAACGTGAGGTGAGAATATTCAGCCAAAGTAAACGTCTTCAGAAACCGAACCCAGATTTCTGCCAGAGCAGTTGTTCTGCTTTCATGTTATAGACAGTGTGACTCAGGCACCTCATCCACTTTCCCTCGTTTTGCAGACTGTTGGAAAGGGAGTGTATAGGACTTCCTTGTGTGCATTTTGAGCTCTTCCCGCATTCCTGGTTCCATTTTATAAAGTGCCCTTTCCTGCCTCTTCCTTCCTGCCTTAAATATACGGTAGCCCATAGTGCTCTTTCCTCAATGCCTTATACTTACTATATAGAACTATATAGACTACACAGAGAATTGTGTATCTGCGTTTAGAATATATGCATGTATGCATAAATAAAATCCAAATGCAAAAGACTTTTATCTTTTTTTTTTTTTTTTTTTGAGACGGAGTCTCGCTCTGTTGCCCAGGCTGGAGTGCAGTGGCCGGATCTCAGCTCACTGCAAGCTCCGCCTCCCGGGTTCACGCCATTCTCCTGCCTCAGCCTCCCGAGTAGCTGGGACTACAGGCGCCCGCCACCTCGCCCAGCTAATTTTTTTGTATTTTTAGTAGAGACGGGGTTTCATCGTTTTAGCCAGGATGGTCTGGATCTCCTAAACTCGTGATCCGCCCGCCTGGGCCTCCCAAAGTGCTGGATTACAGGCGTGAGCCACCGCGCCCGGTCAAAAGGCTCTCTTTCAAAATAAACAATTGAAATAAATATTGTATCTTTTAAATAAAGAAATTCTTTTTTCAGTATAAAATGTTCTCTGACTAGATTTCTTTAGCGAGAAGGAAAGAGATTCAAGGCTTACACAGTTTTGCTTATCCCGTACTCCGTTTTTAAGTTGCTGACAAGGAAAAGGTAGTAATTCTTCTTATGCTAATTAAACTGGTGGGTTTTTCTCAGCTATGAAATAAGCGCTAAAATCTCTCACATTAGAATTAGTTTCAAAGTTGGGAAGTATTGTTTAGATAATTACCTGAATAATAAAACAATGGTTAGGCCAGATTCGAAGTATATCAGTAAATATAAATGAAACAGCAGTTAAGTGTTTCTTTCTTAAAAATACATTATTTTAAAGGCTGAAATATTTCTAATCAATACTTAATAGAATAATTTTATTGTTCCTGCTGCAAAAGGAACAATAAAATTTTTCCTTTTTTTTTTAAATATAATGATCACAAACCACTTTCACGAATTGCAAACCCAGGAAAAAAGTTTTATTTTGCTTATCATTAACATATAAATGCACAAATTTTAGAGCTGTTTTTCCAATTTATTCAGGAAGATTCTTGACAAAGACGCTGTCCTTGATCTAATGCTAGTTAAACTCCCGTGAGTGTCTCTCTGACTAGGATCTGGATCTTGGGTTGTGTCCATGGTTGGCTTATTCTACTTTTGGCAAAAATCTTGCTAAGTCAGTTTAGGGTAAATCTGACTACCCTCTATACAATATCTTATCACCCTGGCCTTCCTTCAGCGAAAATCCTGTTAGGTCAGTGTAGCAAAATATTACCCTACTATTAGTAATATTCCATCCACCAAAGCCTGACTATTCTCCTTAGGTACAAGTCTCCACTTTCAGAATACTCCATATTCAGAGTAGAGACTGATCTCTCTCTTCTACTATAAAACCCCATTGCAGAAGCCTCCCTTGAATAAAGTCTTCTTTGCTGCCTTGAACATGTGTCATAAACAATTTTTCCTTTAACATTCCCAGTGGATGCCCATGGACAGCAGTGTCCCATACGGCCCCATGCCTGCTGCCCACCCCCCTGAACATTTCCATCCTGGCCTTATTAAGAATTCAACAGAAATAGTTGTATCTTCTACATTGTATACTTTTTAAAACCCTGCCACTTCTACAAGCTATTTCATCTCAACTGTAATCTTGAGAGATAAGTGTAAAAGCCGTATTTTACAAGAAGAGATTGAGACTCAGGGACATCAAAAGACTTGTCAGAATCAAATTGCCATGAGGGCTTAGATCTACTAAACCTATTCTGACTATTCTTTCTGCTAAAGTTTTTATTTTCTCATGGCTGTAGTGGGGGCTTGATATGGTCCAGCTGTTGACAAAAACAAGGGAAGTGCGTCTCCTCTCCTTCGCCCCATAGCTATACATACACTCAGCTCCAGCTTCCAAGTGAGTACAAAAAGACCCTGCTTCAATAAGGGCAAACACAGTTATGCTTAGAATCCCAGTAAATCTGAATGTCATACGCTTGTACCATTTTGTAATTTAGGTTCGTGGGGCTTCTTTATAAAGTAAAAAATTAAGTGATAGACTCTATGATTAAGAATACGTATGAGTTAATTACTCTTTCTTAGTGTTATGGATAGAATGCCTTTCCCTTATGACAATGTTCCGGAGTACAGGATCTGATTTCTTTAACTTTGCCTTAGATTGTCCCTAAATTAGATGTCAGTCCCAGGAAGCCCCAAAGCCTCTGTGTCAGGAAGGAGTTTGGCTTCAGAGGAGCTGACATCAAACCCACGCTGAAGAACCTCACCTCCGGGAAACCTGCAGGTCTGCGTCGTCTGCATCAGAGGTTTGGTGGGATGAATCCCTCAAACATTCACTCTCCAGAGTGCTACCATGTAAGGCACCTAGTCATAGTTTGGCAACAGAATTTGCTCCCAGAATTTTTTCATCTTTGTAGACTATGCCTTTAAAATGCACCTTTCTTAATGTACACTGGCCAGACACCGAGTTTCATCTTGTTCACCATGATAAAAAGCAGAAGGGAAAAGATTATCTTTTATTTCCCTATAGCTTGGAGTTTCCTCTCTTACCACCAGAGGGCAGGTGTGTACCAGAATGCCAAACCACAGCTTGCCTATTTTGAGGGCGGTATTTCAGTTATGTCAATATACGGAAATCTTGACAAATGAGTGAAGAACTTCCAAAGGAATAGAAGTGATTAATTGTGCTGATTAAGCCCTAGGGTAGGGAGCAGGAGAGCCTGCCGGGATCACTGAGTGTGCATCAGCACAGAAAAGTACAGTAATTGGGGTCCCATACTGAGAAGGCTTCAGATCAAGGAAGTTCAAGCTGGGCACACCGACCTCATTAACCAAATCTACAGTGTCTTTACTCAAGTTGTGGTTCATGCTTGTTTAAAAATGCAGAATCTCAGGGCAGCTGCATCAGAATCGTCATGTTTAACAAGCTCCCTGGGTGATTCTTTCTCTCTTAAGTTTGAAACAGGATCTTGAGAGTGTCAGCAGCTCGCTCGGCAAACTCTTCCAAAGCTATGGTTCAGGTTGGGGAAACCCACAAGTGTTCTGGGTTTTGTTGTGAACTTTTAAACGCCCCCTCCAGGCGCCCATGAATGTAAGGCCTGCTTGGTGGCACTTCCCTGTGGAACAAACAGGCAGATGTAGAGATACAAATCATCTCTTTGTCCTGGCTCTTTCCTCGGCCTTTACATACTCCTCAGGAATGCAAGCTTCATGAGCAATTTAACCCTCAAGATGTATACAAACGGATTTTTATTTAACAGATAAATTATACTTTAAAAGTTGAGCTGGAATTCGTACTCATTTTAAATGGAATCTTAAAAATATGATCATGAGACAACCTCAGCCATCAGAGATAATGCAATAATGACTTCTTGTGCATCAGTAGGAATTTTGTGTGAATCAGGGGCTAGAACTCCAGCCATATATTGTCCCTAAAGATGGTTTCTAGGACACAAAGCCATTCCTTCTGACTAAATTTATGTAACAGGTTTGAATTCTATAGATACCAACTGGAGGGCGAAGAAATAGAACTCTCATCCTGTCTCCAGAAATATAGTATTGGGGCTAAATTCAGTCCAATCAGCCTTTTATCAGAATTACTAATTCAGTCAAAATTCAATTCAAATTTTAATTCAGCATCCTACCCCCTCCTCTGGAAGATATGCAAGTCTAGAGAGTAGAAGTCCATTCATTTGTGGCACGGAGAGTGAGATTCTGCCTACTTTCACTATTTTGTGGCACCAGTGCTGGATGGTGCTAGCTCCCAAAGGTTACACAGTCATCACCAGTACAGTGTGCAGGAGATACCAGTCAGCAGCTCACTTATAAAAGTCCACATACATCACAGTAATGTGCATCTCCTTGATCTATGACTTGTTTATGGCCAGGTAGCCTCTGACAATGATCATCAGCTCACGCTCCAAGTTAATTTCCACAGTTTACCATGGAGCCCTAGGAAGATTACAGACCTCTTCAATGCCACTCCCCAGCCACAGGGAATCTCAGGTAGAACTGGGCCCTCCTTTTGTCAAAATATATCATTTCTGTTTTTCCCCCAAGACTCATGGTATATGGTATATCTCTGAGGTTTCTGCTCTCAAACTGTGTCCCAAACATGGCAAATCTGTTTTCACGTCTCTCAGAAATGCCACATTTTTCAAGAGCCATATTTATATTTTCTTCCTTTCCCTTCTTCACCTACCCTAGGGAGGAAGGACAAATTCCTCTCTTCCTCTGCAACAGCATTCCCAGGTCAGCTATGTCTTCCTGGAGCTCAAATTTTTAACATCATTCCAAGGAAAGAAGGGAAATCAGTTTGATCTCATACCCCACTTGAGTCGGTCCTATTTTGTGGTAAGAGCAGCATCGTTGCTTATTTAGACTATCAGTCCTTGCTGTCTGTGGAGTTCTTCACATTTGTCAATGCAGTTGAATTAGAAGTCAGATGGGAATATGGCTACAGGTATCTTCAGGAAAGAGAAAGGAAATAGTATTAATAGTTGGTTATTCTTTCCTATTTTGCCTCGCCATACGTGCTTGTGCCCAGAGAGAGTGAGTCGTGACACAATCTTAATCTCCTTTATTTTGGTACATTCTCAGAGGCTAGCCACAGAATATGATTAATGTTACTATCTTCACCCAGACAATAAAAGAGTTCTGGGATTTCCCTGGAGTGCTGGGACCCCTTGTGGGAAACACTAATGGAGAAAAGACTAGCTGGATCCAAAAGCTGGTGTGGTTTCAGTGTGTGCATACAAAGGGAAGCATAAAGAATAGTTTTTGGGGGGTGGTTATAGAATTGCTCTGTATCCTGATTCTGGTTGAAGACACATTAATCTATAAATTTTTTAAAATTCGTAGAACTATGCACCAAAAACGTCACTTTTACCAGATGTTGTTTATCTATCTGTCTATCTATCTATCTATCTATCTATCTATCTATCTATCTATCTATCTATCTATCTTTCCGTGGCAAATGAAAACTTATTCTCAGAACGTTCCATGTTAAATAGCTTCTACAGGTAGGTTTAAATGAGCTGCCATTTACAAAGAAAACAAAAATTGAAGCTACATTAGAATCCTGTGTTTTGTATTTGTTTTCTGAAGTAGCTTGGCTCTACTACATAGAAATAAATTTGTAGAACAAATATTCCAGTATATTTTCAAAAAATTTATAAAATATTAATAAAAATGATCTCATGTTTCATTTATAGATTTGTTAATCTTTTCGTTATCATATACATATAATATTTTGGGAGCCCTTTCAATTTAATTCAATATTTTAAAGTAATTATGGCTTTCATTATCTTTTCTTCTAAAATGATCTAAAGTTACATGCTATGTATTCATTATACATGTTTGCTAAATCTTCATAGCTTACTTACACTTGACACTCAGAAACTGAATTCTATATCTTCATATTCTCTCCTTTAGAGAGCACAAAATGTAAAAGTAGAGACATTCTTACTAAATTCCTAGAATAAACACTTCTGGAATTGTGTGTTAATATAGTTTTAGTAAAGATAACAGAAATAGTAAATATGGTCTCTGACTTGAGTTTTCAGCTTTTTTGTTGGATTAGAAGACAATAGAAATTTTGAGGGTTTTTCATAACTATATAACGGGAGGAAAATTTTTAAAAAGACCTAAAAATTAAAAAGCGTGGCAAAACCCCAGGACCAAGCAATATAATACATTTGATAACACAAAGGAATCTTGTACCAGGGGTAACCATAAATAACATATAAGCATATTTTTAAAATTAAGAAGACATAATCAAGAACAAAAGTCCAAATTCAAATACCTATGTAACACCATACATGTTTTGTTTCTTCAATACATAAAATCCAAGATCACAAATATTTTCAAAATACTAGCTTTTATTTCCCTAGTGACCTACTATCTAGTAGTTATCCCCACTATTCCTGGCTAACTATCTATTAGCTACTTAACCTAACTATTGCTACTGTAAGAACCTACTGCTACTATTGGTGCTATTTTACAAAAATCGCAATTACTTTTGCACCCACCTAATACAACTACTACTACTCCTGCCACCTAGATAACTGCCCTCTCCTTGGCTAGCTACTAGGGAGAATAAAAAGGGTTTTCACCCAACAGTGCTCAAGTACATATGTCTAATGAAAATAGATAACACCCATGACAGCTAAAAGGCACAAGATAATATGTCATAAATGCACTGCAGTTGCCACTGATTACATGTACTATAGCAGGCCAAAGGTGAATGAAATAAGCCTTTGCTGATTGCAGGATTAGGAAACTTTCAGAGGATGTGTGTTTTAAGGGGCCCAGCGTGGTGGCTCACTCCTGTAATCCCAGCACTTTGGGAGGCCGAGGCAGGTGGATCACCTGAGATCAGGAGTTTGAGACTAGCCTGACCAACATGGTGAAATCCCGTCTCTACTAAAAATACAAAATTAACTGCGTGTGGTGGCGAGCACCTATAATCCCAGCTACTAGGGAGGCTGAGATAGGAGAATCATTTGAACCCAAGAGGTGGAGGTTGCAGTGAGCCGAGATTGCACCATTGCACTCCAGCCTGGGCAACAAGAGCGTAGTATAATCAAAGGCACAGAGCACAGAGGACAGAGGTAGGTAAACCACAGATTCCGGAAATGATATGTAAGAAGGACATGACTTTGTTTCTTATTTCACGCAGAAAATAAAAGCAAACGAGAATGATTCATATGCTTTCACTATACCCATATATTCTGCTTACCTCTTTTAAACTGATAAATGCTCTCTTTTTAAACCTGAAGTTCACTGGATCCTGTTCCATCTGTTCACTAAATCCCCTTCTCTCCCCTCAAGGACTTGCCTTCTGCAATTGACCCTGATCCTTCTCTTTCTTGCCCTGACAAAGTATTTTTCTCTACCAGGTCATTCCTATCAACAGATAAACATGTTAAAATACATTCCATCTTTAAAAACCAGCCAACAAAAACAAAAACAAACACCAACTTCATTGTCCCTGTATTCCTCTCCAGCTATTGCCTCATTTCTCCATTCTTTTTACAGCAAACTTAAAAGAATTGTTAAAATCACTCTCGGCCTTCTCTCCTCTCCTCTCCTCTCCTCTCATTTTTTCTTGAACCCACTCCATTCATGCTTCTGTCTCTATCACTCTTCTAAAATTGCCCTTGTCAAGATTACTGATGATTTCCACATTGCCAAACTCAATGGTCATTGTCAGTTCTCAATTACTGTTTGTCAAGAGCATTTGCTGGGGTGGTCCTTTTAAAAACATATCCTTTACTTGACCTCACTCCTGTCACTGACTGGCTGTTCCTTATTCTTCTTTGATGGATCCTCATCAATTTATTATCCTCTAAATGTAGAGTGCCCCAGAGCTCTGTCCTCAGTTTCTCATTTACTCTTATTTCTGTAGTAATCTTATACAACATTATGATCTTAAATTCCATCACTGATAATTCCAAAGGCATATCCCAATTCCTGACCTATCATCTAAACTCCAGACCTGTACATCCAACTAGCATTTTTCACAGAACTCTTCTCTAATCAGTCTGTGTGAAATAGCCTATCTCACTCCATCCTACTCCAGATATACTTCTCCACTTACCATAATGGATTTTCTCCACAGAACCTATCACTGCCAAACATATTATTCATTTGTTTTCTATCATGCTACCCATAACTTCTTCATTCCCCCTTCATATACCACCACCGTTTGAATGAATGAACCATAGGAGCAAGGAATTCTTTGGTTTTATTGACTATGGTAGCCACAGTATTCAAGTAAACCAACAAACATTTAGCTAGACTAAGCACAAAGAGAGAAAGGCCAAATAAATGAAATGCATATGAAAAAGGAAACATTACAATTGATACCACAGATATATAAAAATCATTGGAGATTATTATGAACAACTATATGACAACAAATTGGGAAAACTAGAAGAAATGGATAAGTTCCTGGATACATACAGCCTAGTAAGATTAAACCACGAAGGAGGAGAGTGGGGTTGGTTACTGGGCACAAAAAAATAGGAAGAATGAATAAAAGCTAGTATTTGATAGCACAACAGGGTGACTATAGTCAATAACAATTTAATTGTACATTTTTAAAAAACTAAAATAGTATAATTGGATTGTAACACAGAGGATAAATGCTTGAGGGGATGAATACTCCATTTTACACGATGTGATTATTACACAATCCGTGCTTGTGTGAAAATATTTTATGTATCCCATGAATACATGCACCTACTATGTGACTACATAATGTTTTTAAAAAAAATTTTAAAGGGCTAAACCATGAAGAAACAGAAAACCTGAACAAACTGAAAACTAGCAACAAGATAAAAGCCAAACAAAACAAAACAAAAAAAGCCCAGGATCTGATGGATTTACTGCCGAATTATACCAAACATTCAAAAAAGAACTAATACCAATTCTACTCAAACTATTTCTAAAAACTGAAGAGAAGGGAACACTTCCAAATTATTATGTGGGGGCCAGCATTACCCTGATACCAAAATGAGATGAGGACACAATAAAACAAAAATAGAAAACTCTAGGCCTGATAAACATAAATGTAAAAGCCCTCAGTAAAATACTAGCAAGCCAAATACAACAGCATATTAAAAAGATCATTCTCCATTATCGGGTAGGATTCATCTCAGGAATATAAGAGGATGGTTCCACATATGCAAATCAAACAATGTGATACTTCATATCAACAAAATAAAAGGACAAAAACTATATAATCATTTCAATAGATGTTGAAATAGCATTTGATAAAAGTCAACATCTCCTCACGATAAAAACTCTCAACATTGGGTATGAAAGGGATATGTGTCAGCACAATAAGGACCCATATACGACAAGTCCACAGCTAATATCATACTGAATGGGGAAATACTGAAGTTCTTTCCAATAAGATCTATGATTCTCAAAATTACAGGCAACAAAAACAAAAGTAGACAAATGGGATTACATCAAGCTAAAGAGCTTCTGCATAGTAAAGGAAGCAATCAACAAAATGAAGACACAAAGTGAAGAAACAAGTCAGAGATGCCACTTTTATCACTTCTTTTTAACATAATACTGGTCATCCTAGCTAGAGTAATCAGGCAAGAGAAAGAAGTAAAGGGCATCCAAATATAAATACAAGAAGTCAAATTAACCCCATTTAAAATAGCTTGGAAAAAAAAAAACCCTAAATCTAAAATAGCTAGGAATAAATTACACCAAAGAACTCAAAGATTTCTATAAGGAAAACTGTAAAACACTAATGAAAGAATTTGAAGAAGACACAAGAAAATGGAAAGATACTCTATGTTCATGATTGGAAAAACTAATATTATTAAAATGTCTATAGTACCCAAAGTGATCTACAGATTGAATGCAATCCGCATCAAAATACCAAAGGCATTATTCACAGAAATAGAAAAAGTAATCCTTAAATGCGTATAGAACCATAAAAGACTCCAAAAATCCAAAGCATTCCTGAGCAAAATCCAGAAGGCATCACACTACTTTATTTCAAATTACAGTAGAAAGCTATAATAATCAAAGCAGCATGACACTTGCATAAAAACAGACATATAGACCAATGGAATGGAATAGAAAACCCAGGAATAAATCCACACACTTACAGCCAACTCATTTTTTACAAAGATGGCAAGAACGTACACTGGGGAAAGGACAGTCTCTAAAAATGATGTTGGGAAAACTGGATACCTACATGCAGAAGAATGAAATTAGATTACTATATTTCACCATATACAAAAATCCATTCAAAATTGATTAAAAACTTAAATACAAGACCTGAAAAATTAAAACTACTTAAAGAAAACATTGGAGAAATGCTACAGGACATCAGTTTGAGCAAAGATATTTTTGGTAATACCTCAAAATCACAGGTGACAAAAACAAAAATAGTCAAATGGGATTATATCAAACTAAAGAAGTTCAGCCTGGCAAAAGAAGCAATTAACAAAGAGCAGAGATAACTGGAGCATGGGAAAAAAATATGTGTAAACTCTCCATCTGCCAAGAGATTAATAAGCAGAATATATAAGGAACTCAAAAAATTCAACAGCAAAAAAGCAAATACCATGATTTAAAAATGGTCAAAAGAGCTCAATAGCTATTTCTCAAAAAGACATACGAACAGCCAACAGGTATATGAAAAAAGGCTCAACATCACTACTGATTAGGAAAATGCAAATCAAAACCACAATGAGCTATCATCTTACCCCACTTAGAATGGCTATTTTGAAAAAGATAAAAAATAATGAATGCTGATGAGGAGGCAGAAAAAGGTACCTCGTTGGAGAGAATGTAAAGTAGTACCCTGTTTGGTGGGAAGGTAAAGTAGTAGAGTCTGTATGGAAAACAATATGGAGTACCCTCACAAAAACCACAAATATAACTACCTTATAATCTTGCAATTCCACTGTTGGGTTTATATCCAAAAGAAAAGAAATCAGCATATCAAAGAGATATCTGCATTCTCATGTTTATTTCATTACTATTCACAATAGCCAATATATAAAATCAGCTTAAGTGTCCATCAATGGATGCATGGATAAAAATGTGGTACACATACACAATAGAATATTATTCAGCCATATACAATCATAAAATTCTACTATTTGAAGCAACATGGATGGAACTGGAGGCCATTATTTTAAGTGAAATACACCAGGCACACAATAACAAATATCACATGTTCTTACTCATATGTGGAAGCTAAAAAGTGGATCTCACAGAAGTAGAGTATAAATTCTGGTTACCAGAGGCTGGGAAGGGAAGTGGGGAGAAAACAATAAAAAGTTATTGGTTAAGTGATACAAAACACAATTAGATAGAAAAAGTAAGTTCTTGTATTTGATAGCACAGTAGGGAAATTATTGCTAACATTAATTTTTTGTATATTTCAAAATAGCTAGAAGAGATTTGTAATGTTCCCAACACGAAAAAAAGATAGATGTTTGAAGGGACGAATATACAAATTACTCTAATGTGAACATTACATATTGTATACAACTATCAAAATATCCCATATACCTCCAAAATATGTAAACTGTTACATGCCAATAAAAATTTTAAAAAATATAAGGCTCACATACTATAAGAGATTGCAAATGATGGTCACAGATATGTTTTAATTGTCTTAAAATACAAAATTGTAATTAAAATTTTGACAAAGTTATCAACACATAAACTTTGGAATTTTATATAAATATTTGGTTTTATGATTTCTACTAAAAAATTAGAAATTGCTTATTTTGGTTAACATGTAGTACATGCTAGGCACTGTTGTAATTGCTTATGATAGTTTTATATGTCAACTCGCCTTGAGCACCGGCTATCCAGATATCTAGTTAAACATTATTTTTGAGTGTGTCTGTGAGGTTGTTTCCAGAAGAGATTAGCATTTGAATCTGTAGACTGAGGAAAGCATATTGGCCACTGCAATATGGGAGGGCATCATCCAGCCCATTCAGAGACCGAACAGAAAAGACACACACACACACACACAAAAAAAGGTGGAAGAAGGGAGGAGTCAGATTCTGTCTGTCTTATTGTTTGAACTGGGTCATTGATCTTCTCTTGCCCTTAGAGGTTCCTTTCTCAGGCCTTCAGATGAAGACTAGAATCTACACCATCAACTATCCCCAGATCTCAGGCCCTCAAAATCAACCAGTGACCTTCCTGGGTCTCCAGCTGGCAGATGGCAGATCATAAGACTTCTCAGCCTTGATCATTGTGGGAGCCAATACCTTACAATAAATCTATTTATATATGCATCCTATTGGTTGTGTTTCTTTGGAGAAACCTTACTAATACACTGTAATTATTACATAATTATTACTGCATTTACTTATTAAACATCTCCATGATGAATTACGAGAACTGTAGCACAGAAGGGTTAAGGGCTTTTCTAAAGTCTTCTATCTAGCAACTTTGGCGGTTATTCAGACTCAAATAATGTAATTTCGTGGTTCAGGCCTTTATCACTATCTTTTCTGAACCAGCATTCCCGAGAGGCTACAACACCTAGAGCTCAGTGCCAGCCTCCCCATTTAGCTGGAGCAAACACTCTGCAGTGTGCCAAAGATGCTTCTCTCTTTTACCTCACCTGCTTTAACCCTATTGCCATTCACCAGAATCTATAATCTTTGTCACACTGAAATGTCATACTTGAATCAATAACCATTTGAATGTTCATTTACATATAATCACTCAATTGGTCGTAAATTTGTTAAAAGGTGAGTAAAATATAATCCTTGTTTATTCGTGAGTACAGTCATACTAAATATAGCTTATACAGAGTAGAAATTATTCATCAAAAGAGTAGTACAAACCAAATGAGACATTGCAGTAAATTTCAGAGTTCAACAGAAAGAAAAAATTTATAAGTACCCACCAGCCATGGGGACAGGGGATTTCTTTGTTCACTGCTGCATCCCAGTGTCTCCGCAGTGTGTTACTGGAGCTCCATACATATTTTGGAATGAATATATGAATGACTAAGTCTTAAATCCTCCCTGATTCAATTTAATTTCTGATTTCTCTTTAGCATTTTTCTACTCTCATTTCATATATTTAGTGGGAAGGCACATAGGAAGCATTATATCCAGCCAAAAAATCAGATAAACTCTAATGGAAGTTCAAGAGAAAAAGGGATCATACGCGGTTGAGGGGAACTAGAGGTTTCATGGAAGAAGCAGGTCCAAAAGAACTGGTAAAATGTCCGTAGGCAGAGATAAATGGAAGGAGTTTCCCGGCCCCTAAGAGTGAGTCAGACCAAACTATTTGTACTATATGCCATGGAGTTTGGCAGCTGCTGAGGGTTTTGAGCAGGTGGATATTGATTTTCTTTTGACATTTACTTGGCTTAAGAACATAACCAAGAATGAATCTATGCTATAAGAAATTAATAACTGAAGCAAAAGTGAAATTCTGGCTTGGATTTGTTTACAGGAGGATCTTGGGCAGTATCCCGGGCTTTCAACCTCATGCAACCCGACAGTTTTGTCAGATTCATCTCTTTCTCCAAAAAGTTATTCAGAAAGGATATTGGGTTAAGATAAAACTTAGGATCCTAGAATTCAGTATCAATTAGTTACCAATGATGTGACCTTGGGCAAGTCACTTACTCAACTGGAACATCTTCATCTGTTAAAATTTTAATAATTTCATATTTTCCTTATAACTTGGAATTATTTAATGAGTGAACATACTGCAGGAATTCTTTGGAAGTTGTAAAGTGCTCTATTCTGCCCTTCTCTGCCATCCCCAGCCTGCTTCAGCAGCATAATAACATGTGCAAAACATATAAAAATGTAGTGGTGGAAAGTTGTATTTTATTACCTGCATTTTTGGTTGTTAATATGTGCAATGATTATTGGTGAGAAAAAATGCTCCTGGCCACCTGGGATCCAAAGTGACATTGTGCTTTTGTATTCCTCTGCTTTTGGAAGAGTGTATCCTTTTCAATTTGTTGAGAAAGTCATTAACTAAGATAAAAATTTCAAAGCCATGAAATCCTTTTTTCCTAGAGAAATAAAAATGAATGACAAATATAGTAGCCCAACAGTTGGTCTAAACAGTGAGATACTACTTACGAAAGTGAGAAATTTGAAGATGATCTAGAAATTTTACAGGCTAGAATTTTAAGTTACTAAAGAACAATTGTGGGAAATTGAGTTAATTTGTAGCATCTTAAACTTCTGTTCTTTGATTTTTAAGGGACTCTGAGAATTTCCACACCCTCAATAGAGAAACATTGAGATTAACTGAGAGTATAATTTAGTTCTGACCCCAAGAAAAACCCATAAGTAAGCTGATTTTGTTTGTTTCATGATTCCTTCCTTCACTCCCAAACCCACTGTGAAACTTCTTCCATTGTCATTCCTTTTTAGACACTTATTTTCTTTCTTCCCCACACCCTCCCAAAATTAATATATTCATTGCATATTTTGCAGTCATCTACACACCAGATAACCCCTTCCAAGATGCCAGATATTCCATTTCCATCTCAAATATACTCTAGATATCAATATCTACCTGTGCTGTTTCTAACCCCTCTGGAACGTCCCTTCTACTCTTGTAATGATAATTGATTGAAGTGTCCCTCATTCTAATAAATACATTTGTGTTTTAATTGGGCCCTCTGAAAACATAAATTTAATATGGTGGCATTTCAAGTAATGAGAATGTTAACTGTAGAAGTCAAATAAAAGAGATTTTGGGCTGATTGTGGTGGCTCATGCCTGTAATCCCAGCACTTTGGGAGGCCAAGGAGGGTGGATCACTTGAGGTCAGGAGTTTGAGACAAGCCTGACCAACATGGTGAAACATCATCTCTACTAAAAATACAAAAACATTAGCTGGGCATGGCGGCACACGCCAGTAATCCCAGCTACTCGGGAGGCTGAGGCAGGAGCATTGCTTGAACCTGGGAGGCGGAGTTTGCAGTGAGCAGAGATTGTGCCACTCATTCCACATTCCAGCCTGTGTGACAGAGCCAGACTCTGTCTCAAAAAAAAAAAAAAAAAAAAAAAAAAAAAAAAAAAAAAAAAAAAAAAAAAAAAAAATTTGCCATAAGCTTTGCAAAAGTGTTTCTTATAACCACAACTATTAAGGCTAAACTAGATGATATCTGACAAAACCATTTCAATATTGTTTCCTTAGAATCAGTATTAAAGGTCTCTAAACAATTTAAGGAAGAGCCAAAAGTTTACACACTTCCAGGGTCCAATCTGTAACAGGATAATGTGAAATGGTAGAGTATTATACAATAAGAAATGTTGTAAACTGGGGTAAACTAGAGCATGCATGCATAGCAAAAAGGAATAATGCATCAAAAATATTACACCAGAGGAGGCAGAGCAAGATGGAAAAATAGAAGCTTCCACTGATCTTCCCCCACAGAAACACCAAATCTAACAACTGGCTTCACACAAAAAAAGCACCTTCATAAGAACCCAAAATCAGGTGAGTGATTACAGAACTTGATTTTAACTTCATATCATTGAAAGAGGCACTTACGAGTGTAAAATGACAGTCATGAATTGCCAGTATCACCCCTCCCTGATCCTTCAGCAGTGGCTGCATGGCACAGAGAATCCATGGCCTTGGGGTAGGGAAAGCAGTGATTGTGGGACTTTGTATTGAAATTTAGTGCTGTCCTGTCACAGCAGAAAGCAAGGAGAGGCAGAACTTAGCTGATACCAACAGAGAGGGGATTTAGACCAACCCTAGCCAGAAGGAAATCATCCATTCCAGCAGATGGAACTTGAGTTTCAGCAAGCCTTGTTGCCACAGGGTAAAGTGCTCTGGGGTTTGAAATAGACTTGAAAGGCAATTTAGTCCACAAAGACTGCAACTCCTAGACAAGTTCTAGTGCCATGCTGGGCTCAGAGCTAGTGGACTTAGGGGCCATGTGACCTAGTAAGACACTAGCCGGGGCAGCTAGAGGAGTACTTGTACCACCCATCCCCTAAACCCAGAAAGCACAGCTCACAGCTCTGAAAGAGACTCCTTCCTTCCACTTGAGGAGAGGAGAGGGAAGAGTTAAGAGGACTTTGTCTTACAATGTGAATAGAAACTTAGCCACAGTAGAACAGGGCACTGGGCAGAGTCCTGAGGCACCCGTTCCAGTCCCCAGCACATAGAAGACATTTCTAGACCTACCTTGGTCCAGAAGAGAACCTGCTGATTTAAAAAGAATGACCCAGTCCTGGCAGGATTCATCATCTACTGACTAAAGAGCCCTTGGTCTCTGAATAATCAGCAGTGGTTACTAGGTAATACATGCTATGGGCCTTGGGTAAGATTCTGAGACATGCTAGTTCAGGTGTGACCCAGCACATTCCCAGCTGTGGTAGCTATAGGGAGAGACACATTCTGTTTGAGAAAAGCAGAGGGAAGAGCAAAGGGACTTTGTATTGCAGTTTAGGTACCAGCTTGGCCACTATAGGGTAGAGCATCTAGTGCACTCTTGGGATCTCTGATTCCAGGCCTTAGCTCTTGGATGGCATTTCCAGACTTGCCCTGGGCCAGATGGGTGCCCACTGCCCTGAAGTATGGGTCCAGGCCAGGCAGCATTCACCACAAGCTGACTAAGGAGCCCTTGGGTGCTGAGTAGACATTGGAGGTCACTTGGCTGTACTCCTTTCAGGCCTTTGGTGGTGGTAGCCACAGGAAGAGATGCCTTTGCTTGTGAAAAGGGGAGAGAAGAGTAGGAAGGGCATGATCTTGTGGGTTTGGTGCTATCTCAGCTGCAGTAGAATACAGCATCAGGAAGATTCCTCAAGTTTCCAACTCCAGGCCCTGGCTCCTGGACAGCATCTCTGGACCTGCCTTCGGCAACTAAGAACTCACTGCTCTCAAAGAAAGGACACAAGCCTGGTTGTTATCACTACTTGCTGACTGTAGAGCCCTAGGGCCTTGAGTGAACATAGGTGGTAGCCAGGTAGTAGTTACAATGGGCCTTGGGCAAGACCCAGACCCAGTGCTATGCTGGCTTTAGGTCTGATGCAGTACAGTCTCAGTTGTGGTGGCCATGGGAGTGCTCATGTCAACCCTCCCCCAGATCCAGGTAGCTCAGCACAAAAAGAGAGAGTTCATTTGTTTGTGAGAAATTAAAGGAAGGGAACAAGAGTTTCTGCCTGGTAATCCAGAGAATTCTTCCAGATCTTATCTAGGATCACACGGGCAGTACATCTGCGAGTCTGCAAGAGCCACAGTGTTACTGGACAAGGGGCGCTTTCTAATGAAGATATGGCTGCAGTAACCAAACACAGATCACAACATCCAAGCCCCTTCTAATACCTTGAAAGTATTCCCAAGAAAGAATGATACAGACAAGCCCAGACTGTGAAGACTAGAACAAATACTTAACTTTTCAATGCTCACACACTGATGAGCATCCACAAGCATCAAGATCATCTAGGTATAACATGACTTTATCAGAAAAACTAAATAAGCCACCAGGAGCCAATCCCAGAATGACAGAGATATGTGACCTTTCAGACATAAAATTCAAAAATAGCTGTTTGGATGAAACTCAGCAAAACGAAAGAGAAGGAATTCAGAATCTTATCAGATAAATTTAATAAAGAGATTGAAATAGTTAAAAAGAATCAAGCAGAAATTCTGGAGTTGAATAATGCAATTGACATATTGAAGAATGCATCGGAGTCTTTTAATAACAGAATTAATCAAGCAGAAGAAAGAATTAGTAAGCTCATAGACAGGCTATTTGAAAATATAGTCAATGGAGACAAAGAATAAAAAAGAATGACACACAACTACAAAATCTAATAAACAGCCTCAAATGGGCAAATTGAAGAGTTATTAGCCCTAAAGAAGAGTTAGAGAGAGAGATAGGAGTAGAAAGTTTATATAAAGGGGTAATAAAAGAGAATTTCCCAAACCTAGAGAAAGATAGAGCAGATTTAACCAAAGAAGACTGCTCAAAACATTTAATAATCAAATTCCCAAAGGTCAAGGATAAAGAAAGGACCCTAAAAGCAGCAAGAGAAAAGAACCACATAACATATAATGGAGGTCCAATACCTCTGGCAGCAGGCTTTTCAATGGAAAACTTGCAGGCCATGATAGAGTAACATGCCATACTTAAAGTGTGGAAGAAAAAAAATACTTTTATTCCAGAACAGAATACCTGAAGAAAATATCCTTCAACCATGAAAGAGAAATAAAAACTTTCTCAGACAAACAAAAGCTGAGGGATCTCATCAACACCAGACCTGTCTATAAGAAATGCTAAAGAGAGTTCTTTAAGCTGAAAGAAATGGATGCTAACAAGCAATAAGAAATTTTCTGAAGGTATAAAACTCACTGGTGGCCAGGCTCTGTGGCTCATATCTGTAATCCCACCATTTGGGAGACCAAGACAGGAGGGTTCCTTGAGTCCAGGACTTCCAGAACAGCTGGGCAACATGGAAAAACCTACTCTCCACAAAAATTAAAAAATCAGGTGGGTTATGTAATGCATGCCTGTAGTCACAGCTATATAAGAGACTGAAGCAGGAGAATCTCCTGAGCTCAGGGCATTGGCCTGAGTAATAGAGCAAGATCATGTCTTAAAAAAATAAAAATAAAAAAGAATAAAACTCACTGGTAATAGTAAGTACACAGAGAAACACAGACAATTATAACACTGTAATTGTGGTATCTAACTGCTCACAGTGTTAAGCAGAAAGACTAAAAGATGAACTGATCAAAAATAATAACTGTAACAACTTTTTAAGACATAGTACAATAAGATATAAATAGAAGCAAAAGTTAAAAAGCAAGGGGACAATGTTAAAATGTAGAGTTTTCATTTGTTTTCTCTTTGCTTATTTGTCAGTTTGTTTATACAATCGGTGTTAACTTGTCATCAGTTAAAATAGTGGATTACAAGATATTATTTACAAACTCCATAGTAACCTAAAATCAAAAAACATCCAATGAATACACACAAAAAAATAAAAAGCAAGAAATGAAAACATACAACTAGAGAAAATTATCTTCACTAAAAGAAAGACAAGAGGGCAGAAAAGAAAGAAGAGAGGATCACAAAACAACCAAAAGGCAAATAACAAAATAACAGGAATAAATCCTTACTTATCAATAATAACATTGGATATAAATGGACTAAACTCTCCAATCAAAAGACTCAGAGTGGCTGACTGGATTTAAAAAATAAAAAAAAAAAAAACAAGACCCACTAATGTTGCCTATAAGAAACACACTTCAACTATGAAGACACAGACTTAAAATAAAGGGATGGAAAAAGATGTTCCCTGCAAATGGAAATTTAAAATCACAGCAGGAGTAGTTATACTTATATCAGACAAAATAGATTTCAAGATAAAAATTATAAAAAAGACAACAAAGGTCAGTATATAATAATAAAGGGGTCAATTCAGCAAGAAGGCCTAACAATTTTAAATATATATGCACCCAACACTGGAGCACCCAGATATATAAAGCAAATATTATTAGAGTTAAACAGAGTTAGATAGACCCTAATACAATAATAGCTGGAGACTTCAACACCCCACTTTTTTGGGGGGGCAGATTATCCAGAAAAAAAATTCCACAAAGAAATATCAGGCTTAATCTGCACTATAGACCAAATGGGCCTTATAAATATTTATAAAACATTTCATCAAATGACTGCAGAGTACACATTCTCCTCAGCACATGGATTATTCTCAAAGATAAACCATATGTTAAGTCACAAAACAAGTCTTAAAATATTCAAAAAAACTGACATAATATCAGGTATCTTTTCTGACCACAATGTAATAAAGCTAGACATCAATAGCAAGAAAAATTTTGGAAACTATAAAATACATGGAAATTAAACAATATATATAAAATCACTAGTGAGCCAATGAAGAAATTATGAAGGGAATTTTAAAAATTTTTCAAAAATGATAATGGAGGCTGGGCATGGTGGCTCATGCCTGTAATGCCAGCTCTTTGGAAGGCCGAGGTGGGCAGATCACCTGAGGTTGGGAGTTCAAGACCAACCTAACATGGAGAAACCCCGTGTTTACTAAAAATACAAAAAACTTAGCTGGGCGTAGTGGCCCATGCTTTTAATCCCAGCTACTCAGGAGGCTGAGGCAGGAGAATCACTTGAACCTGGGAGGCAGAGATTGCAGTGAGTGGAGATCGCACCATTGCACTCCAGCCTGGGCAAAAAGAACGAAACTCCATCTCAAAAAAAAAAAAAAAAAAAAAAAAAAAAAAGATAATGGAAACACAATGTACCAAAATTTATGGGTTATAGCAAAAACAGTACTAAGAAGGCAGTTTATAGCTATAAGTACCTACATCCAAAAAGTAGAAACATTTCAAATAAACAACAGAGCAGAAATAAATAAAACTGAAATGAAGAAAACAATACAAAAGGTCAATGAAAAAATTGCTTTTTTGAAAAAATAAACAAACCTTCACCTAGACTAAGAAAGAAAGAGAGAAGATCCAAATAAATAAAATCAGAAATAACAAAGCAGACATTTCAACTGATACTGCAGAAATTCAAAGAATCATTAGAGACTACTATGAACAATTATATGGCAATAAATTGGAAAACCTAGAATAAATGGAAATGTCCCTAGACACATGTAACCTACCAAGATTGAACCATGAAGAAACCCAAAACCCAAATAGAACAATAACAAGTAATGAGAGTGAATCTGTAATAAAAATCCTCCTAGTGAAGAAAAGCCCAGGACCTGATGACCTCACTGCTGAATGTTATCAACCACTTAAAAAGGAACTAATACTATTTTACTCAAACTATTCCAAAAAATAGAGGAAGAGAAAACACTTCCCAAATGATTTTATGAAGCTGGTTTAACCTTGATACCAAAACCAGACAAAGAAACCTAAAAAAAAAAAAAAAAAAAAAAAAAAAATCCCTGATTAACATTGATGCAACAATCCTCAACAAAATCTTAGCAAACTGAATTCAGCAACACATTAAAAATATCATTCATCATGACCCAGTGGGATTCATCCCAGAGATTCAAAGATGGTTCAACATAGGCACATCAATGAATGTGATACATCATATCAACAGAATAAAGGACAAAAACCATGTGATTATTTCAATTGATACTGAAAAAGGATTTGATAAAATTCACCATCCTTTCATGATAAAAATTCTCAAAAAACTGAGAATGGAAGAGACACACTTCAACACAATAAAAACCATATATGACAGACCCACAGTATCACATTAAATGGGGAAAAACTGAAAATCTTTCTTCTAAGGTCTGGAACATGACTAGGATGATCACTTTAACCACTGTTATTCAATATAGGACTGGAAGTCCCAGTTAGAGCAATCAGACAAGAGAAAGAAATAAAAGGCACCCACACTGGAAAGGAAGAAGTCAAATTATCCTTGTTTGCAGATTACATAATCTTATATTTGGAAAAATCTAAAGACTCTACCAAAAAACTGTTAGGATTGATAAACAAATTGAGTAAAGTTGTAGGATACAAAATCAAGACACAAAAATTATAGCGTTTCTATATGCCAGCAGTGAAAAATCTGAAAAAAAAAATCAGGAAAATAATCCCATTTATTATAGCTACAATTAAAGTGAAATAGCTAGGAATTAACCAAAGTTAAAAATATCTACAATGAAAATTATAAAACATTGATGCAATAAATTGAAGATGACACACACACAAAAATGGAAAGATGTTCCATGTTCATGGATTGGAAGAATTCTGTAAAATGTCCACACTACCTAAAGCAATTTACAGATTCAATGCAGTCCCTACCAAAACACCAATGACATTCTTCACAGAAATAGAAAAAACAATTCTTAAATTTTGATGGAACCATGAAAAGCCCAGAATATCCAAAGCTATCCTGATCAAAAAGAATAAAACTGGAGGAGTCACATTATTTGGGTATTTTCACCAGAGAGATTAAAACTGTAAGAAAAAAATCCAATGGAAAATACCATAATAAAGGTGGAGAATGTCTTTGACAGTCTCATAGGTTTGAGACTGTGGAAGAAAAAAATAGAACTTGAAGATGGAACAATAGATGCTACCTAAACTAAGATACAAAGAAAAATAGAGAGTGAAAAAAAAAAAAAAAAAAAAAAAAACCAGCATAACAGAGTATTAAAGAGCTGTGGAACGAGGTCAAGTGATTTAACATACGCATGATTAAAATCCCAGAAGTATAGGAAAGAAAGGTTAGGGAAGAAAAAATGTTTGAAATAGTCATGGCCAGTAATTTTTTAAACTGATGACAGAATCTCTCCTCATCCTGACAAACACTCACACAAATCCAAGAAATTCAAGTTTACCAAGCAAGATAAATACCCCAAAGAACACCTAGAATATTATAATTAAACTGCAGGGGAAAATCTTGAATCCAGCTAGAAAGCAAAGACACATTACATATAGATAAGAATTACAGCAGACTTCATGTCAGAAACCTTACAAGCTAAGAAAATGGAGTTACAATATTTAAAGTGTTGAAAAGAAAAGAAAAAAAAAAGTCAAACCAGACTTACAAACCCAGAGAAAATATCTTTCAAAATGAAAGAAAAATACAGAATTTCTCAGCCAAATAAAATAGAAGGAATTCATTGCCAGCACACCAACTCTACAGGAAGTGTCAAAGAAAATTTCTCAAACAGAAGGAATATGACATCAGACAGAAACTTGGATCTACACACAAAAGTACAGAGTCCTGAAAATAAAATAAAGGAAGGTAAAATAATTTTCTCATTTCAAATTGTTCAAAAATTACTGAATTTTTAAAGGTAAAAAATAGTAGTAATATATTGTGTGTTTATAGAAAATGGAAAAGTGATAATGAATGAATGAGAAGAAAATTAGGAATATATTGCTGAAAAGGTCTAAACTATATGTGACATGTAGATAAATAACAAAATGTATGTTGTAAAAACTAGGGCAATCAGCAATAAAATAAAAAGAAAAAAGATATAACTGATAAATCAATAGAGAAGATTAAATAGCATAAAATGTTCAATTAACACAAAAGGATGCAGAAAAAGTAGAAGAAAGTTGAAGCAAATTGAAAACAGGTAATTTAAAATGGTAGATTTTAACTCAACCATATTAGTAACCACCCTTAATACAAACAGTCTAAATGAAACAAAAGGCAAGTTTAAAAACAAAAGCTGGTTGAAAATCATTTAAGAGACAAATATTATCAGATAATATTTCTTAATTTTTTTATTCCCATAGGTTTTTGGGAAATAAGTGGTGTTTGGTTACATGAGTAAGTTCTTTAGTGGTGATTTCTGAGATTTTGGTGCACCCATTGCCCGAGCAGTACTACATGGTACCCGGTGTGGAGTCTTTTATCCCTTGCCACCCCCAACCCTTTACCCCCAAGTCCCCAGAGTACCAAATGTATCATTCTTATGCCTTTGCATCCTCATAGCTTAGCTCCCACATCTGAGTGAGAACATATTCTGTTTGGTTTTCCATTCCTGAGTTACTTCACTTAGAATGATAGTTCCCAATTCCATCCAGGTTGCTGCAAATGCCATTATTTCTTTCCTTTATATGGTTGAGTAGTATTCCATGATGTATACATACACATATATATTATATATATAAAATAATATATCTATATATATTAGATATATATCTATTACAGAAATAGAAAAAAATAATATTTTAATAGATATATATCTATTATTTTTTGATTTTTTTATTATGCTCATTCTTGGAGGAGTAAGGTGGTATTGCATCATGGTTTTGATTTGCATTTCCCTGATAATTATTGACGTCAAGCATTTTATATATATACCACATTATATATATATACTCACACACCAATATATATAGGTATATATATATGTGTGGATTATATATTTTATATATATATACACATATCACATTTTCTTTATCCACTCATTGATTGATGGGCATTTGAGCTGGTTCCATATTTTTGCAATTGCAAATTGCAAATTGTGCTGCTATAAACATGCATGTGCAAATATCTCTTGTGTACAATGACTTATTTTCCTCTGGGTAGATACCTAGTAGTGGGATTACTGGATCAAATAGTAGTCCTACGTTTAGTTCTTTAATTAATCTCCACACTGTTTTCTGCAGTGGTTGTACTAGTTTACATTCCCACCAACAGTGTAAAAGTGCTCCCTTTCACCACATCCCCACCAACATCTAATTTTTTTTTGGATTTTTTGGTTATGGCCATTCTTGCAGGAGTAAGGTGATATTGTATCACGGTTTTGATTTGCATTTCCCTGATAATTAGTGATGTCAAAGGCATTCTGTCTGTTATCACAGCTCGAATGCTGTGCTGGGAGAACCACTGCTCTCTTCAGAGCTGTCAGGTAGGGATGTTTATGTCTGCTGAAGCTGTGCCCAGAGCTGCCCTTTCTCCCAGGTGCTCTGTCCCAGGGAGATGGTGGTGTTATCTATATGTCCCTGACTGGGGCTGCTGCCTTTTGTTCAGAGATGCCCTGCCCACAGAGGTGGAATCTAGAGAGGCAGTGGGCCTTGCTGAACTGCAGTGGGCTCCACCCAGTTTGAACTTTCTTGCAGCTTTGTTTACATTGTAAGCATAAAACCACCTACTCAAGCCTCAGCAATAGTGGACACCCCTCCCCCTGCCAAGCTCCAGCATCCCAGGTTGATCTCAGACTGTTGCACTAGCAGCAAGATTTTCAAGCCAATGGATCTTAGCTTGCTGGGCTCTGTGGGCATGGGACCCACCGAGCCATGCACTGGAGGGAATCTCTTGGTCTGCCAGTTGCAAAGACCATGGGAAAAGTGCAGTATCTGGGCATGAGTGTACCATTCCTCCAGGTACAGTCTCTCATGGCTTCCCTTGGCTAGAAGAGGGAAATCTCCTGACCTCTTGTGCTTTCTGGGTGAGGTGATGCACTGTCCAGCTTCAGCTTGCTGTCTTTGGGCTGTACCAACTGTCCAACCCATCCCAATGAGATGAACCAGGTACCTCAGTTGGAAATGCAGAATCACCTGTCTCCCACATCGATCATGTTGAGAGCTGCAGTCCAGAGTTGTTCCTATTCGGCCATCTTCTGTGTTCTTCTTTAAAGTGGTTATTCTAGTTAACAATTTGTCCAACCTTTTTTCAAGGTTCTTAGCTTCCTTGCATTGGGTTAGAACATGCTCCTTTAGCTTGGAGGATTTTGTTATTACCCACCTTCCGAAGCTTCTGTCAATTCATCAAACTCATTCTCCAACCAGTTTTCTTCCCTTGCTGGTGAGGCGTTGTGATCCTTTGGAGGAGAAGAGGCATTCTGGTTTTTGCAATTTTCAGCCTGTTTGTGCTGGTTTCTCCCCATCTTTGTGGATTTATCTACCTTTGGTCTTTGATGTTGGTGACCTTCAGATGGGGTCTTTGAGTGGATGTGCTATTCCTTTTTCTTAGTTTTCCTTCTAACAGTCAGGCCCCTCTACTGCAGGTCTGCTGGAGTTGGCTGGAGGTCCATTCCTGACCCTGTTTGCCTGGGTTTCACCAGCAGGGGCTACAGAACAACAAAGATTGCTACCTGTTCTTCCCTCTGGAAGCTTCGTCCCAGAGTGGCACCTGCCAGATGCCAGCCAGGGCTCTCCTGTGTGAGGTGCCTGTCCGCCCCTACTGGGAGGTGTCGCCCAAACAGGGGGACACAGGCATCAAGGGCCCACTTGAGGAGGTATTCTGACCCTTAGCAGAGCTCGAACGCTGTGCTGGGAGGTCCACTGCTCTCTTCAGAGCCATCAGGCAGGAATGTTTAAGTCTGCTGAAGCTGTGCCCACAGCTGCCCCTTCCCACAGGTGCTCTGTCTCAGGTAGATGAGGGTTTTATCTATAAGTCCCTGACTGGGGCTGCTGCCTTTTTTTCAGAGATACCCTGTCCAGAGAGGAGAAATCCTGCAGTCTAGCTACAGCAGCCTTGCTGAGCTGCAGTGGGCTCTGCCCAGTTCGAACTTCCTGGTGGTTTTGGTTATACTGCGAGAGTAAAACCGCCTACTCAAGCCTCAGCAATGGCAGATGCCCCTCCCCCAACCAAGCTGCAGCGTCCCAGGTGGATCTCAGACTGCCGCTGTGCTGGCAGCGAGAATTTCAAGTCAGTGGGTCTTAGCTTGCTGGGCTCCATGGCGGTGGAACCGGCTGAGCCAAACCACTTGGCTCCCTGGCTTCAGCACCCCTTTCTCTGGGAGTGAACAGTTCTGTCTCGCTGGTTTTCCAGATGCCACTGCGGTGTGGAGGAAAACAAAAAACAAAAAACTCCTGCAGCTAGTTCGGTGTCTGCCCAAACAGCTGCCCAGTTTTGCGCTTGAAACCCAGGGCCCTGGTGGGATAGGCACTGCAGGGAATCTCCTGGTCTGTGGGTTGCAAAGACCGTGGAACAAGTGCAGTATCTGGCTCAGAGTCCCCGGTTCCTCAGGCTCAGCTCCTCAGTGCTTCCCTTGGGTAGGGGAGAAAATTCCCCAACCCCTCACGCTTCCTGGGTGAGGCGATGCCCTACGCTGTTTGGCTCGCCCTCCATGGGCTGCACCACTGTCCAACCCAGTCCCAATGAGATGAACCAGGTACCTCAGTTGGAAATGCAGAACTCACCCACCTTCTGTGTGGATCTTGCTGGGAGTTGCAGACCGGAGCTGTTCCTATTCGGCCATCTTGATCAGCTTCAGGCAATGATCTTTTTGCGACAGATTTCCCAGGTGTTCTTTGAGCTACTTGTATTTGGATGTCTAGATCTCTAGCAGGGCTGGAGAAGTTCTCCTCGATTATTTCTTCAAATATGTCTTCCAAACATTTAGATGTCTCTTCTTCCTCAGGAACACCAATTATTCTTAGGTTTGGACATTTAGCATAGTCCCAAATTTCTTGGAGGCTTTGTTCATTTAAAAAAAAAAAATTCTTGTTTGTTTGTCTTTGACAGATTGGGTTAATTTGAAAGTCTTGTCTTCGAGCTCTGAAGTTCTTTCTTCTGCTTGTTTGAATTTATTGCTGAGACTTTCCAGTGCATTTTGCATTTCTCTAACTGTGTCTTTGATTTCCAGAAGTTGTGATTGTTTTTTATTTAGGCTTTCTATTTCATTGAAGAATTTTCCTTCTATATTCTGTATCATGTTTTTGATTTCTTTAAGCTGGACTTCACCTTTCTCTGGTGCCTCCATGATTAGCTTAATAATTGACCTTCTGAATACTTTTTCTGACAATTCAGAGATTTTTTTCTTGGTTTGGATCCATTCCTGGTGAGCTGGTAGGATCTTTTGAAGGTGTTGAAGAACCTTGTGTTGTCATATTACCAGAATTGTTTTTCTGGTTCCTTCTCATTTGGGTAGACTATGTCAGAGAGAAAATCTGGGGTTCAAGGGTGGCTGTTCAGATTCTTTTGTCCCATAGGGTGCTCCCTTGATGTGGTGTTCTCCCCCTTCCCCTTGGAATGGGGCATCTTGAGAGCCCAACTGTAGTGATTGCTTTTGCTCTTCTGGCTCTAGCCACCCAGTAGAGCTACTATGCTTTGGGCTGGTACCTGGGAGTGTCTGCAGAGTCCTGTGATGTGATCCATCTTCAGGTCTTGTAGCCATGGACTCCAGCATCTGCTCTGGTGAAGGTAGCAGGGGAGTGAAGTGAATTCTGTGAGGGTCCTTGGTTGTGTTTTTGTTTAGTGGGCTGGTGTTGTGTTGGTTGGCCTCCAGCCAGGAGGTGGCACTTTCAAGAATGCATCAACTGCACTTAGTTTTTGGCATCTCAGGGAGCCTGCAGCAGCGATCCACTTCTTCAAAGGGTCTGTAGATTCACTCAGCTTTCCTGGTATGTTCCTGTGGTAGTTCTTGGAGCAAAAGTTCACATTGTGAGTCTCCACATGCTGCTCTGTTCATCTGAGTGGGAGCTGCAAGCTATTCCTACTTCCTACCCCCCATATTCCAGATTAAATGTTTAAAAAGCAAGTCACAGCTATATGCTGTGTAAGAAACCCACTTTAAATATAAAGATGTAGATATATTAAAAATTAAAAAAAGAAAAGCTATATGATGCCAACACTATCCACGAGAAAGCCAGAGTAGTTATATAACATCAGGCAAAGTGGACTTCAGAAAAAAGAACATTATTGAGGATAAAGGGAACATTATGCAATGATAAAAGGGTCAGTTCTCCAAAAAGACATAACAATCTGAAATGTGCGTGCACCTAATAACAAATCTTCAAAGTACATGAAAGAAACATAATGGAACTTCAAGGGGAACTAAGAAATAATTGCAACTATAGTGGAAGACTTTATTATTCCCCTCTCAGGAAGTGACAAAACAGTAACAATAAATTAGTAAAGATGTTGAGGAGCTTTGTAGTGTCAATTTGGCTAGGCTGACCAACATTTTTCATAATTCCATTTCCTGTATGTTTCTGGTTAAGAATGATCAATAGGAACATTCTTGTACCAGATTAGAAAGGTGAAAGTGAAAACACAGCCATTTTATAGCTCACACACGTTATTGCTTATCTGCTAGCTAATTTTGTGGGGGAAAGTACAGCAATCAAATATGTAACTGCTGAACCTTTCCCTGATCCTCCTTCAGTTCCACTAATTCCTGAGCCAGAAGTGTGTGAAGTTCTATGATGAGGGGCAATTATCAATAGCTTTCCTTGCAGGTAATGCGTATCATTAAGCACAGAGGTAGTAATCACTGAAGTGCTTCAGTCTTTCTTATGATCCAGCTCTTGTTTGTGGGTCACAGCTTGTCCTGGCTCTTCCCTATATTACATCATCTTTTCTTCCTAACTGCATGCCCTGTCAATTTCAGCTTCAGCATCAAATTCAAAGACAAGAGTCTTATAGACACTAACAAGTTCCTATAATTGTATAACACCAAATCCTTTTAATAAATCCATTAATTCATCTGTATCTGAATCGACATATCTCTCTATATATCTGCATCTCCATCTCCACCTACATTTATGTTTACATCTACATCATATTCATATTGACAGCTTATGGTCTGCTTCTCTGATTAAAGCCTATTTAGTACAGAATTTGGTACTAAGAGTGGTTCCAGAGTAACAGAAACTTTAGAATGAGTTCTCTGAAATGGTTCTTTAAACTGGATTCTTGGATGTCATTAGACTTAAAGGCATTAATAACTTCATTTCTGAGGCTAAAGGGAACATTGATCATCTACGACATGCAGCGGTAGAACAGTTACTCAAATTATCACCTGCAGGTAATGTAATCAGTGCCTATAAAATGCAAGTAATTGCTGCCATAGGACATTTTCGTGAAAATAAGAAATATAATGGGATGGGTTGCTTGCTTATGCTGAAGAAATGTGAGAAAGAAAATGTGAGAAAGAAAATTAGATCCGTAACTTAAATCCTAAGCTTACAGGCTACATAAGAGACCTGAAAGCTTCAATAACTGTCCTAAAGTAAACTTTTATTTCTCGTAGCCGTAGGGCAGATATTTCCGAACACCAGACCCAACATCTGATCCTGCAGGTGGCTGAATTACAAATGCAAAGTGAATATCCAATTCCATAGTATCTCTTTTGTTAAAGTTAGAGCATTGATATGGTTGGGGTAGAAACTGGGAAATTGGGAAGGGGGCAGATAGGCAGAATCCAATAATGCTGGGGACTTTGAACTCCAAAATTCCACTGAGCCTGTGGAAGATCCTTTCAACATTGGCCTAAGGAGGTTAGTCACCCTTGCCTAAGAACCTGTAAGGTCTTTCCCTGAAGTAGATATCTTGCAAGGTGTTACTGATGATCCTTGGGACCTATTCCCACTACCTGTCTTTGCTTCTATGCCTATAGTTAAAATCAAGAACCAGTAGGCCTCAGAGGGTGAAACACAAAGTATGGCCTGTGATGAGATCTGATACATGCAAAAAAATGACTTTATTCAGAAAACCAGGAAATATATGTAGGAATGGATTTTAAGAGTGTAGGATCAAAATGGAAGGAATATGAACTTGGATCATGATGAATTCATTGACAGGGCTCACTAATCAGAGATTCTGAATTCAAAACTGAAGGACTGGAAATGACTCTAACAATTTTCTTGCTTAGTTGTCCAAAATGTGGAGCCAAAGGTAGCCTCCACCACCAGATCTTTGGTAGATTATAGAGTAAGTGCCAGATCTTTGCTCGTACAATATAGAGTACGTTATCCAAAGGTTTAGGGAGACTGAACTATTTTAAGTGAATGTAGTGACTGTTTAATGTTTGCATTTTCTTTAAAAAAATTTTTTTCTTAATTTTTTGTAGGTACATAGTAGGTGTATTGCGTGACTTCTCTGCTTGTCATATGAAATGTTTTATTTATTGCTATTTCTTTGAACTTACTAATTATATTATTCAACTTTGATATCTGTGATAATTTTCATCTTCACCTGTTTCTGAGAAAGATTTGCTAAAATTCTCTGACATCAATGGTTGATTTATCTGTTTCTTCTCCTAATTCTGTTAATTCTCCTAATTCTGTTAATTCTCCTAATTCTGTTAATTTTTTATGAATGTGATTCTGTAATGATAATAAAAGAATGTATACTTCTTTCTTTTAACTTAGTCTTTCCTCTGGGCTTTTGCCAAACAAGTGTCTATTCACAAAAGAGCATTAATAAGTTTAATGGTGATTTTATTAAAGCTTACATAGGACACATGGAAAAGGGTTTCATTTTACAGTGTATAGCATTCATTTTAAAAAATTTTCATTACAGTTGGCTTCTTCCAAGTTTCTCTTTTTGGCCTCAAATCCACCAGATGTCCTCCTTTCCTTTTCTTCCTTTTGGCACTACAATTCCTGACTCTATCCTATGCCCCTGCCCCAGCTCACTTCACTCACTACCACGAAACTGCCACCAATCTCTCTTTTGGTTTATTATGTACAGAAATTCAGCTCTATCCAGGATTCTTGCTCTCAACCATATGATTTTTCGTGCTACTTCATATAAATTCAATACATCACAGACCATTTTGATGAAAAGAGACATATTGATTATGCTCAGAAAATGAATTATTCTTTAGTAACTGGGCCCCATCTTCCTTAGGAGGCAGTTGAAACTTACATATGTGATTAGTACAATATGTTTCCTTTCAAATATTTCAATTTAAAATGGTGCATCTTTTTATTCAAAGAGGAGAGAAACAAAATTGCATTTTGTTGTTGTTATCTAAAGACTCATGAGTAACAACCTGAATTAATGAACTGGATCTTTGGTTTGACTGCAAGTTTTACTCAGATTTAGTATGCTTCAGCATCTCTCAAAGGCAGCCACTACACTGACTGCTGGTCTGACATGTCACTTAATCCAGTCCTGATCCAAGATCATGACAAGAGAAAATGATAAACTTCCTTGGAAAACCAATGAATTTAATGTTCTTTTTATCTCATTGAATGATTTGTCTATTGACTGTGTTTCCTCTCTTCACAAACTTACACACAGAAAACCTCTTTTTGCCCGGGCACGGTGGCTGGCACCTGTAATCCCAGCAATTTGGGAGGCCGAGGCGAGTGGCTCACTTGAGGTCAGGAGTTTGAGATCAGCCTGGCCAACATGGTGAAACGCCATCTCTACTAAAAATATAAAAATTAGCCAGGTGTGGTGGCGTGTGCCTGTATCCCTAGCTGCTCGGGAGACTGAGGCAGGAGAATCGCTTGAACCTAGATGGCGAAGGTTGCAGTGAGCCGAGATTGGGCCACTGCACTTCAGCCTGGGTGACAGAATGAGATTCGGTCTCAAAAAAAAAAAAAAGAAAAGAAAAGAAAAGGAAAGAAACAAAGAAAGAAAACTTTTTTAAAAAATAAAGTCTATAATGTTTTAGATGACAAGACACCAGTCTGAGATCAGGATTGGTAATTGCAATAGTCTCAGGTGACATAATTCAGGGAGGCAAAATTATGTAACTTTAACTAAACTTTTATCTTTATTTTTATTTCAAGTCTACACATCTTCTCTTGATAACATAAAATAAAAACTTTGTGCATCCTAGGCATGAACTCAGCTCTGGAATTTCTCCCAATTTGTTTTCTGTCTGAGGCATCATCTAAGTTCAAGTGAACTCAGATGGAGTGGATTACATGGTCTGTGATCACTGACTTTGTCCACTTTGGTATCTGCCAAGATTCCCTCACCCAGGCTTGTCTGTATGCCTGATATCTTCCCTCTGTTATCTTCTCCACCTATGATGTCAGGCCAGGCGTTGATACTTGCACCCTGAAACCTCCATGTCCTAGTTGAGTGGTGTCTTCAGGTCTACCAAATCCTTCTCTCACCCAACTCTGTACCTTGTTGATAGCAAATGGGAAGCTGGAACTATTCCAATCCATTCCAGAGCCTCAAAGATTTCATCCTAGGCCTATTAGGACTCTAAACATCCATCCAGCAAATTCTGTCTACTGCTTCAATATCAGGATAACCACTCCACACTGCTGCCCCTTCAATGGGAAGCAGGCCATTGTGCTGTCTGCACTTAAACCCCCAAATTCAGCTATTTATTTTGGCACACACTCATACACTTTGAAGAACTAGTACTAAGCGAAGAAGAGTGAAAGCTCAAAAGAGCATCTAACTCTCTATAAAGCCCTTTCTCTCGACCTATTATTTATTAGAGTATTTTAAGTTTAGGGTGTAGCAATTATTGAATATTGACTATTTTGTTCTGTTAGGCTCCCCATCCTACCTCTCCACAGTTTAGCTTCTGCCTAAAATTAAAGAAGAGGAACAGCAACAAAAATAAGAATGTTCAATCCCAAAAAACACATCAATTTATATCACTGCAAATAAATACTGACTTTCTAATCATGGCTCTTCTATTAATCCACCCTATTACACTGTGTGAATCAGTTTACCTTTCTGAGTGTGAGTTTCCTCATCTGTAAATTATGGGGGTTAAACTAGGTGCTTTTTAGAATCCTTAGCAGCATTAATATTCTATGATTGCATGTTTTCAGACTACAATGCATTCAAAGTCCAGCATTGACAAGTTCCATCTACAATCAGCCCCCCAGAGTTAAAAGGGGGAGACATTATATAATTCATATTAAAGTACTTTGAAAAGTTAAATGTACCATATAAATAAACCTTGGTGTACAGCAATTTGATGTCTGACAATTTTCTTTTACAGCCTTCAGCCGATTAAATGTATGTTAGCAATTTACTACACTCATTGCTAGCAGAGGAGCACAAAAATGAACCTCAATTTCTATTCTGCTTTTTAATGTACTCCAGATACTAGTTTTAGCACCATTTAACTTCTCACACTTCCTATATCCTTCCACCATTCCTTCTTCGTGGGGTCAGGCAAGTTAAGCAGAGAAAAAAAGAGGCAAGAGACTTTGGGCCAATGTCGAGTGCCTTGACTAAGTGTACCGGTTTTTATCCATTATTGTTCTTTTCATGTGTTAAGCACCTCTTCTAGCCATTTCAAAGGATGTGATGCCAAAAGATAAATAGTTACTTCCCAAATATCTGCTTTGAAGAATTCTACCCTACTGTTGTTCATGTTCATGATTTAGTAAGAAAGAGCTTAGGCTTTAGAGTTGGACAAGCTAGAGCAAAATTCATGCTTGATCCTTAGCACCTTTGTGGCCTTGGGCCAGGCCAGTTGTTTAGCCTCTTAGAGCCTCAATTATTCCTCTTCTAAAAATGTTGATTAAAATAAGAAAAACCCGGGTGTTTGTGTGGATTATAGATTAGAGTTAACATATGTACTGGCTGTGAAGTACTTTATGCAATGTGGATCCTCAATGCTTGGTCAATAATATCTATGGCCAGGGCGGCCCATGGATGTGGGTGGTCCCAGACAAACATTTTGTATGGGGCAACTGTCTATATAAACAATTTGATTTAAAATGATTATTATACAATTTATTTGCATGTAAAGTTTGCTATTTATTAATGATTAAGTGTAATGAAGAGAGAAGAAGCACATAATTAATAATTATTGTTTAAATAGTGCACATGAAAATTCTTCATGGTGTCCACACACAATTTCTACCTGTTTATGTCCAAGAACCACATCTTGCATTTTTTATTGTCAAATACACTATCCTTAACGAATTTCTTATTCCTCACTGTGAGAAAAGAAGTAGTAACACTATTGTTATAGACAATGTCCTGGTCTTCAGAATCTGTGTATATTAAAACAATGTAGATCTTCTTGCCTGTGTAATCCCTAATGCCATTTCATTTATTCTTGGTACTCTCATTACTTATGACACTGCATTATTCTTCATGCGGCCTGTGAATACCAGCTTCCAATGACCCTATCAAAAGCTGTTGCTGAACTTCGTTAATGAAGATCACAAATGCATGTGTGCTCAGAGTATGCAGGAAAATGTGACCAATAATTTTTTTTTTTTCTGGTCATGTTAAATGTGTCATTTTATAACATAAAATATAGACCATCTTTTAACTATGTCTCCCTAGGCCACATGTAATAACAACATTCTTAGAATGTAATCTCTTTCAGTGTTGACCACATTCCTGCCTTCTACATGCTATCATCAGCAAAAAGGATAAAAAGGTATTCATGAGCAGAATGAGTGGAGTGTTACTCCTCTTCCAGCATGGTTTAAGAACGCACTGCGTGCTTAGATGTAAGGTAAGAGAGGACTTTCTCAGAGGGGCATGTGGTGGTGTGAGCAACAGTTCTGATAGCTCTCAAGTCCTCAGAGGAGATAGGTAGGGCCACTCCAGAAGGTCTACAGACACAGGGTGCCACCCTTTCAAAAAAAATTGTGGTGACCATCCTGGGTGCCCGTGGAGAGAGCACATAGGAGAAAGGATAGGCATGCTAACTTCTTCTAACCTGAGGTGCTGTATCAGACCAGAGAAGGGCTAATGGTTGGAACACAGGTGGGGGAGTGCCAATATACAGGCTCACGCACATAGCCCAGGGCTTTGCAGTGGACCCTAGGTGACCCAGAGCCCCGAATTTATCCTGTATCCAATGTGAGTTGCACCCATAATCAACATGTGAAGACTGTTCTGGAGGCACAGATTTGTACAATGCCACAAAAGAAATACTATACTGGTACTGGAAATCATATTTCCACTAGGCTGCACCAGGCTACCCACCTGAAATCAGGGCCTGACCACTAGCAACCGCAATGACCTACTAGGTAAAGCATCTTGACATCTCTGGTCAATCTCATGTGATTGGGAGGGATGTCGATTTGGAGACCTCCCCAAAATGGAGAAACAAGGACTAGGGCCCACTAAATACCTGGCTGCATGTGGAACTTCAGTCTAGATGATATTGTTGATGTTGATGGGTTCCAGGCACCAGACGAGGACTTAGAACATTTTAAGAAAGAAACTCCAAAGTGTGGAGCCCTCTGAGAAGCCAGGAGCAGAAGCCCTGTTTGTTCAGTCCTAAAGCAGTACTACCTGTTGCCCATAGGCAAAGTCAATCTTTAACAAAACTGATTGAAGGAAGCAGTGCTCTAGTGATCTTATGAGTCATCCTGTGGGGCAAGTGAAGGACTTTAAGATAGAATAAAAAGACTATTATTTCGAGCATTGGGGAACTGTTTTAGAAAAACTCTCAAACCATGTTTTTCTTCTACTCTCACACTACCACAATTGTTCCATCAACACGAAAGAGGACTTCTGACCAAATGTGTGGGGGTTTCTTCCCATCACCAAGCAGTAGACACCAACTGTATGTCCTCCAATTCAATTCCAATACTATCTACTTGGAGATAGTGTCAGATCCCACAGATTGAGGGCTCAGTCTCCAAGACTGCCCCACCCCTGCCAGGCACCTGTTGTAAGTCTGGGCCTCTGCAACTTCTGACTGACTGGTTTCAACTTGGGGTTCCTATGACCCCCTCTTTGGGTTTGCTTAATTTGCTGGAGAAGGTCACAGAACTCTGAAAGACACTTACATTTACTGGTTTATTATAAAAGATATTGTAAAGGTACAGATAAAGAGATGCATAAGGCAAGGTATGCCTTCCTGGAGTGTGGCACTCTCCTAGAACATCCATGTGTTCAACTATCTGGAAGCTTTCCAAACACAGTCATTTTGCATTTCAATGGCTCCATGATATCAACATTCCTTCCCCTAGGGTATAGAATGGGAATGCTGATGTCATGGGAATAGTAACTACCAATTGTAATTGCCCAACCAGGTTCTTCTTGCCCATAGCACAGAAAAAGCCACCAATACACTGAGACAGAAAGTGTTGCAATAGAGAGTTTAATTATCACCAGGCTGCTGAGCAGAAGGACAGGAGATATTTCTCAATTCTGCCTTCCCAAGAACTCAGAAGCTAGGGTTTTTAAGAAGAATTTAGTGGGCAAGGACTAGAGAATGGGTACTGCTGATTGGGTGGGGATGAAATCATAGGAATGTCAAAACTGTCTTCATGCACTAAGTCCATTTCTGGGTGGGGGACACAGAACCTTTCGAGTCTGTTTCTTGGTATGAGTCACAGGTCCAAGTGGAGTTAGTTGGTCACCAGAATGCAAAAGTCTGAAAAAGATCTCAAACATTAATCTTAGTTTGACAATAGTGATGTTATCTATAGGACCAATTGGGGAAGTTACAAAGGACCTCCAGCTATATGACATCTGAGCAGTAAGTAGTTATAAAAAGACAAATTATAAAACAATGACTGGTTAGAATTTAACTATGCCTACATTCTAACATAATTTAAGCCCCTACCATAATTCTAACCTTGTGGGCAATTTGTTTGGTTTACAAAGGCAGTTTTGGTCCCTGAGCAAGGAGGGGTTAGTTTCAGGAAGGGACTCTTATCATCTTGTTTTAAACTATAAACCAATTCCTCCCATAGTTGGCTTAGCTTTCACCTAGGAATGAGGAAGAACAGTTAGCTTGTGAGGTTAGTGGCAAGATGGAGTCAGCTGTGTTAGATTTCTCTCACTGTCATAATTTGGGAAAAGGCAGTTTCACAATGAACATGTAATAATTATTTAATGTTCAGCTCTGTATTCTTTCAATGTGGTGTCAGAAAACTACTAATGAACACAATCTCTAGATATGGAAAGTTAACATTGTTTTGTTATAAGCTCTTTGAGATAGACGAATTGACCATTTTTATTTCTAGGCTCCAAGGCCGGTCATCTATTGGGAAGAAGATAAGAAAATGTGAGAAAACACTGCTGGAAATAAAAAAAGGAACATTCTTTAGGTGACAAAATTGACTAAGTAGAGAATGTAGTATTTCATCCTATTTTGAAAGACTGCATATTCTTCATGCAGTCACGTGAATGAAGCATACATTTAATATGTCAGTATACCTAAAATGTCTGTCATCAATGCACTGCTCACAATAGGAAATTCCATATTGAAATAATAAAAGAACATTTTATCTTATGTCTTTAGTGCTGACTTGCTGTCTCACTGACACCATCTCTTTTCTTTCTCTTTACCTGAGTAGTACATTACTTCCAACTTCAGCCATTGTCACCTTACTATGAAAAACAATTTGCAGCAATGCATCTTTCATTGGTGTAATGAGATATAATTGCACTGGATCATAGCAATGGATATAATTGGCTCATAATTTACTTTATATGGAATTTGATGTCAGGTATTACTTTTTAAATTTAGGAATATAGAATTAACAGGACAAAGTGGACAATTAGAGGATTTTCTTTTAAGTGAATAAGATATATTCTGTGTTCATTAGCCTCAATACACCCAGCCCTATTTTGGGCTCACCTGAGCACTAAGCAAAGAACAACTTGCCTCTGCTCTCTTAGATACTATAATCTGGTTTGAAATATAAAAGCAAAACACACACACACACACACACACACACACACCATAGCTAACAATTTATGACTCTAATAGTGTGCTAAGTATTATGGGAGTTCAGAGATGAAGCGAAGAGAGGACAATTTTATTTTACATTCAGAAAAAGTCAGCAGTAAAAAAGTACTGGCCAAAAGGTAAATGTTTCTTTTCTTATCAGTTCAATATTTTTAATGTAAATGTAATTTCTTACTCTTTTTTCTAAGTAATTCCGATTCACAGTGTCCAAGAATCTGCCTTTTCAACAAGTTTCATAAATTAAATATTCTTGATAAAAATAAGATATAAAACAGAGAAATCTATTGTCTGTTCTGAAATGTTACCTCCTCCTATCCTTTGCCCTCATTTGCCAGTACCTAGACTCTGCACACCAGGCTCTTCCCAACTCGGATGATATCATAGAGACCCATTTGGTACAAAGTAACTGCTACCTTTTCAAGTAGAATTTCTGGCCTAGAATGAAAAACCAGAAAACTTGTTTTTAAAGGGTCTAATGTGTTTCTCATCAATCTATTCTTTTGAAGAAAAGTTTGGGGGCACTGAAATGATGTAGGTTTTTTTGTGAAAGTGTGGGAGATTCAATCTAACATTTTTACCTCTCATACTCTTTCAAGTTGGCCTTCTAAATTATGCCAATATTTTTCTGGTCTGTCTTGCTATTCAAGGGCCCAGTTCAGTTGAGATTCCAGTAAAGAACCTAGAAAATATATATATCTAAACAGAGCTACAATGTTGGATACAGAAACTATAATGGGTTCACTCATATAAAAATTCAGTTTAATCCAAAATTATGTTTTATCATCCTTAGTTAAGGACTCACAATATCCATTTCTATATGCATTTCCCCAGCACTTCAAATTCATGAATTTCTATAATATTTTTACTCTTTTTTTTTCATGTTACTGCCTAAGCAAAATTGATTTTTTAAGAACCCTGTGTACTTAGAAGCAATAAGGCACTGCTGGAAGTTTCAGCTCTCTTTCAAGGGAAGCATATTCTATTCAGCCAAGAGAGGAGCAATGAAAATTATTTCCAATGGATTCATTGGTCCAGGTTTCTCCAAGCCTTCAAAATCCTCTGAGATTTCATTGTTTCAGGTATCAAAATCTCACTTTTATTTGATCAGGGTTCTTTAACTTAAAATACTTGGCAGAGCTGTCAATCCAAAGGCTGCTCGAATTCGGCAACTCAAAAAAAAAAAAAAATCAATCTCCCAATTGATTTTCAGTGATCTCTGACCAACTGCTATAGTCAGTAAGGTATTTAGTTTAGCATTGTCACAGGAAAGTCAATAGTTTTATTCTATGCCCCGAGTGAGCATTTCACAATGTGAGCTTGGTTTCTCTAAGTCATCCAACACCACCAAGATCAAATATTCCACCCGTCTGACATTCCTTATCCCCTTTAAGTTGGCCTATTGGAATAGCATCCTATCCCAGAGAGTGGCATCATGAGTGAGCACATGGATCCGGGGGACCAGACTTGATAGACTGCTTATCCCTATTGCCATGGTAAAACCTGAGCAGCTATTCTTTCATTCCAAAATATAAGCATGACTTTTACTATATTTACTCCATCTCAGCCAAACACCAAATCCAGATAGCTCACATTTTCCTGGGGGTCATTACCAAGAATTCAGTTTCCATATCTAATTTTGTTAGATGTCTTTGGCATGAATCAACAGAAACCAATTAAGGGAAAAAAAGAACTTATTAGAAAATAAACGTGTAGCTCACAGAATCAAAGGAACAGTTGAAAACCAAATCTTAGAGCAGACTAAAATCAGAATCGTTTTAAGTATTTTATTTTATTTTTATGTATTTATTTTTTGAGACAGGGTCTCATTTTGTTGCCCATGCTGGAGGGCAGTGGCACCTTCATGGATCACTGCCACCTTGATCTGCTGCGCTTAAGTGATCTTCCCACCTCAGCCACTCAAGTAGCTGGGACTACATGCATGTACCATCATGCCTGGCTAATTTTTAATTTTTTTTTGTAAAGATGTTTACAATATTATGTTGCCCAGGTTGGTCTCAAACTCCTGAGATCCTCCCCACTCACTCTCCCAAAGTACTAGGATTACAGGTATGAGTCACCATGCCCAGCCAGTTTTAGGTATTTTCATATGGGAGATTAGCCAGCATTGGTCATGGACCTGCCTCTTCATTGTTGAGAGGTAGCCTTGGCCTCACAATTCCTCCCAAATTACCCAGATTGGGAAAAGAGCAAATCTTATTCCACCTGCCAAAGAAAGGATGCTGTACTGGGAAGACTATATGCATAAATATGCACATACATAATGGAAACATGCATGTATGCATGCTTAAAAGACTGCCACACATGGAAAATAATCAATAATTCTTATTAATTTGGGCAATAATTCTAGAAAAGAAATTAGACTGCTCAGATGATGCTAACGCTCTTAGTTGAACTTCATACTTCAGCCACCACAGTTGTAGCTTTGTGGAAATTATTTCCAGTGCACAAATTCTACATACTCTCACTTCTGAAACTGGATCCTCACTTATCCTAGCTCAAGGAAGAGGTTCGTACATAGAAATGTTTAGGCAAATGATGGAGGACTCTGGTCATCAAGGTTTCACAACTGTCTTACTATTCGACATATTACTTCAAGTTCCACCAAAGGTGCTAGTCCTGCTGAATTTCTAACTAGGTGAGCTTTTAGCTTACAAATCCAGATATTGATGACAAAGTACAGGACAAGCAATTATAGATTGCAGCTAATGCTCTGCTTCTACCACCAACTCCTCGTGTGTTTTTTGTTTTTTGACACAATAATTATATTGTTCTGTGATGGTAACTTTGCTTTGGGGCTTTTTTTTTCCTACAGGAAAAATAGATAACATTGGCTACTGAAACACCATCATGCTGTTCAGCCTTGAAAACAATTCTCTAATGTTGGGCTACAGTTTGCCCCTGTGATATATTTTCACAAATTAGAAAAATTCCCCCACTTTGAGCATGGGATTACAAAAGCCACTCTCAGAGTGACAACAACCCTGAGGGTATACAACTTGGTAAGCAGAGCAAGAAGAGAGCTTCAGCTGTCCCTCATCTCATAGCCTTGGCCTTTGTGCAATGCATAATTTGATTCACCATTCATGGTGACTCTTTTCTTGGGGTAATTTGGACAAACTGGAACAACTCAAAACCTTTTCTTTGAGTCATCTGGTTGGAAGCTTCAGAAAAAAAAAGGTCACAACACATCCTGAATTGCAGTCACACAGTATTTCTACATCACTCAGATTACTAAAGAAAATCATTAAACCTTACTCATTAAAAATTTTTTGTGGAATAGTTCCTACCACTTGAGCTGCTTCATTTTTCTCAGTGTTCAATGTCATACATCATTTTTAAGATGCTGGACCCATAGAGAATGCAGTCAAAAATTGCAGAAACGTAGCTTCCTGGACTGCCCCCACCTTCCTTGTGTTTTATCCTTACTCCTTGCTTTTGATTCCTGTTGCTATAATCTACAACATGTCTTAGCTCCTTAAGTCAAATTGGTTCAGGCTCTCACATCTTGACAACTATCCTGGCTATGAATGGCATTGTCTCTGTAGCTCAGCAATGCCTTCATGGACTTAATTAACTAATGTTCTTTGCATTTTAGCTGGGTCTTCAGGATGCCCTCACCTGTATAATTCTGATAGATTCTCTCTGGTTTATTTTCCTTCCTTATCCAATTTGGACTGAGACTTACTACTTCAACCCCAGTTTTATCAGCACTAAGCATTTATTTTGATCCTCTGTCACCACTCTCAGCCAAGTTCTTTAACCTAATCATTCTTAAACTATATTCTTGTAACACTTTAAACCAGTGGTTCTCAAATATAATCTGGGAACCCCGAAGGTGCTTGAAGTCATTTCAGGGCATTGGTGAAGTAAAGATCACTTTTATAATAATAATTATATGCCATTTGGCTTTTTAATTCTCATTTACCCTGAGTAATGTACAAAAGAGTTTTCCAGACTGAACCCAGAAGCAAATATGAGAATTTGATTGTCTTGTGTTCATCCATACATTAAAGAGGGTTGCAAAAATTTAAAACAACACTACACTTACCACTAAATTATTTGCTTTTCATATACAGTTATTTATTCTAAAAATGCTCATATGGCTTTACTTTTTAATGAATTAATAAATAACTTTAAGGTTCTTCAAGGCTATGTGGCAAAAATTTACAGATATACACAATTATAAAGCTCTGTGGGAACTCAATAATCGTTAAGACTGTAAAGCTCTTCTGAGACCAAAAAGGTTGAAAATTCGACCCTGAAATGAGCTAATAACAAAAAGTTCTGAACTTAAACTCAATACTTGACCAGTAGGAACTAATAGACATCCACAGAACTCACTCCACCCAACAACTAAAGAATATACATCCTTCACCTCTACACACAGAGCATACTGTAAGATAAACCACATGTTTGGCCATAAAGCAAGTCTCAATAAATTTAAAAAAAAAAAAAAAACTGAAATCACACCAACCACACTCTCAGACCGCAATGCAGTAAAAATAGAAATCAATACCGAGAAGCTCTATTAAAATGAACAATTATATGGAAACTTCAAAAACTTGCTCCTGAATGACTTGGGGGAAACAAGAAAATTAAGGCAGAAATCAAAGAATTCTTTGAAACTAATGAAAACAGAGACACAATTTATTATACGAGACTCTTTAGGATACAACAGTATTAAGAGGAAACTTTTATAGTGCTAAATATCTACATCAAGAAGTTACAATGATCTCCAGGTAACAACCTAACATGGCACCCAGAGGAACTGTGAAAACAAAAATAAACCAACCCCAAAGCTAGTAGAAGAAAATAAATTACCAAAATCCGAGCAGAACTGGACAAAACTGAGATGCAAAAATCTATACAAAAGACCAACAAAACAAAAGTTTTTTTTTTTTTTCAAGGATAAACAAGATTGACAGACCACTAGCTAGATTAACAAAGAAAAAAAACACAGATGATCCAAAAAAGCACAATCACAATTCACAAAGGTAACGTTACAGCCAACCTCACAGAAATAGAAAATATCCTCAGAGACTATTACCAACACCTCTATGCACCCAAACTAGATAATCTAGGAGAAATGGATAAATTCCTGGAAACAAACAGCCTCCAAAGATTGAACTAGGAAGAAAGCAAAACCCTGAACAGACCAATAATGAATTTTGAAATTGAATCAGTAACAAAAATCCTACCAACCTAAAAAAAAGCCCTGGACCAGAAAGAGTCACAGTCAAATTCTACCAAATGTACAAAGAAGAACTGGTACCAATCCCACTGAAACTATTAAAAAAATTGAGGAAAAGGACTTCTTTCTAACTCATCCTATGAGGCTGGCATCATTCTGATACCAAAACTTGGCAGAGACACAACAAAAGAGGAAAACTTTAGGCTGGTATCCCTGATGAACATAGATGTAAAAATTCTCAACAAAATATTAGCAATACCCAATCCAGCAGCACGACAAAACATTAGTTCACTGTGATCAAGTAAGCAGTATTCCTGGGATGCAAGGTTGGTTGAACAAATGTAAATCAATAAATGTCATTGATCACAAAAACAGAATTGAAAACAAAAACCATATAATGATCTCAATAGATGCAGAAAAAAAAAACTTTCAGTGTAATCCAACATTCCTTCATGTCAAAAACCTTCAACAAATAGGCATTGAAGAAACATATGTCAATATAAAGAGAGCCATTTATGACAAATCCACAGCCAGCATCACACTAAACAGGCAAAAGATGGAAGCCTTCTTCTTGAAGATTGGAACAAGACTAGGATGCTCACTCTCCCCACTCCTATTCAATGTAGTACTGGTAGTCCTAGCCAGAGCATTTGGGCCAAGAGAAAGAAATACAAGGCATCCAAGTAGGAAAAGAAGAAGCCTAACTATATCTCTTTGCTAATATGATTCTCTACTTAAAAAGGTCTAAAATATATGACAAAAGGCTCCTAGATATGATAAACAACTTCAGCAAAGTTTCAGGATACAAAATCAGTGTATAAAAATTGGTAGCATTTGCATACATCAATAACATTCAAGCTGAAAGCTAAATTAAGAATGCAATCCCATATACCATAGACACAAAAAGAATGAAATACCTAGGAATAAAATTAATCAAGGAGGTAAGAGACACTGGAATAAGAATGACAAAACAATGCTGGAAGAAATTAGAGATAACACAAATAAATGGAAAAACATTCCATGCTCATGGATAGAAAGAATCAATATTGTTAAAGTGGTCATACTGTCTAGAGCAATTTACAGATTCAGTGCTGTTCCTATCAAACTATCAACATCATTTTTTCACAGATTTAGAAAAAGGCTATTCTAAAATTCCTCTGGCTACAATGAATAGCTTGAATAGACGAAACGATCCTAAGCAACAAGAACAAAGTCAGAAGTATCACATTACCTGACTTCAAACTATACTACAAGGCTACTGTAACCAAGACATTATGGTACTGGTACAAAAACAGACACATAGACCAATGGAACAGAATGGAGAGCCCAGAAATAAATCTACAAACTTACAACCACCTGATAGTTGACAAAGTAGAGAAAAATAGGCAATGGAGAAAAGATTCCCTATTCAATATATGGTGCTGGGATAACTGGCTAGCCCTATGCAGACAAATGAAACTGGACTCCTACCCATCACCATACACAAAAATTACCTCAAGATGCACTAAAGACTTAAATGTTAGACTCAAAGTAGAAAAACTAGAAGAAACCCAAGGAAATATTCTTTTTGATATTTTCCTTGGCAAAGAATTTATGGTTAAGTCCTCAAAAGCAATGGCAGCAAAAACAAAAATTGGTAAGTTGGACCTAATTAAACTAAAGAGCTTCTACAAAGCAAGAGAAACTATCAAGCGAGTAAACCAACAACTTACAGAATGGAAGAAAATATTTGCAAACTATGCACCTGACAAAGGTCAGGTATCCAGAATCTATGAGGAACTTAACAAATCAACAAGCAAAAAGCAAATAATCCAATTAAAAAGTGGACAAAAGACATGAACAGACACTTCTCAAAAATAGACATACAATTGGCCAACACACATGAAAAAATATTCCTCAGGTCGGGCATGGTGGCTCACGCTTGTAATCAAAGCACTTTGGGAGGCTGAGGTGGGCAGCTCACATGAGGTTAAGAGTTCAAGACCAGCTTGGCAAACATGGCGAAACCCCATCTCTATTAAAAATACAAAATATTAGCCGGGCATGGTGGCCTGTGCCTGTAATCCCAGCTACTCGGGAGCTTGAGGCAGGAAAATTACTTGAACCTGGGAGGCGGAGGGTACAGTAAGCCAAATCGTGCCATTGCACTCCAGACTGGGCAACAGAGCAAGACACATCTCAAAAAAAGAAAAAAAATGCTCATCATCCTAATCATCAGAGAAATGCAAATGAAAACCACAATGAGATACCATCTCATACCAGTCAGAAGGGCCTTTGTTAATTCTAAAAACGAGATGCTAGAGAGGCTGCAGAGACGGGGTAACACTTATATACTGTTGGTGGGGATGTAAATTCGTACTGCCACTGTAGAGGGCAGTTTGGAGATTCCTCAAAGAAATAAGAGTTAAACTATCATTCAACCCAATAATCCCAGTCTTGGGGTATATCCCCAATGGAAAATAAATCATTCTACCAAAAAGACACATGCACTTGTATGCTCATCACAGCACTATTCACAATAGCAAAGACATGGAATCAACCCAGGTGCTCATCAACTCTGTATTGGATCAAGAAAATGTGGTACGAATATACTAAGGAATACTACACAGTCGTAAAAGAGAAGGAAATCATGTCCCTTAAAGCAACATGGACGTAGTGGAGGCCATTATCCTAAGGGAATTAATGCAGAAACAGAAAACCAAATACCGTATGTTCTTACTTGTAAGTGAGACCTGAGCACTGAGTATAGATAAACATAAAGATGAGAACAATAAGCACTGGAGAATACACAAAGGAAGAGGCGGGGGAATGGGGAAGGACTGAAAAGCTACCTGTTGGGTCCTATGCTAATTACCTGGGAGACAGATTCATTCATACTCCAAACCTCAGCATCACAGAATATACCTTTGTAACAAGTCTGCACACGTACCCCCAGAACCCATCATAAAAGTTGAAAAAAAAGTGGAGTTGCAAACAAAATAGAATAAAATAAAATAGTTAAGTTGTGAACACGTTGGAAGTGTTATATTCCTGGGTGCTTATAAGTTTGGATATCATGCCCCATAGTAGTTGGATATGGGAGTGTGGAGGTCAGAATACAAATATGTGAGAAAGATGCATTGGAGGTTTGTGAGTCTTTGGTGTGTAAATGATAATTTAATCAATAGGTATGGTTGGAATATTCCAAGGAATGTATAGAGCAAGAAAAAATTAGAACTCATTGCAAGAAAATTAGGACTCATTGCAAATATCTATCTGAAACAATAAATATTTAAAGAAGAGCTTGCAAAGAAGGCCAAAATGAAAATGTCCAGAGCAAGGAAATGAGGAGAGTGAAACGTCACAGAAATCAAAGAAAACTTCTTTCAATAAGAACAGTACTCAGCAATATTAAATGCTGCTAACAGATCAAGTAAGAAATCTCATTTTGCAGCAGGGAAGGCCTTTGTGACTTCAGTAAGAGATTCAGTGATATTGTAGGTGAGGGGTTGGCAGAAAACATTTTAACAGTTTTAGATAAAGTAGAAGATGAAAAATTTGAGATAGCAACACTCTCAAGGAATTTACTTGAGAAGAAAAGAGGTAATGTGATAACTGGGTGGGAGTGTACATAGGATAGGTAAGGGTTTTGTATAGGAGGCAATGTTATAGCTCACTCACAAAAGGGCTTAATAGTCTCTTAATGCAATTATCTCCACGTGTCTGTGTTTCATGTATAATTACAAGTACCTTGAGTTAAATGGTCTATTGAATAGCTCTCTATATTCTCAGCATTTGCTACTTATCTGGAAAATTACAGGAACGTCAAACAGATTTGCTTCTAATTAGTTAATTACCTATATTAGTGTTTCTTAATATAAAACAAGGCTTACAGTTTCTCGTAAACAATAGAAATACAAAGTTAGCTATCATTCTGTATGAAAGAGGCCTTAAAAATGCTTATGTTTACAAAGCCACGGCAGCTCATAAATATCATATAGACAGAAGAATATCACATTAAAATTCTGAAAAACACAGATCATTGTTAATCCTCAGTAAAATGTGCATTCCTTGTTCCTCAATAGAAGACAGGATGTGTACTAATGACATTTATTTCAAGCTAATGGCAACAGGTAGAGCAGAGGAGAAACACCAACTGTGGGAACTCTGAGAAAATAATTGATTTTTGACTGATGTAAAGATGTCCTCATCTGTCTACGTATATCTATGAGTAGAACTTTGAAATCCTAAATAGACATTCTAGTTATTAAGTGATCTTCTAAAGGTCTATGAAGTATTAGTGAAGCGAAATCATTACAGAAAGTCATACGTTCAGAAGAAAAATAAAATGAGTTAAAAGGGATGATAATTAAAATTTATAGGTCCATTTTATAATTCTTCAATTATTTTCATGAGATTACTCTAACGTCTGTGTATAAAAAATTTCATTACAAACACAAGACACAAAGGGGCCTCTATAGGCTCACAAATAAAATGAAAATGATCTCAACTGAGAAATCAGCAGTATGCTAATGATTATTTGTATTATTCATTTGTGAGATGGATAACTGGTGAAGTGAATATTCTCTGCCATAATTTTTCATTAAAGAAACACTTTTCTTTCAAACTAGCAGCTTGTTTTAAGGAGAATAGGGCCACTGATAAGCTCTCAAAATGTGTTAGTAGATGGTATCTAGTTCTAATTACTGATAGCAACCACTCAGGACTAATAAATGATTATCTTTCAATACATAGGTAAAAAAAAAGGAAAAATCAAACTTTGACATTGTTTCCAATGTACATTATTGTATTATTGCCAATTGCCTTTGCATGGCCTTTTTGTTTGGGGGGAAATGTACACATTGTGACCATTGACTCTCCAGTGTGGAAATCAGAAATAAATCCTCAGCCTACCTTGCAGATAGGAAGAAGGCATGTGATCAGAGTGCTGCAATCAGACATACCTGCTTCCCAGTGGGTGCAAGGCTGAGTTTATAACACAGAAGTGCAATCAGTGCTGGCAGTAGTGCCAGTTAGGTTGACTTCCGGCATTTAACATCCAACAGAGGCTATGGGCACAGTATCTTGAACAGTCCTGTTCTGTGTCATAATTTGGCATATTGCTGCTAGAAGTTTGGTTTTGAAACTATTCTGGCTTTCTCAATGCCATTCCAGTGAATCTATTAATCACCAGATATTCTTTTTTTTTTTATTTTTATACTTTAAGTTCTAGGGTACATGTACACAATGGGCAGGTTTGTTACATATGTATACATGTGCCATGTTGGTGTGCTGCACCCATTAACTCGTCATTTACATTAGGTATATCTCCTAATGTTATCCCTCCCCCCACCTCCTCCCCACAATAGGATCCAGTGTGTGATGTTCCCCTTCCTGTGTCCAAGTGATCTCATTGTTCAGTTCCCACCTATGAGTGAGAACATGCGGTGTTTGGTTTTCTCTTCTTGTGATAGTTTGCTGAGAATGATGGTTTCCAGCTGCATCCATGTCCCTACAAAGGACACAAACTCATCCTTTCTTATGGCTGCATAGCATTCCATTGTGTATATGTGCCACATTTTCTTAATCCAGTTCGTCACTGATGGACATTTGGTTTGATTCCAGGTCTTTGCTATTGTGAATAGTACCGCAATAAACATATGTGTGCATGTGTCTTTATAGCAGCGTGATTTATAATCCTTTGGGTATATTCCGAGTAATGGGATGGCTGGGTCAAATGGTATTTCTAGTTCTAGATCCTTGAGGAATCGCCACACTGTTTTCCACAATGGTTGAACTAGATTACAGTCCCACCAACAAAGTAAAAGTGTTCCTATTTCTCCACATCCTCTCCAGCACCAGTTGTTTCCTGATTTTTTTAATGATTGCCACTCTAACTGGTGTGAGATGGTATCTCATTGTGGTTTTGATTTGCATTTCTCTGATGGCAAGTGATGATGAGCATTTTTTCATGTGTCTGTTGGCTATAAGAATGTCTTCTTTTGAGAAGTGTCTGTTCATATCCTTAGCCCACTTTTTGATGGGGTTGTTTGTTTTTTTCTTGTAAATTTGTTTGAGTTCTTTGTAGGTTCTGGATATTAGCCTTTTGTCAGATGAGTAGATTGCAAAAATTTTCTCCCATTCTGTAGGTTGCCTGTTCACTCTGATGGTAATTTCTTTTGCTGTGCAGAAGCTCTTTAGTTTAATTAGATCCCATTTGTCTATTTTGGTTTTTGTTGCCATTGCTTTCGGTGTTTTAGACATGAAGTCCTTGCCTATGCCTATGTCCTGAATGGTATTACCTAGGTTTTCTTCTAGGGTTTTTATGGCTTTAGGTCTAACATTTAAGTCTCTAATCCATCTTGAATCAATTTTCATATGAGGAGTAAGGAAAGGATCCAGTTTCAGCTTTCTACTTGTGGCTAGCCAATTTTCCCAGCACCATTTATTAAATAGGGAATCCTTTCCCCATTTCTTGTTTTTGTCAGGTTTGTTGAAGATCAGATGGCTGTAGATGTGTGGTGTTACTTCTGAGGGCTCTATTCTGTTCCATTGGTCTATATCTCTGTTTTGGTACCAGTACCATGCTGTTTTGGTTACTGTAGCCTTGTAGTATAGTTTGAAGTCAGGTAGCGTGATGCCTCCAGCTTTGTTCTTTTGACTTAGGATTGTCCTGGCAATGCAGGATCTTTTTTGGTTCCGTATGAACTTTAAAGCAGTTTTTTCCAATTCTATGAAGAAAGTCATTGGTAGCTTAATGGGGATGTCATTGAATCTATAAATTGCCTTGGGCAGTGTGGCCATTTTCACAATATTGATTCTTCCTATCCATGAGCACGGTATGTTCTTCCATTTGTTTGTGTCCTCTTTTATTTCACTGAGCAGTGGTTTGTAGTTCTCCTTGAAGAGGTCCTTTACATCCCTTGTAACTTGGATTCCTAGGTATTTTATTCTCTTTGAAGCGATTGTGAATGGGAGTTCATTCATGATTTGGTTCTCTGTTTGCCTGTTACTGGTGTATAAGAATGCTTGTGATTTTTGCACATTGATTTTGTATCCTGAGACTTTGCTGAAGTTGCTTATCAACTTAAGGAGATTTTGGGCTGACACAATGGAGTTTTCTAAATATACAATCATGTCATCTGCAAATAGGAACAATTTGACTTCTTCTTTTCCTAACTGAATACTCTTTCTTTCTTTCTCTTGCCTGATTGCCCTAGCCAGAACTTCCAACACTATGTTGAATAGGAGTGGTGAGAGAGGGCATCCCTGTCTTGTGCCAGTTTTCAAAGGGCATGCTTCCAGTCTTTGCCCATTCAGTATGATATTGGCTGTGAGTTTGTCATAAATAGCTCTTATTATTTTGAGATACGTTCCATCAATACCGAATTTATTGAGAGTTTTTAGCATGAAGGGCTGTTGAATTGTGTCAAAGGCCTTTTCTGCATCTATTGAGATAATCATGTGGTTTTTGTCTTTGGTTCTGTTTATATGCTGGATTACTTTTATTGATTTGCAAATGTTGAACCAGCCTTGCATCCCAGGGATGAAGCCCACTTGATCACGGTGGATAAGCTTTTTGATGTGTTACTGGATTCGGTTTGCTGGTATTTTATTGAGGATTTTTACATTGATGTTCATCAGGGATATTGGTCTAAAATTCTTTTTTTGTTGTGTCTCTGTCAGGCTTTGGTATGAGGATGATGTTGGCCTCATAAAATGAGTTAGGGAGGATTCCCTCTTTTTCTATTGATTGGAATAGTTTCAGAAGGAATGGTACCAACTCCTCCTTGTACCTCTGGTAGAATTCGGCTGTGAATTCATCTGATCCTGGACTTTTTTTTGGTTGGTAGGCTATTAATTATTGCCTCAATTTCAGAGCCTACTATTGGTCTATTCAGGGATTCAACTTCTTCTTGGTTTGGTCTTGGGAGAGTGTAAGTGTCCAGGAAATTATCAATTTCTTCTAGGTTTTCTAGTTTATTTGCATAGAAGTGTTTATAGTATTCTCTGGTGGTAGTTTGTATTTCTGTGGGGTCAGTGGTGATATCCCCTGTATCATTTATTATTGCGTCTATTTGATTCTTCTCTCTTTTCTTCTTTATTAGTCTTGCTAGCAGTCTATCAATTTTGTTGATCTTTTCAAAAAACCAGCTCCTGGACTCATTGATTTTTGGAGAGTTTTTTGTGTCTCTATCTCTTTCAGTTCTGCTCTGATCTTAGTTATTTCTTGCCTTCTGCTAGCTTTTGAATGTGTTTGCTCTTGCTTCTCTAGTTCTTTTAATTGTGATGTTAGGGTGTCAATTTTAGATCTTTCCTGCTTTCTCTTGTGGGCATTTAGTGCTATAAATTTCCCTCTACACACTGCTTTCAATGTGTCCCAGAGATTCTGGTATGTTGTATCTTTGTTCTCATTGGTTTCAAAGAACATCTTTATTTCTGCCTTCATTTCGTTATGTACCCAGTAGTCATTCAGGAGCAGGTTGTTCAGTTTCCATGTAGTTGAGCGGTTTTGAGTGAGTTTCTGAATCCTGAGTTCTAATTTGATTGCACTGTGATCTGAGAGACCGTTTGTTATCATTTCTGTTCTTTTACTTTTGCTGAGGAGTGCTTTATTTCCAACTATGTGGTCAGTTTTGGAATAAGTGCAATGTGGTGCTGAGAAGAATGTATATTCTGTTGATTTGCGGTGGAGAGTTCTGTAGATGTCTATTAGGTCCACTTGGTGCAGAGTTCAGTTCAATTCCTAGATATTCTTATTAACTTTCTGTCTCGTTGATCTGTCTAATGTTGACAGTGGGGTGTTAAAGTCTCCCATTATTTTTGTATGGGAGTCTAAGTCTCTTTGTAAGTCTCTAAGGACTTGCTTTATGAATCTGTGTGCTCTTGTATTGGGTGCATATATATTTAGGATAGTTAGCTCTTCCTGATGAATTGATCTCTTTACCATTATGTAATGGCCTTCTTTGTCTCTTTTGATCTTTGATTGTTTAAAGTCTGTTTTATCAGAGACTAGGATTGTAACCCCTGCTTCTTTTTGTTTTCCATTTGCTTGGTAGATCTTCCTCCATCCCTTTATTTTTAGCCTATGTGTGTCTCTACATGTGAGATGGGTCTCCTGAATACAGCAAACTGACGGGTCTTGACTCTTTATCCAATTTGCCAGTCTGTGTCTTTTAATTGGACCATTTAGTCCATTTACATTTAATGTTAATATTGTTTTGTGTGTACTTGATACTGTCATTATGATATTAGCTGGTTATTTTGCTCACTAGTTCATGCAGGTTCTTCCTAGCATTGATGGACTTTACATTTTGAAATGTTTTTGCAATGGCTGGTACCTGTTGTTCCTTTCCACATTTAGTGCTTCCTTCAGGATCTCTTGTAGGGCAGGCCTGGTGGTGACAAAATCTCTAAGTATTTGCTTGTCTGTACAGTATTTTATTTCTCCTTCACTTATGAAACTTAGTTTGGCTCGATATGAAATTCTGGGTTGAAAATTCTATTCTTTATGAATGTTGAATATTGGCCCCCACTCTCTTCTGGCTTGTAGAGTTTCTGCCGAGAGATCTGCTGTTAGTCTGATGGGCTTCCCTTTGTGTGTAACCTGACCTTTCTCTCTAGCTTCCCTTAACATTTTTTCCTTCATTTCATCTTTGGTGAATCTGACAATTATGTGTCTTGGAGTTGCTCTTCTCAAGGAGTATCTTTGTGGTGTTATCTGTATTTCCTGAGTTTGAATGTTGGCCTGCCTTACTAGGTTGGGGAAGTTCTCCTGGATGATATCCTGCAGTGTTTTCCAACTTGGTTCCATTTTCCCCGTCACTTTCAGGCACACCAAACAGACATAGATTTGGTCTTGTCACATAATCCCATATTTCTTGGAGACTTTGTTCATATCTTTTTACTCTTTTTCCTCTACACTTCTCTTCTCACTTCATTTTGTTCATTTGATCTTCAATCTCTGATACTCTTTCTTCCAGTTGATTGAGTCAGTTACTGAAGCTTGTGCATTTCTCACTTAGTTCTCGTGTTATGGTTTTCATCTCTATCAGTTCTTTTAAGGTCTTCTCTGCATTGATTATTCTAGTTATCCATTCATCCATTCTTTTTTCAAGGTTTTTAGTTTCTTTGTGCTGGTTACATAGTTCCTGCTTTAGCTCTGAGAAGTTTGATTGACTGAAGCCTTCTTCTCTCAACTCATCAAAGTCATTCTCTGTCCAGCTTTGTTCCGTTGCTGGCGATGAGCTGTGTTCCTTTGGAGGGGGAGATGCGCTCTGATTTTTTGAATTTCCAGCTTTTCTGCACTGCTTTTTCCCCATCTTTGTGGTTTTATCTGCCTTTGGTCTTTGATGATGGTGACGTACTGATGGGGTTTTGGTGTGGGTGTCCTTTCTGTTTGTTAGTTTTCCTTCTAACAGTCAGAACCCTCAGCTGTAGGTCTGTTGGAGTTTGCTTGAGGTCCACTCCAGATCCTGTTTGCCTGGGTATCAGCAGCGGAGGCTGCAGAATATAGAATATTGCTGAACAGCGAGTGTTGCTGCCTGATTCTTGCTCTGGAAGCTTCGTCTCAGGGGTGTACCCTGCCGTGTGAGGTGTGAGGTGTTGGTCTGCCCCTAGTGGGGGATGTCTCCCAGTTAGGCTACTCAGGGGTCAGGGACCCACTTGAGCAGACACTCTGTCTGTTCTCAGATCTCAACCTCCATGCTGGGAGATCCACTGCTCTCTTCAAAGCTATCACACAGGGGCATTTACCTCTGCCGAGGTTTCTGCTGCTTTTTGTTTAGTTATGCCCTGTTCCCAGAGGAGGAGTCTACAGAGGGAGGCTGGCCTCCTTGAGCTGTGGTGGGCTCCACCCAATTCGAGCTTCGTGGTGGTTTTGTTTACCTACTTATGCCTCAGCAATGGCGAGCACCCCTCCCCCAGCCTCGCTGCCGCCTTACAGTTAGATCTCAGACTGCTGTGCTAGCAATGAGGGAGGCTCTGTGGGCGTGGGACCCTCTGGGCCAGGTGTGGGATATAATCTCCTACTGTGCCATTTGCTAAGACCCTTGGTAAAATGCAGTAATAGGGTGGGAGTTACCCAATTTTCCAGGTGTTCTCAATTGAATCACTTATGATAAATGATAATAATACTTAATGATTGCTAGGATTAGAAGGAATACGATTTATAAAGTATTAGTCCAATCTTTCATACTTCAAGCTGACTGACAAAGAGCTTTTTGTTCAGCTATTGCTAATGCCACAAACTATTGGTGAATTTTCTGTTATAGAGAATATAATCCACTCTGATTACTTTAAACAGAAAGGATTTATTTTAGAGGATTAAATGACTTTCAGAATTTTTAGAAGGGCTGAAGAAATTGAGTCTAGGGTGAGCTTCTAGAAAAACCCTGAGAGCCACCTGCAGAATATGCTAACAAGGAAGCTGCCATCCAGGTCTTGACAACAAAAACGTAGAATCAGGAATCTTTGTAATAACTAGAAAGTTTTTGCTATTGTTTCTGGCTCTACTACCTATGCTATGCTAAAGAAGCTATCTGCTGAATCACGAAACTATTATTCTAATTCCTATTACTATATATTAGTTTGGTTTATTTAACTTACATACACAGAACCATTCCACATTATGGTTGTCTGGTTCATGCATGGTACTGTGTGAAGAAACAAATACAGTCTTTTTTCATTGCTGTATAGCAGTATGTGGTAGACAGAATAATGGCTCCCCAAATATGTCAACATCGTAATCCCTAGAATCTGTGAATATGCTACAATACATAGCAAATGAGAATTGACTTGCATATAGAATTAAGGTTGCTGATCAGCCAATCCTAAAACAGGGAGATTAGCCTGTATTCTTCAGATGAGCCCAAGTGTAATCACGAGGATCCTTAAAAGTGAAAGAGGGAAGCAGATAGTAGGCTACAGAGATGCAATATGAGAAGAACCTGGCTGTCTTTGCTAGCTCTGAAGACAGAGGAAGTGGTCCAGGATCCAAGGAAGAAAATAAAGTACAGAATTCAATACGAAAGGTGGGTGTACTTTAGAAGCTGGAAAAGGTAAGGAAAGAGATTCTCCCTTAAAGATTCCAGAAAGGAATGCAGTTCTGCTGACACCTTGATTTTAGCCCCGTGCATCCTGCGTTGAACTTGCGACCTGCAAAACTGTAAAATGATACATTTGTGTTGTTTTAAGCCATTGAATTTGTGGTAATTTGTAAAAGGCAATATAGAAAACTAAGAAGCAGGATTTCACAACTTCAGAACTATTGACATTTTGCACCAAATAATTCTTTTGTTTTAGAAACTTTCCTGTGTAATGTAGGATAGTTAGCAGTTTCCCTGGATTCTCCCTACTACGTATCATTAGCATTCACGCTAGTTGTGACAACAAAAAATGTCTGCCAGATATTGCCAAATGTCCTGAGGGGTGGGGAGCAAGATCACTGTCAACTGAGAACTAATACTGTGTGGTGTTGTATTTTACAAATATTTCACATATTATTTAGCCATTCTATTATTTAAAAATATGTGGATTGTTTCAAAATTATGATTATTACTAAAAATGCTTCTATGATTACCTGCATGTGTTTATATACACCAGAAAAGTGGAGTAATTTGATCACAGAACATGCCTTTTCTACCAATTTGTAATTCTATAGACAATGTATAAAATTTCCTATTGTGTTCTGTTCTTGCTGACACTTGGTGTTGCCTGCCTTCTTCATTTTAGCCACTCTAGTGAGTGTGCATACATCTTTTTGTGATTTAAATTTGCCTTTCCATGGTAACTCATAAAACTGCACATCTTCTAAATATGTGTATTCCCATTGTGATACTCTGGTTTATGAAGTGTCTGATCAAGTTTTCAGCTCAATATTTTTTTGGCACTGCCTTTTTATTTTTTAATTTGTAGGGGTTATATTATATTCAACTACAAGGGCTTTGTTGGCTACCTGCAAGTTGACTGGATGACTGATCCTAATTATCTCAATGTGGTAAGGTTGCCGCTATTGAACGGGGTTGGGATTAAGTCTGGAATCCAGATGAAACTCTGTAGTGTCTCTTATGTGGGCATCTACCCCATTTTTGCATCATCAACATTATGAGGCTACCTAAAATTGTATACTCCTTTGCAGGGGCTTTCTGAGCTATCTTTTTTTTCATTTTTCAAAAATTTATTTTTATTTTGAAATTTCTTCCATGGTTTATTTATTTATTTTTCCATAGGTTATTGGGGAGCAGGTGTTGTTTGGCTACATGAGTAAGTCCTTTAGTGGTGATTTGTAAGATTTTGGTGCACCCATCACCCGAGCAGTATACACTGCATCCTACTTGTAGTCTTTTATCCCTCACCCTCTCCCACCCTTCCCCCAAAGTCCCCAAAGTCCATTGTATCATTCTTATGCCTTTCTGTCCTCATAGTTTAGCTCCCACATGTGAGTGTGGACATGCGATGTTTGGTTTTCCATTCCTGAGTTACATCACTTAGAATAATAGTCTCCAGTCTCATCCAGGTCACTGTGAATGCCGTTAATTCATTCCTTTTTAATGGCTGAGTAATCTATCTCAAGTGTCTTGAGAAGAAACACCTTCAAGTATAGGGTTCACATCAGCATCAGTGTCTCCCTTCTCTTCAGGATCCTGGTCATTTTGGCAGTCCCAAATTTCGTCTTTGTCTCCCTACTTCTAAGCAGTTGTCAAAAGCTATGCTGGCTTCTCTACTTCTTACCTGTAGTCCTCTGCCCAGTTTCCTTGTCCTCTAACATCTTAAAAAAATTATCAAATACCCTGAGGGGAAAAGGCAGAATTCAGTTCACTTATCCATACTTCTCTTACATTCGTGATCTTGTTTATCATATTCTGGTTGCTTGAAAGCTCTTCATACCCTCTAACAGATGATTCTGTATTTGAGGCATTGTATAACTGGCTAAGTATTCTCAATAGAAGACATGGTCTGCTGAATCCCATAATAGCTGGAAGCAGAAGTCCCTCAGTGAAATTTTAAAACCTTAAATCTCACATTCATTCATATTTGTTCCAAATTCCCTCTCCCTCATTCTTCCAGTCCTACAATTTTTAAAACAATACCACTGTTTTACACTGTAATTCAACATCTACAATATTAAACTGGTTTCTGTTTTTTTTTTTTTTTTTTTTTTTTTTTTTTTTTTTTGAGATGGAGTCTTGCTCAATCGCCCAGGCTGGAGTGCAATGGCTCGATCTCAGCTCACTGCAACCCCCGCTTCCTGGGTTCAAGCGATTCTCCTGTCTTAGTCTCCCAAGTAGCTGGAATTACAGGTGCCCACCATCATGCTCAGCTAATTTTTTGTGTTTTTAGTAGAGATGGGGTTTCACTGTGTTGCCCAGGCTGGTCTCAAACTTCTGAGTTCAGGCAATCCACCCACCTCAGCCTCCCAAAGTGCTGGGATTACAGGCCTGAGCCACTGCACCCAGCCTTGTTTCTGATTTTCAGCTATGCCAGCCCTTGTAGCCTGTGATAAAAGAGTCATTTAGGAAAATCATAGAATTTCCATCAACCTTTGATTGTGCCTTTTTCTGAGAATGTAAAACTATAAGTTTATGTTCTTTCTTCTCTAGTACAGTTGGAAGCAGTGAGTCTCCCACTATATCCTGTTTGCATTCTTCTTTCTCACCCAAATGTTTCATTGCAACAGCCACTTGTTCTAATAAAAATTCAGTATCATTTCATATTAAATGCCCACAGACAAAAATTAATGGTTTTGCCATAGTATAGCATGGATCATCAATTTCTTATTTCATGTTCATGCATTTCTTTCCGGGTAAAATAACCTGTCCCATATTCCCATTTCTTGTAGAGTTCTGTGACCTATACACACTTCCCTGTTACTTCCAAGTGCATTATTTCAGATACAGATACTACATGGTTTAATCAAAAAGAGAACTTTTTACCCTTCTTCAAGAATGGTTTGAAGAACTAAAGAAACAGACCATAGGCTAAACTTCTGCTACGACCAACATAGAATCAAAATTTCCACTGCTTCTGTGTCTCCAGAACCACGCTGTTTCTGCTGTGTCCTGAGTCAACACAAGAGTCGAGCCCTGCCTTTTCCTTGTTTCACTCAGTTTTGAATCACGTCTCACAGGAGCATATCTTATTAGTAAAATATTGTTCATTGCTAAGACCCTCACTGCAAGAGATAAGGGAAATGCAGCAACAAGTTTCCAGCCTTTGTAGTACCGGAAAGCATCCAAGAAGGGAGCTGGAACTAATGATGAGCAAGTCGACCTGCTGTGTCTACCAGTCTCATCATTGGGACTTTTATAATTTATCCCTTAGATTGTTTTAATAGCCCTTTAATTGTACTTCCTGCTAAGCTCTCTTTCCACATATCCATTTCCCAATGGAACACATCCTTGCCACTAATGACGGCCTTTCCCACTTCCTTCTTTCTGTGCATCCCAGGCTGCATTCTTTTTTTTTTTTTTTTTTGAGACGGAGTCTTGCTCTGTCGCCCAGGTTGGAGTGCGGTGGCCAGATCTTGGCTCACTGCAAGCTCCGCTTCCCAGGTTTATGCCATTCTCCTGCCTCAGCCTCCCGAGTACCTGGGACTACAGGCGCCCGCCACCTCGCCCAGTTAGTTTTTTTTTTTTTTTTTTTTTTTTTTTTTTTTTTTTTTTTTTTTTGTATTTTTTAGTAGAGACGGGATTTCACTATGTTAGCCAGGATGGTCTCGATTTCCTGACCTCGCGATCCACGTATTCGGCCTCCCAAAGTGCTGGGATTACAGGCTTGCGCCACCGCGCCCGGCCAGCATGCACTCTTTACACAGTTACTAGTAATTGTACAAGCTTAATTTGTATTTTTCTACTTCCTTTACCTCATTCATATTATTCCCTTTGCCTAAATGTTTCTCTCTTTTCTTAAGTCCCATCTATCCTTTAAAACTCAGTCAAGTGTCACTTATTACAGAAAGCGTTTCCAAACTTCCATCTGCTCTAGATGTGCATGACAGTATAATGCCAATATGTTCCCTATTCATCAAGGTTTTAGTCATCAGGTTCTTTCAAACAGAGTCTCAGATCCTCAAAGCCAGCTATCATATCTTCTTAAATGTTGCTTGCCTGAAGTATAATATTATAAGTGGAGTTCAGTATCCAGGCACACTGTGAAGAAAATCCATAATTAGTGTAGAAATCTTAACAGTATTTTGCAGGGCTCATAAATTTGATTAGATTTTTGAGCTACTTATAAGCTGGAATTTGATAGCCTATCTTTCTTTTTTTTTTTTTTTTGAGACGGAGTCTCACTCTGTCGCCCGGGCTGGAGTACAGTGGCCGGATCTCAGCTCACTGCAAGCTCCGCCTCCCGGGTTCACGCCATTCTCCTGCCTCAGCCTCCCCAGTAGCTGTGACTACAGGCACCCGCCACCTCGCCCGGCTACTTTTTTGTATTTTTTAGTAGAGACGGGGTTTCACCGTGTTAGCCAGGATGGTCTCGATCTCTTGACCTCGTGATCCGCCCGTCTCGGCCTCCTAAAGTGCTGGGATTACAGGCTTGAGCCACCGCGCCCGGCCGACAGCCTATCTTTCACATTTACTATGGTCTCAGTAAATGTCGGTAGGGATGAACAAACTTTACTTATGCTGGCCAGAAAGATTTATACCAAAAAATTCTTCTCCATTCAAGTAAGGATCCCAATATTTTTGAGAAAATTAATGGTTATGTGTCATAGAAATTAGGGCATAATTTTAGTGTCATTGATTGGGCATAATTATCTCAAAGAAGCTTCCAGAATGGACACATTGTAAGAGGGGAAATCTATAAGTTAAACAAACTATATTAGAATTAAATTCTCACATGGACAACTTTTTCTACAGAATTAGATGTTTTTTCTTTAAACCAATTCTAACCTAATAAAGAAGTTTGCCTTACTAAATATACACTTAAACCATATTTCTTAAAACTTTTCCAGGAAAAATACACCTCTGTGATATGGCACACATAATCTGAAAAAAAAAAAAAAAAATACTGTCCTCTATATACAAAGACCACACTACTGACCAGAGATCAGTAGCCCATGTACTTTTCCAAAAAAAAGATAATAAACATCCAATTGTAAATCTAAGCTATACAAACTTAGTCCCGAAGTTTCAAAAAACAGCATGCATTTGCAAAATGTCCAGGCAAAATTCGAGGCTTATCTCTGACTTAGAGAGCAAAGGTAGGTTCTAACCAAGTTGTTTATCAACTTATATTTAAGGGAACATTGATAACATTTTAAATATACTCCTTGAAAAGTGGCTGTGTGGCAAATAAATTTGGGAACTACTGGGTTAAACAAATTTGAATAAGCTTGTTTTTGTTTTGTGTGATGTTTAGTTTTTACAATGAGACTTCTCAGAGTCTTGATACAGTGATAAGAATTTCTGATTCTCCAAGAAAGCATTTGACTATGCAGTGTCCTCAAACTTAAACTTATCTAACCACAGAATTGTCCTCTCACTCCAAATATGCAAATGTTTTTCTTCTTTTCAGATTACTGGTTTACATTTTTCAGAGAAAACAATTCTAAGAGCTCAGTTAGGAAAACATTATTCTAATAAAAAGAACTGAATTTCCAGGAAATCTTAACAGCTTTATAAAGACAATTTAAAACCCTAAATTGAAACTTCTAAATCAGAAAAAATTCTACAAAAATTTAAGTAATTTTTAAAAATCAGTAATAAAAACATAACTATTGAGTCCCTTCACTGCAGGGAGAATAGCTGGTTTGCAGGATGGTTAGGTTTTGTTTTGTTTTCCATCTATAGCATAATTAAATATAAATTATTAACTAATATTGACAGAAATGAAATCTCCCCTTAGAACTCATTCCTATATTAGGTAGCTAGCTCTAGCTGGAATATCTCTCTTGAATCTAAACCATTCAGATTTGCTCCTGGTAAGACAACCTCTGAGAGATGCACTAAATTCACTTTCAAGTCTCAAATTCTATTACTTAATGTTTTAGTGAAACAGTATATTACTCCATTTTCACAGTGCTATAGAGAACTGGCTAAGACTGGGTAATGTATAAAGGAAAGCAGTTTAATTGACTCAGTTCAGCATGGCTGAACTTCCAATCATGGCAGAAGGCAAAGGGGAAGCAAGGCACCTTCTTCACAGGGCAGCAGGAAGGAGAATTGCCAAGCAAAAGGGGAAGAGCCCCTTATAAAAACATCAGATCTCGTGAGAACTCACTCACTATCATGAAAACAGCATGGAGGAAACCATTCCCATGATTCAATGACCTCCACCTGGTCTCTTCCTTGACACATGAGGTTTAAGGGGGTTATGGGGATTACAATTCAAAATGAGACTTCGGTGGGGACACAAAGCCTAACCGTATCAATCAGTGTACAGTTAGATGACATGTTCTCAGCCATAATTGGTACCTGTCTCTGCCTTTTATACTTCTAATTTTTGTTAACATATAATTCATAAAAGATAAAGACACCATTTAATGTGTACAATTCGGTGGGTTTTAGTATATTTACCATGTTGTGCAATCATCACTATCTAATTCCAGAACATTTCCATGACCCTTCCAAAAAAACTTTGTGCCTATTAGCAGTCACTCCTAATTCCTCCATCTGCCCATAACCACTAAATTATTTTGTCTCTTTATGTATTTGCCTATTCTGGGCATTTCATATGAATGCAATCATACAACGTGTTGTGTGTTGTGCCTGACTTCTTTCACTTAGCATAACTTTCTCAAAGTTTATCAACATCATAGCATGAATCAGTACTTCTTTTGCATTTCTGAATAATATTTCATTGTATGAACATAAAATATTTTATTTATCTATGAATGCATTCAGGGGCATTTAGAGTGATTCTACTTTGGGGGCTATTATGAATAATGTGCAATGTTAATGTGAACATGTATTTAATCATTTTGAGTATATACCTAAGAGTGGAATTGCTACATTATTTAACTGTGTTTAACTTTTTGAGGAACTGCTAAAATGTTTTTCACAGAGGCAGCCCCATTATAGATTCCTACCAATAATATATGAGGTTCCAATTTCTCCATGTTGTCACCAACATTTGTTATTTACCCCCTAACATAAAGAACTCTTAAAACTGAGCAAGAGATAATAAGCAAACAACCTAATAAGAAAATGGGCAAAGCCATTAACTAGACAATTCTGCAAATATGATATACAAATGACTAACATGCATGTGAAAAAAATGCTCCAACATTATTAGTATTTAGGGAAATGCAAATCAAAGCCATAAAATTCCACTTCTAGTTCTTTTGAACCTGAATAAAACAATACCCTGTAAATTTCTCTCAATTTTGTGTTAGGAAATTCATAGTTAGATCCAAGGCAACTAACGTTACCACCTATCAAAACCCTGGTAATCTTTGTTCTTATGCAAGCTTTTCATTAATTGTTATTTTATAGACATAGGCATTCATACTCAACTTCCCATTTCACTATTAGCCCTGTTTCTCTTTTTATACAGATTTCCACTTCATGTAATTTGGAAACATTATCAGAGATAGAGTGTATATTGTCCCCTATGTTTTTCTAGTATCTGTGATGACCTTTTGCCATCCAGAAGGGATTAATTTTCCATTTTCAACGGAAGAGTTTGTCTCTCAAACAGTATTTGACTACATGCTCCTTATGGACTATCGCTAACACCTCTTTCCTATCATTCCCTAGCCTCTTACCATACCATAGTTTAATCTTTGGTCCAGGAACTTTTCTGTATTAAATGGGTCATACTTCCTTTCGAAGACCATCTGAGAGTCTCAATATTAAAACACAGTTAAACATAACAAGATCACATTAAATGGAGTTATAAAGGTCATATTTCAGAGTATATCAGATAAGACATTAATGTTTTGTGCCTAAAATGTGTAAAAAATAACGTCTTCTTTGCAGTTATGTATGTGTTTGAAAAGTGTTTCTAATGTATTCGCCACACTCAGACACAGACCTACACATGTTCTTAGTGAAATACTGAGAGAAAAACCTTTCTAATAGAAAGGAGTGGCCTATTTAATCTTCTCTTTATGTTCTATCTTTGGGACTACAAAATTTCACAGGTAAAGGTTTGGTTTAAAAGATAATGGAAAGTATTTCTAAGAATCACTCCATGTGAATGTTAAATCCTTTTCTTCATGACAAGGCATTACATGCTAGTAAGAAAAATAGGTATAGCCGTGTAATTGCTTTAAAATAGGTCCTGAAAAGTGAGAAATATCTTTGTACAGCATTTTTTATTTTATGAAACTTCTCTATTTCCCAATCTAGATGAGTATGCTCAAGCATGCAGATAGATGTTTGAGAATAAATTGTGAGAGTCCATATTGGCAATACTGAGTTTGGAAACATATGTCTCCTACTGGAATTTTGATGAATGTCTTCAATGTATATTTATGCATATTAATAGCATTTAAATTCCTCCTTGACTGCATTTCAAATATTGAGCTTTAAAGCTGGCCAAAAACTTTTATTAAAGATGATGTTTTTCACTTTATCTCTGGGCATACACTTGCTTATTCCTCATTCTAGGTGGATATGCCTATGCTAAAGAGAATAATGTGCCTTCATACTTCCAAATACTAACTTTAATATGATTAAATGCATTTTCTCTATCTCACTTCCAGTTTGTTTTCTTTAAGAGTCATCTGCATTACATAATCTGTTTTGTTTCAGTGGTAGGATCTTTTTCTTTTTCTCAGATAATCATTTCAGAAGATAGAACCTAAGCCTTTTTGGAAACCAAGGTGTCTCTTGTGAGGTAACCTTTTGTTTGTAAGTCATTCTCAAGCCACCAAACAGACAATCAATAGTAGTATTACATATTCAAGACCAGTACCAATGACTTGAACATTTGAAGGACTCTTAAAGCAAGGTTGACTTATTTCATTAGTAAGAGGCTAAATGTCCTTTTTTATTATTTGACTTCAATATGTGGTCCTCTATCAGGTATGCTGCTTTTTGATGATTTATATTTAAAAGGCCATGCTAAGTATTTTATAGATATTTTTCATCTACCCTCACTGCTAATGCATTTCAAAACTCAAAGGTTTTTCCTCTGTTACTGATTTTTGTCACACCCCCTGTGACAAATGTGGGTTCTTATTTCTTGACTCCAAATGCACATATCAGCATATTTCTGTTTCATTTGTTCTTTCATTCAGAAGAGAGTTGAAAACTGATGGTAAAATGTGCAGTAGAATCCCAGGACTGTCCAGAAAGAGTCAATGCCTCCTGAGCATAATCCACATGTATTCCACCCATTCTCCATGTCATCAAGCCTGGCCATTCCCTATATCTCCAGAGCTATAGCACAACTCCCATACCTTGATGTTTCTCAAGAGCCTCTGGGGTACAGGAGAAGAAATTATAAAAGAATGGACCTAGTGGCATGATACCATTATGGGAGCTGTCTGCAAAAATCTTTCCCAAATCTCTTCCACCATATTTTTCAATAACTTTAGTTAGATTTTTCCAACTGTCTGAAAATGGGAACTGAATTCCTAACCATATAACTCTATGTCAATAGAGACATCTGCTGGATCCAGATATCATAGCTTCATGGGAACAGTGCTTTTTCCAACCCTTCTTAACTCATATTTTAAAAGTAGTCATTTTTCAAATACATTTTTTAAAAAATTAGGTAAAAGAAAATGGAAATCATCAAAAAACAGCAAAAGCATCAAGGTGAACAAACACTCATTTTATATACTAAGTCAATTATAATTTCTCACATTTATTGAACTCTCATTATGTATAAGGCAATGTCTTGAATGTTTGCCATAGATAATCTTATTCAGTCCTTACAATAAGCTAATGAGGTAAGTAATATTATCATTCCCATTTCACCAACTAGAAAACCGATAATGAGCAAATTGCCCAGTATCACACTGCTAATAAGAAGTGGTACCATGGTTAAGATTAAAATCTTGCAAATTGGCACAGTTTGAAGACAACAGACACTGTGCTGCTTAGTTTAGCCATGTCTAGAGAAACTAGACTCTAGGTCACTGCTTTAAGCTGTTGAACAATTAATCTTCTCTGAAGGACATAATCTAAATAATGAACTGTAGTTTACACTAAATTTTATATAATATCTATTCCCTTTATCACAAAATCTTTGTGGTAACACTGAATGAAATAATGTGAAATATAAAAGACAAAATATGAAATATAATGTGAAATATAAAAATAAAATTAAAGTATTATTAAACTAATGGCTTTAGTAGATCTGATGAATAGGATGATGGCTTCTTTCTAGATCAAAACTGGAAACGCTTTATTTATCTTGTGATGCAGCATTTGAAAATACAAGAAGATTTATGCCTTCACAGACCCTTCTGCATGCTTGACAATAGCTATTGCAGTCATGAAAGCTACAGATGTTCTAGTTCCTTCAGAAAGACTTAGAGATTTTGGTGGGCATCCCTTAATCTAGGGGTCGTTTTGTCTTGACATTTGCAGGAGACCTTGGATCCTAGTAGTAATGTGATTTCAAAGGCTGTGGATTCCTTTGCAGGGCATGAAGAGGCAATAAAACAATCATCCATTTGTGCCAAACATTACATTGTATTATATAAGCACACATACATTTCATCCTCGTAAAAACCCTTGGTGGTAGATTTGGATAGCCAAAAAAGCATAGGCAAATTCATGGGCAATAAATGAAAGAACGACATTTCTTCTAGTAACCGGTGATGTTTGTGCAGTAGACGACCGAGAAAGACAATCTCTGGAAGACACAATTAATAGATAATATATGTACATGATGAACTTCAGCTGTAAAAATTGATTATCTAAAAATAGTAACACCAGTGACAGTCATTCTTCAACAGAACAGAAGTTCTGTTGGGACAAGGACAGTTGGTAGAAACATAGAGGTCCAGGTTAATCTGGTTGATTAAAGAGGAGGTGCTCCTCCCAGAATTGAACAAAAGGAATTCTTGAGGCAATAGCTTTGTGTTTTAACTAAATTCTGGTTTTAGTAGATCTGGTAAATAAGATGATGGCTTCTTTATTCTAGAAGAATGCAAATTTTATACTAGAAACCTATATACAATTAGTATAACTTAGGAATTTGTGCTAAGTTAATTGCATAAGAACTTTGATATCATTATCTTACGGTAATGAGTTATGAGTTAAAAGAACCCTCCATATATTTTGTTAGAGATAAATATCTGGATTATATATAAAGGAACCCTCCAGATACTTTGTTATAGATAAACATCTGGATTATACGTACCTATGTTACAACTGCAATACAAATAAATGAGATAAAGTTAGTCATACAACTTTTGGGGCCACCTAGGCTTGAGAAGACACCACTGAGATGGTCCATGCTAGAAATACTCTTATGATGGGCAGACATGGGCAGAAAAGACTGTGTCTCTGTGAGTGGCATTTCTTGACACTCCCTTCATAGTGCTGGGGCTTCAAGTGGGCTAGGGAGGGAACCTGATCCATCCACAGAAGCTGCATATGAACTGGAATACAGTGTATTGGAGTCTTTTTCCATCTGTCTACAGAAAGTACTTTGGAAGTAGCTTATTCTGAGATCCATCCTGTGTATAGGTTAACACAGAAAAATTAGGCAAGGAGGCTGAATTTAATGTCCCCTGATACGCGGAAGCAAAACACAAGTTAAGGGCAAATACAATATGTTTTGCTGGTCCTAAAGAAAGGATCAGTAAGTCGGAGTCCCAGTGGCAGACAGATCACTGCTTATTCGATGACCTTCATACCAAGCTGCTTTGAAGCCCCTCCAATTCTGGAGGCATACTATGCCAGGCCTGTCACCCTGAGGAGAAACTTCATCTGCACTGTTGCCATCACCAAGGAATGAAAGGTCGAAAATAATTTCAATGGATTGTTTAGAATCAAGAAAGCTGACAGAAAGCCTGGTAGGAAAAAGACCTTGAGAAAGCTGTGACTCCTGATCATGCTTACCTAAGGAAAAAAACATACACATATATTGAGACATTTCAAGTTAGATCAAAATCCCAGAGCAGGGCTGGGCGCGGTGGCTCATGCCTGTAATCCCAGCACTTTGGGAGGCTGAGGCAGGCAGATCACTTGAGGTCAGGAGTTCGAGACCAGCCTCAACATGGAGAAACCCTGTCTCTACTAAAAAAATACAAAATTATCCAGGCGTGGTGGTGCATGCCTGTAATCCCAGCTACTCGGGAGGCTGAGGTAGGAGAATTGCTTGAACCTGGGAGCCGGAGGTTGCCATGAGCCAAGATCGCTCCATTGCACTCCAGCCTGGGCAACAACAGCGAAACTCCATCTCAAAAAAAAAAAAAAAAAAAAAAAAAAAAAAAAAAAAAAAATCCCAGAGCAACTGAAGGAGACAGAAGATGCAAAACCTCCGCAAAATCTCTTGCATCAGAGCAGGTCTCAAAGTAATGAAACCCAGAGGGGCAGCAGTGCACAGTAGCTGATGGATGACAATTCAGCACTCTCTGAAGCTTTTCTCCACAACCACCACCAGCCCCCAAAATGCCTAGTAGATCTAGTGTTTAGTTAAATTTGGCACCAAGAAAAGAAAAAATATTAACAATGTTAAAATGTCAGGAAATGAATGTGAAAAGTGTGTAGAAAGACATACTAACCTGTCAACCATATAATGTCTGAATTGTACCATTGTGATTTGTTTTTATTATTTGCAATTTATAAATTATCTACAATGAACCTGTATTGTTACTGAAATAAGAAAAAACAGTAAAAGCTATTAATTTTTAAATCTCTTTTCATTGGGATCTTTTCTCATGTCATCATTTTTATAATTTGTTTTAACTTTCCATTATTATCTATTGTTCCCATTGTTAGATATTAAATGAATTCTTACTATGCATATTTGTCTGGCATTGTCTGATTACTGGCATTAGGTAGTCCTTTAAATACTGGGATAAATCTTGGTCTAATATTATCTAATTTGGTAATTTAGTAATATAACTCTTCTACATCTGTATCCTTATCTGTAAAGTATAATATTTAGGATTACTAAAAATTATATAATTAGTGCATATAATATGGCTATGTAAAGGAGGACTTAATTCATGGTAGTTATTATTTTTCAATTTCTTCAAAACTTATTGTCATTACACCCTGAGCAAGAATATTAAACTCTTCTGTGGCTCCAAGTGGCATTAACTAATTACTCATCTCAGTTGAAACTGCACTTTAAGTAACTCCTAAAATATGTTGCTCAAAGAAATTGATTGCATACCTCTTAGGTATATGCAGCTGAAATTGGTGATGTGTGGAAGGACAATTAGCTAAACGATTCCAAGCAGGAAAGAGGTGATTGTCTAAAACGTTTCATAGGTACACACTGATATTAGGAGTAGGACTAGTTTTCCTAGAGGTGGCAGAAGCAGGAAGTGGAGAAGAGAGCAGATGGGAGCTAGAAGGGAGATGGTCAAGACTGCTGATGCTGCCTAACCAGAATGAGTGAGAGTATATGAGAATAAGGAGTCAATCACTGGTCTCTGCATTGTTAGAGAGCTGACTCAGAAAACAGCATACTGTAGAAGAAATATCCTTGTAGAAGGAGTCAAAAGTCTGATCTTTAGAGCCAATGCTACAATTTATGAGTTTGCAAATCCTTAGCAAACCTCAAACTTCCAGATTGTCAGCGTTCTTATCTTTATAAATAAGAACAATTATCAAACTTACTGTGAAAATAAAGATATGTTTATAAAATTGCATCTTAAAAATATTAATAGATGTAATTTATTATTACTTATATTGACAGTCTTCTTCTCCTTTTGACTGAGGCTTCCCAGGTGCTGTGCTAGAAGACCAACAGGAATACAACAAGACCAAAGTTATGTTGCACTTGCCAGGGATGTTCACACATTCACTAATTAAGCAAATACCTATTAAGTACCTACTGGGTGGCAGATATTCTCCTAGGCATGGATGCTACAGTAGTAAATAAAGCAGAGAGGATACAATCCCTCAAGGTTACAAACTACATTACAATAAGCTCTATGAGGGAGATTGTAAGACTTCTGTGAGATGGGGAGAGGATCTGGTCAGGTAATTCTCAAGGAAGGGACATTGACATGAGAGCTAAATGATGAAGAGAGATAAACCAGACAAAGAGAGGGAGAAAAAAATCTTCTAACAGGGAAGATTGCACAAATCCCCAAAAACCAAAAGGAGCTTGTATACTGGGGGAACTGAAAATAGCTCAGTAAAGCTAAAAGGGGGAGGCAAACAGAGTGAGCTAAGGTTCAGATGTAATCCAGGTTCAGTCTGTGCAGGCCATTACTGGCCACCCTGAGGATTTTGGTCTTGCGGCAGGAGGCAATATCCATGTCTTCAATGTGACAAGAGTGGTGCCAGAGATGTATGAATGAAATAGACATACTGAAAACCAATAGGATTTTCTAAGGTAGCCAAATCAGTAGGATTTCCTAACGTTTGGAGGTGTGTCAGTGATAAGAGTGAAAGAATAATAGGTGTTTTGTAGGTTTCTGGCTTGTGTATTTTGATGGATAATGGTCCACTTATTGGGAGCCAATTTTGGGAGAAACACCATGAGTTCAATTTTAGCCTGATGAGTCCAAAGTTATTTTGTGATATTGGATAGAACATGCCAAGTAGATATATGTTATTTCAGCTCTGGCATTCAGAAGAAGAGGTCTGGGCTGAAGTAATGTGATCTTCGTTGAAGGGTATAGGGGCTTAAAGCCATGAACATGTAGATGGGATTGTACAGAATAAGATATGCAATGAGAAAAGAACATGTGCACAAGCCTAAGATAAAACTTTGACAGCTATGGTGAGATATATGGTCCTTGCTTAATCTTGTGCATCATTGAAGTATCTCTGCAGAATAAGTGTCCATAGATTGCACAGTTGAATGCCCAGCCAGCCCCCAACTCAATTTTCAGATGCAAATTGGATCAATTATACATTTTTATAGCTTGGAGATACTCATGCTATAATCATGACATTTTTAGTGCTCCTTCTATTTTGTTGTTCTTTGCTACCACTTTAGATTATTAAAAGAAAACACAGCCTTTTTTAGAGAGCAGGCCACTGACTGAAATTGTGCCTTCGTGCCAGAAATGTCACTTAGCAAAATAAATGGAAAAGAATACAAGGCACTTTGATGTAAGGACTTATAAAACAGTATACCAAAGCAATTAGGGAACCCTCCAAAATGTTTTTCCAAGGTTAGAAATTGAATCTTTGAGCAGAATTTCTAACCATTTAACATTGGAAGCCATTCTAGTAAGTTGGTTCTAAAAATGACTAACTCTACTAAGCCTTTCTCTGTTTATCTCACCACCATCCTTTTGACTGCCATAAAACAAAATCATTAAAGATGTGACCATGAGAGATAAATGTAGAAATGACAATCTCCACCTTTCTGGGTTCATGAACAAGCACATACTTTCACTGACCCAGCCAGACTGCTAAAGGTAATGGAAAATAAATGTCCATTAAGTGGAGCCATTCTAAGCTTGACCTTACTTGTTAATGAAACCTAATCCTACTTTAACAGTGTGAGTGACAATGTCCATTTTCTTGCCTTTTAGCTGTAAATTATTTGATCATAGCAGATCATCAAGAAAGCTAAATAGTTCAGATCAACTAGGTTTTGTTCCAAATGAAAGATTATTACAGAAACCAGAGAAGCTGAGCAGCCATCTAGATCTACCACTGAGAGGGTTACAGTGAATTAATAGGCTGCAGCAGGGTGCATTTGTTTTGACATTTAAGATATAGTCTTGCAACATTTTGCCAAGAAAGATTTCATAGAGATTCTGGTAATCCAAATAATACAGCAGCATTCATTGTTCTGTCATCTCTTTCTCTTTCTCCTTGTATCCACATACCCATCTGCCTTTCCGCTTTTTCATTGATTTATTAATTGATGATACGCATGAAAAGTTAGTCTCGTTTCTTGTGATTCAGCCAAATGAGGTTTTTGGAGATTGTTCCTAATGAGAAGTGCACAATCACCAAGTGATTAGGCAAACACCACACCCTTAGTCTACAAATGCTGACACAGATAAGTACTAGGTAATAAGCTATATATCAGGAATGTATTTGTAAGTTTTTCAAAATTTATTAAGATTTGAAAAGTGTTTAAGCAGTGTGAATGTTGCAAAAAATATGCACAGTAGCTAAAATTGGCTAAAAAAGAGATTCAAGAAAAGAATGAATTTATAGGAGATGAAAATGCAAGTCTACAATGATGACAGAGAATATTGAAGAGAGAGGACGGTGGAAACAAAAGCAGTGAAACAGTATCAGGTGCAAATAACAAGCATTAATTATGTTTCAGAAAAATAGCATAATAAACAACAGAAAATTAAACTAGACATTATAACATAAAACATAAGGAAGGAGAGTTAAATCAGTTTAAAATCATAATAATTTTGGTAGCAACCATAAGTTTTCCTGGATGCACATACGTTTTGCTAGGCCGATTATGAACCAAGTTACTTGGAAACCAACATTGAAAGACTACATCAGTGATAAAGCAAGTTATTTGTGAATGATACCAGACCTGCTTTCCCCCCAAAAAGGACAATCAGATTTTTTAAGTTTTGTTGCAACCATAGTACCATATGTAATTTTAAAAACAAAATAAATCATGAAGACAAAGGTGGGGGTAAAGTATGACAAGAGAAGTTACGAATTACAGTTGGGGGGAGGGGAAGAGACAGCAAAAAAGGAAACTGATACTATTTACATTAGCCAATACAATTTTCTGATTTGTATACATCCTTTAAAGATTCACCTTTAACAAAGAATGGTTTTAAATGGATGTTAAGTTTCTTTCTGAGAAACAAACCAAACAAGCAAACATGGATCCAAAAAATCCTTCAGTCATCAATATGTGTTCTTTTGCAGCCATGTGTTTAAAAGTATCTTTGGATTTTGAAAAGCAAATACAGGTTACAGAATGAATTTTGACATTAACCTAACAGGAAGTAGGGATTTGAGTGTTCTAAAGTCAGGAATTATTGCACTTCAATACAAGCTAACATTTTTTAAGGGATTTGTGTCAGATGCTTTGATAAGGAGTTTACACGCTTTGGCAGGTACTGTAATTAACCCAATTTTTCTAGGTGAAGAGTCTGAACATAGACATTTTCACTAATAACCCACGGTTGCTGGGTGATGAAGCCTGCTTTCACACTGAGCAGTGCAATGCCACAGCCCAGGTGCTTCCCTGCTGTGCTGAATTCTGTAATGCTGGGAGGAAAGAGATGGAAGGTTCAGGTTAGAACTATACAGAACTGAACTGCTTGTCACTAGGTGAGAAAATCTGTGGTTCCAATTTTATTTCATTTTTCTGGTTTTAAAATTAATATAGCAGGAAATTCAGGAGTACTAATTGTATTGCTATCATAGTAATGTTCGCATACTAGTTAGGCTTTACCAAATATCCAAGTTAGCTAAGGTTTGCCTACAAAAAAAGTGGAACCACCATAAAAATAGGGGAGAAAGACTTGTACCTGAGCCTCCTTTGGGCAGGCCTGCTTTCATGTGGTACCCAGATGGAATCCAGTCTCACATGTGATCATAACTATCAATAATGGTAGTCACAGCACAATAGCAAAGTAACAAATCCAAGGTAGGATATTATTGGAATTTGTTTAGGGAACAGAGGAGGAAACCAGCATCTCATAGCTCAGAATGAAGTTCTCAACAGTCCTTTGCCATCTTAGCTATTTCTATAAACTTCCTCTTAAAGACCACTGTCAAAGTATTCACTGGTTTTCTTTCAGTGTCTCTCTTCTTCATCTTCTTTTCCAGATCTTTTACAATCCCCTTTCACCTATAGTTCCTCTTCGTCTCTGAACTCCACATCTTCCCCTCAGTGTTTTTCTTTCCCTTTTGTAGGATGATATATCCCCATCATGCCCAAGATGATGGGAAAATCCACCCGTCATGTTGCTCCACAAAAAGAATTTCAGGATTCACTCTTTTAAGAAGGTTCAGGATTGGGGAAAATGTCACCATTAATCCACAATATTTTCCCTAGTTACACCTGTCACAGCATTACAATGAACAAAGAGGAGATTTGCTGCTGGAGCCCTTATCTCTAACCTGCCCTTGGATCTTCCCAACAAGTTTTGCATGAGGGACTTAGATCTCCACCTTCCCCCCGCATATTTGGAAATGGTACAATGCAAGGGACCACCATACACACATAAAGAATAGGGAACGCTTTCAAGTTCAGATGCTCATATTCTTTCTGCTCATGGGGAACTCAATTCTTATTGATCCAGGTTGAGAAGAAACAGGAGTCCTTATGAACAAAAACTGGAAAGTGGAAGGTTTGATGGCCACTTCCTCTAGGTGCCCAGGTGAGACTTTTCATCATTATTTTTTTATTTATTTTTTTTTGAGACGGAGTCTTGCTCTGCCGCCCAGGCTGGAGTGCAGTGGCCGGATCTCAGCTCACTGCAAGCTCCGCCTCCCGGGCTGACTCCATTCTCCTGTCTCAGCTTCCCGAGTAGCTGGGACTACAGGCGCCCGCCTCGTCGCCCGGCTGGGTTTTTTTTTTTTTTGTATTTTTTAGTAGAGACGGGGTTTCACCATATTAGCCAGGATGGTCTCGATCTCCTGACCTCGTGATCCGCCCGTCTCGGCCTCCCAAAGTGCTGGGATTACAGGCTTGAGCCACCGCGCCCGGCCATTCATCATTATTTTCCATACCATGTGAGAGGCACCAAAAATGAGGACTATTCTCCAGGAAGGTGTCCCTGTCACTTTTACTGTTGTAGTTTAATTTCTTAAAATGTTGACAAAAAGGCCTACTATTTTATTACACTCACATATATACACTGCAAAGGAGGACATTTATATGATTAAATGTGTCCTCTTTACTGCTGTCGGCAGGAGTAAATGAGAGACCATAAGCAAGGATAGCATCACCCCTCTATAGGCAGGGAGTGCTTCTGAGCTCCCAGGAAGACTGTGGCACTGTGGAGATTGTACACCTCCAGCAACAGGAGTTAAGTGAGGCCTCTAACTCTGCATGGGGCTAAGGAGAGCCCTATGCAACCCTCCCAACACTCACAGCCTCTCACCACTGCCTGCCCTAGGAACATGGGACCTAATATCCTGTTCTTACTCTTGTGGCTGTAAACTGCCACAAGAAAGGAAGGCTTCAAGTCATCTCTCATTTGCCACTTACCTCTAGAGGGTTGTCTGTTGCCCTTTCTGACCCCGTCTTTTATGCCTCTGTGGCTTTTGAAAGACTTTCATGTGCTTTCTAGTACTCAAAGTATTTTCTAACAAAATCCCCTGCGTCCTCATCCATTTCTCTGAGCATTTTCCTCACTTTTTTGCTCTAATAATATCTGAACCTCAGTTAAGGACACTTCTTCCTCTGCTGTTCTCTAAATAATGGCTGTTTTCTCTCCCACTCCTGCCATTCCACTGGCCTGGAGATGGGAATCAGTGACCTCCTTGGTCCTCACTGCTGCTTCCATGCCATTATACCTCTATCTCTAAAAATGTCATTTTGTATTTTATGTTATCAGGCTATACTTCTCCTGGCTTTTCTTATTGCCATTATCTACCACTGCTGGGACATTGTCTTTCATTCCCTGAATATTTCCTTGCCACTGTCAATCTCCAACGAAACTTCTTAGTAATATTCATATGCAACGTAAATGATCTATCTAATACTCTGCTCTCTTAATCCTTGATATTGTCCCCCACCATGTTACCTCAAATACTTACATCCTTTGGGCATCCCCTTAACCCAGTCACTATAAATAATTACAATCCCTCCAAAATCCCAATTTCAAAGATGCTACTCTCTGAACTCATATCACTCCAGCTCACTCCTAGTAAACCCCACCATCAATACTACAATATCCTCAAAATTTTCAAATCCCTGATCCTGCCATTTGTGCATCTCTCCTCTCCCAGCTTAAATGTCACTGTCAGTCAAGTCCATTTCCCAGCAGATGCCCTTGCCTCCTTTCTCTATCGTCCTTCAAGTCTCTCATTTGATTTTACCACTAGCAGGTTAATTTCAACTCTATGAAGCCAAAAGTGACTAAGAAAAAATACACAACCATGCTAACTTGTCTCACTTCAAACACGTAATCACTAACCTCACTGGGCCCTAGGAGTTGTCTGGTGATCAGACTATATTCTTTGAGTCCATTTACTCAGCCACGATACTGAATGATTAATTCATACTTTCTCTTCAATCAGAAAATAATTTCAACAAGTTATTGCCATATCTACCTGTTGACCTGCATCTTTGCCCGGATGCTTTACTTAATCTGCTATAGGATATCAAAAATCCCCAAATCTGTATCTAGCCAGCTAGAGACATACAGAGGGGTAATGAATGAAGTGTGTAAAATGTTAACATGGAGGGAATGTAGAAGTTTTTATACTGCTGTTTTAACTTTTCTGTGGAATTGATGTTATTTAAAAAACAAACAAAACAGTCCTTACTTCCTGACTATGCTTTATTAGGTACTACGTAATCTGGATCCTCTTACCTCTCTGAGCTCATGCGCTACTATGTATTTTTGCTCTTTGGATCCCCTCTCCACCCTTCTCCACCCTGATCTGTGCCTAAAGAGCCTCAACTATGTGGCACATCAACAGATTCCCTTCTCAGCTCCAATAGGATTTCAACAATGGGGAGCACTTTCAGAAGAGAGAAGAGTAGGAGAAAAGAGAGGTGGGGATATTTATTCCCCTAGATCTCTCCTTTCCAGGCCTCACATTGGCAGGAGCTGTGTTCTGTATGAGTCTCCTCTATATTTATAGTAAAAGCTCCCTCCATGCTTTGGTCATCCCTCCGTCTACTCCATTGGAAGCCTAGACCTCCCTAGGGCCTTCATTGTCTCGTTTGCTTCCCTTACCTCTGTTCATCCTATAAATACCCCATTCATCAAATTCTCAGTTATCCTATGTGATTATCCACTTTTCCTTCCAGACTCTGAATGGAAGAAAACACCTCTCCTGCTACTCTGTCCCCAAAGCACTCTAGCTTCCATGCTGATCCTTGGACCTGCTAGGGACATATTTGTTCTATTTTCTCTCCCTGAAACACTCTTCCACCAGATACTCACATAGCTTGGTTCCTCATCTCCTTTCTGCATTTAATCTAAAGTCACTTTCCCAGTGGAACCCCAAATTTCAAACCCTGATACTTCCTACTGGCCTTCTCTATAACACTTACTACTCACTAATGGATGAATTTTATTTATTTGCCTTTCTCTTATCTGTTTTGCCTTTAAAAGATAAGCCACAGGATTGCAGGAATTTCTGTCTCCTTTTTACAATGCTGTATCCTGGGGCTAAGAACAGGGCCTGGCACATGGTCATGGCTCATTCAGTATTTGTTGTTGAATAAATTGAATCTATGCATCCAACATAAGATGATCAATTAAGTTATTGATGAAATACGGATTGACTTACTGACTGCACAAATTTTTAGACACTTTATGAGAAGCTTTAGGAGCTGAGTGGAACTTGAGAGTTGAGAGATGATTTGCCTCAACCCGCAAATTTCACAGATATGGAAATTTGAGGCCCAGCTTTTGGTGACTTATAGTGAGACTCAGTGTCTCTCACAACACAAGTGAAAAACTAGGTCAGTTTGATAATCCAACTCTCTGCCCTCTGAGTCTAGTTCTCTGCCACATTTGCAGATTAGTTTTAGAAAAAAAAAAAAAAAGAAGTACATTTTATATTATTCTAACTAGCATTTATATAAAACATGGCCAGAATTTTGGAATAAACCCCCCTGAATCTTAGATTAGTGTCACAGTCATTTTCAGGGCTTAAGCCTACATAGCTCTGGCTTTAGGCTGGTTTATTATCAAAGCCTCTGTAACCTGTCTCTCAGCTTTTCAATATTACTTCTCACTTTATGAGTGATGGGTGATCTTTTTGATTCCACTAAGCTTCTAAAGCTAAAAAAAGTAAAGGTCCTTTTGCCTCTCCAGCACTCCTGTTGAAGCAGAAATATTTTTTTTTCTATGTTCTTTTGCACTAAGTCCTCTTGTTTCCTAATTATCCAGAGTATGGAAACTAAAAGAAAAGTGCATTTGTGCCGAGCCCATACTGGAACAGGAGAAAATAGTTTCCAAACTATTTCTATTTTTAAAATAGACTTAATAAGTAAAAAATCTTTTTAACTTAAATCTCCCTACATTATTTGCCACTTAAAAGTGACTCATAAATAATCTTTTTTTTTTTTTTTTTTGGAATAGACAAAAGAAAGTGTCTGAGATTTTGTTAATGATGTTTGTTGCTAATAGACCATTTGTTGGTTTTTAATTTTTATATACTTATAGTAGAATAGAATATTTTTAAAAAAGTAAATATAACTAGTTGTCTTTGCCTGAGGAAGGCTCAGTGATAACTCAGTAAATTAACCTTATCCCATTTTACAGAGGAAAAAAACTGAAGTGAAATAGTTTGTCTAAGGACAATAGCTAGAAAGTAGCAGAATTTGGGTTTTAATTCAGTTCAGTCTGATTCCAATATCCAAGAACTTTTGGACATTATGCTATGTCTATAAAGTAGAATTATTTCCCATGAAAATACAAGTTGTTCCTAAACTAGTATTCTTAAAATGCTTTTACATATTTTAAGATATTTAAATTATAATTCAGAAGCACTGAATATTAGGATTGGAGGTCTCTATGGTTATCTAATTCAAACTGCTTCTAGAAGTTTTATTGTCTTTCACAATATCTGGTCAACAGAGCATGTGACCTCAAGTGATAGGAATTCAGTTATTCTACCCAAAGTAGGTTTCAGTGTAACGTTCATGATTAGAATAGTCTTTTATTTTGAGATGAATTCTGTATCTTTATGATTTTTAAATTGTGATCTTTAGAACCATGACACAGCTAGTTCATCAAAATATATATTCTAATTCTCTCATCTCAACTTCTTTTTAGAGTGTAGGATCAGAACACAATACCATAAAACCTCATTGTAAAACATTTTGGGGGTGGGGAGTCAAACAATTTTTAAGTTTAAAATGAAGATGGGTTCAAAATTCGAATCTTTAAAATGCATGTGGGCTATTGTCAAGTCAATTAAATAACTGATGAGCCAGAGTTCCAGGGTCTGTTGTAATCCAAATCCACCCTCATCCCTGCTGTGCTTTGGCGCCACCTGGTGGTGGTTACTATGTGACGGATCCTGTGATGTGTGGGCTGGGTATTCAGTGGGTTAGAGGCTAGCGAGAGAGCAGATTCAAACGAACAATGACACAAATAAGAATAGTATAACAAATCGTAATAATTTCAAAGAAGAATAGAAAGAGTTATTAGGAGAGAATAGACCAAAATATTTCATTAACAGTGGGAAATGAGGAAAGGCTTCTTTAAGAAAGTGACATTTTAGACCTGGAGGATTACAGAAGTTTTACCTGTGAGTTCAAGGAAAAGAAAACAGCAGGTGCACAGATTCTCAGTGATATCGAAATGTGTATTCAGAAAACTACAAGAGGCTCGATGAGGCTGACATATAGTTAATAGGAAGAAAATGAGACTGGAGAAATAACCAGAAGCCTGAACTTGAAGAGTCTTGAAGAGATTTGGGGATCTTAGGCTGCAATGGGAAGCTATTAAGGCAAGAACTGATATTATCTGAGAAAGAACAAGGATAGGCTGGGCGCGGTGGCTCACGCCTGTAATCCCAGCACTTTGGGAGGCCAAGACGGGCGGCTCACGAGGTCAGGAGATTGAGACCATTCTGGCCAACACAGTAAAACCCCGTCTCTACTAAAAATACAAAAAAAAATTAGCCGGGCACAGTGGTGGGCGCCTGTAGTCGCAGCTACTCAGGAGGCTGAGGCAGGAGAATGGCCTGAACCCAGGAGGCGGAGCTTGCAGTGAGCCGAGGTTGCGCCACCGCACTCCAGCCTGGGCAACTGAGCAAGATTCCTCTCATAAAAAAAAAAAAAAGAAAAAAAACAAGGGTAAAATCAAATTAAAAAAATATTGCAGTGATTTAGATGAGTGGTGCTGGTGGCAATGGAAATGGTGGCTAATTTGTTGGGAGTTCCCTTTCTCTTGATTTCATTTTATTTTCCATTTTTAACCCTTATGTCGTTTATGAACATGCCCCTGAATTTCAAACGAAGAAAATGCAGTAATTAGAAGCACCATTGGTTGAAGTAAGACTGAAATTTTTGTTCTCATTATGTTTGTTTACTTGTTTTCTTAGGTAGACCGTTTGTCAGGGATCGCTCTCTAAGTTGTAACTGCAGCCTTTAAAAACCCTGACCTTCCTCGTGTCCCTTAGGAAATGAGAAGAAACACTGCAAGTCTGCTGACAACACACTGGTCATCTGACCTTCATGCAGCTACTAAGGAAGAGACTGGAAATTGAGAGCTAGGAAGGAAATGTCTCTTCCTTCCCTAATCTGTCAGGATGTTTGTCTAGCTTCCTCTCAGATGTGAACAGGAAAAGTACACACTGAGGCAGTATAATTTATTGGGGGAGGAATGCAGGGTCTGAGGCAAAACTGCCTGATAGTCATCTCAGTGCCACCCCTCTCTTGAAGTCATATAAACTCTTTGGGCCTCAGTTCTACATGTGTACAATGAAAATAAAAATCAAATCCATTTTGTAAAGTTTTGGGTATGATGAAATGAATCAGTATATATAAGTCTTTAGAAGAGTGGCAAATAGGTGATGTTAAAAAAATTAGCTTTTAAGTTTGTGAAAGATTGGTATGTAGTTGCTTATTAAAGTACTTTGAGCACAATAAAATTGCTCCAATAAGAGGGTTATATATTTAGAGTGGGAATAAAAGTACAGTGTTTCAACATTTTCTATCAGCTACCTGGAGATGAGTCATGTACCATAAATACTTTCTCTTAACTTGAACACCCACAAAAATCTAAGCTCAGCAAAAGGATAAAATGAAGAATAGGAAAATGAAATAAACTAGAGATTCTACTTATATCCCATTTCGATTAAGAATTTTAAGGAAGAGACTTTTAGTGGATGTTTTCTATTTCTCCAAAGGTTAAAATCTGTTGGAAGGAACCTCCCCACCACCCACTTAAAAGCATTTTGATGCCTCTAATCAGTGTATTGTAAATAAGGAAGAAATAAGTAAAAGAAAATGCTCTCAAGACAGGAAATGGACTTTATGGTGACTAACCTGAAATATAACTAAAGACATAAACTCTTAACTGCATTTTCTTTCCAAAGATTTTATGTACAATGTTAAAAAATAGTTTTGTCTGGATAATTGAGTTGGACTATAAACAACTGTCTGCAAGAGTAATATTTCCCAAGATGGCACTCTGATTTTTTTTTTTAACCAGCAGACCACTTTGGCAATAGCCAAAACATTCAGGAATAACTTAATGATATAGCCAGATGTGTCTTAGAAAATCAACTGTCTGGCCAAACCACCAAACCCTACAAAAAGGGAGAATGAGCTCAGCAGGTAGAAAAAATTCCATCATGCATGATGTATGCTAGGAATATTATTGTGACTCAATTAATAGCATAGTCTCTATTTGCTATTTGGTTTTAAAACTCTCTTATTGAAGCCAGTTTCTCTCAGTGCTTCTGCAAAATAACAAATATTACTAAGGCATATCCTAGCATCCTGAAAGTGTTCCTGTGTGTTCCAGCAGTGCTTGATTCACTCCCCAGCATGCTGTACTCAGCTGGTGATTCTGGCCTATTATTACAGAAAAGCAGCATGCATTAGTCCTTTAGATGTATTGATATCTGGTGAACCACTAAACTATGGTTTGTTTATTAACAATTGATTTGCAAAGTCAGTTACTATTTAAATACGTTCTTGAAAAAAAAGACAAGTTTATCTTTCTGTGAGTGGGCAACGTGTCTCCCTCACTACCTCCTGATGATTAATATGTTCCAAGATTCTTCACCAGAGGTGGCTTCTCTTTGCCTTTCTCTCATTCTTTCCCAGAGAAGGAAGATAATTTATCTGATTTGAAAGTTTGGGAGCTCATTCAGGTCAATTTCTCTTTCTCTCTCTCTCTTATCTCTGTCTCTGTCACTCTGTCTCAGTCTCCATCTGTCTCTCTGTGTCTCTCTGCTTCTCTCTGTCTCTTTCTGTCCATCTCTCTGTGTCTCTCTGTCTCTCTGTGTTTCCACCTCTTTTTGTCTCTCTCTGTCTGTCTGTCTGTCTGTGTCTCTTTCTGCCTGTCTCTCTTTCTCTGTCTCTCTGTTTCTCTCTTTCTCTTCCTGCTACTTTCTGTGTCACTTGGCTGCTGGCAGAAAGATGCATTCTCTACTACTCTTTGCTCCACAAGAACTTTCTTGCCTGTGGGTATTTTGCAGTTTCACCTGCTTTCTGTCATCCTGGTAACCTTACTAGCTTAAGTTGTCTCAGGAAATTGGGGAAGAGGAGTGAGAGGGCTCTGGCAGTTGATTGTAGAGAGGGGAATAAATTCATTTCAGGGCACAGGAGCCCCTTTGAGCAGCAGGCCTTAAAATCTGCTCTCTGGTTACATTCATATATAGTAAAGGCATCTATGTCTTCAGTTGTTCAGAAGCTGGGCAAAGAAGAGGTGTTTTATATTGACCTCTACATTGTCAACTCTAGCCTGGGCAACACGGTAAAACCCTGTCTCTCCAAAAAAAAAAAAAAAAAAAAAAAAATACAAAAAATTAGCCCAGTGTGATGGTGCATGCCTGTAGTTCCAGCTACTCAGGAGGCTGAGGTGGGAGGATCACTCGAGCCTGGGAGGCAGAGGTTATGGTGAGCTGAGATCATGTCACTGCAATCCAACCTGGGTGACAGGGTGAGACCCTGTCTCAAAAAAATAATAAATTAAAAACACTTTTTAAAGAAATGAATGATGAATGCATGTTGAAGTTTTTATTTCAGATTTTCCATGAGGGAAGTGTTCTGAAGAAGCCAAATCACAGAATCTTTCCTGATAGGGTCATTTCATAGGAAAACAGAATAAGAATAGATATAAGTTTTTAAAAAATGTCTAGCTCAAGCTCATTAGACCCTTGATTGACAGTCACCTGGAAGAGAGCTGCCTACCTAAAGCTCTTAATCTTTTCCAAGTTTGTCAGAAAATTGCTTAAACATTAAAAAAGATATGCATATTTCTCCCCAGAAGGAGAACATAAATTACTTTATGTACAAGTTTTTTTCCCAGACCAAAATATGAACAATTTTTGCTTTATCATTTCTTATGCTAAAACATTACAATAATGAGATGTTTGACTTTTCTTCTATATAACCCTTTTTGACATCATGTATGTACTCACATCAAAGTACACTTCAAATAACTGTCAGAATGACGTGCCAAATAGTAATGATGATAATAATGTTAAACAACCATATGTTAAGCATGTATTATGTGCCAGGTATTATTATAATTACTTGATATTTACTAAATTATTTAATCTCACAACCCTATGACACTGTTGGGCCCCAACCATATCCCCCAAGACCTCAACATTATAGTGTAGGTTGGACGCATTTCAAATTTTAGCATGTGTATCTCTGCCTGAAACTTTCTCTAGATGCTTGAGCCTGTTCTGCCTGTATTCACTGAAGTGTCAGAGAATTAAGACCTTCCTGGAAGAGCCTTAAACCAAGTACTTGTGGGGCTGGGTATTTAAAATACCCCAGCTCCTTCTCCCCTTAGATGGGATGACTCTGAGGCCATGTGTTCCCCACTGACTCCCAGCAGGTTTAAGCCCCACTTATCTACAGTGGTAACTTGCTTGATAATGCACACTTTTCATTGGCTGCTTTCTTTCATTTCTCACTTCCCCACTTCCCAATAGTGTTTCCTGGATCTCCTCCCAACTAAATTACTTACAATTGAATCCCTGCCTCATAGTTGGCTTCTGGAGGAATCCAAATGAAGATAATATGTACGAAAAATGATTCTAGGATGCAGACTTTTGGTATGGGATTATGCAATTGGATTGTATACTGGACAGATGGCAATAATTACCTAAGTAGGTTAGTGGGGTGTGATGAACTGGTGACATCTTCAGAAATGCTAGAATGAGACTCTTACTGCTGGTGAAATTGTTTTCAGTTATAGGTGGGAGGAATGTACTGGCTTATACAGTGTTTCCACCATTTCAGCAAGATAGAGATAATGATAATTATAAGGATTGTGAAGCTGGTTAGTAGTTGTTCTGTGCTGTTTATTCAGTTTCAGATGAGTTGACAGTTATGTCAACTCATTTCAATGTGTGAAAGGCCTAGAAGAATTCTGTAGCAGCATTTAAAGCAACCCTCATCTTCTCATGTCAGAGGACAGCACTATTTTAAAGCTCAGTCACTGGACCTGATTTTGAGAGAAGCAGATTTATAAGATGGCTGAATTAACAGCCTTGGCAAGTCTTCTAGGCTAATGTTGGGACCATGATAAAGGAGGAGAGAGATCCTGAGATCTGAGATGAGGATATATGGATGGCTGACCTTGAGACCTACACCCCAAGATTTAATCTGAACCTTCTAAGCCAGTAGCAGAAGTGTTCCCTCCTGTTGCTATAATATCCATTCCTTGCTTGGAGATCATTTGAAAACCTCATGTGAGGTATATGCCTTGTAAAATGATGCTGGCCTACCACAAGATTTGTCCAATTTCCGTCATTGCTTCTAGACCACTAACTAGACTCAATGTCAACATGGCCTGATCAGTAAAGTGCTATTCCTGCTTTGGAGGAAATGGATTATTCATCAAAAATACTTTAGGACCTGGCTAATGTGTATTGGCAGGGACCAAAATTGCATGCAACGAATGGATTAGGATATCCTGTGATTTAAGGCTTAATGTCCTAGCAATGACACTTACAGTCATTCCTAATATATTGCTGATAGAGTTCTCTGAGGTTGGAAAAAATGATGGCTGGATAGGCTGGAAGTCTATGAATGAATATTGAGGCAAGGCTCAGGAAACTAGTCATTTAAGAATAGATTTATTATAACACCAGACTGTAATTGCCTATGTTTTCCTGAAGGTCCCAAGGAAATTCCCCTTCACTCTAGCTACAGAAATGTGCTAGTAAAGCAGATCCAGCATCAGTGAGAAGCTCGGTCGTGACTGTCCTCTTTAGGCGGAACTGAGAGTAAGACATACTTTTACGGAACTGAGCTACCTGGAGCTGATAGGATACCAGACTAGTCAAGGCCAGGTGGCAGCACCAAATTATCAGGGTCAACATGAATGTAATTCTTGTAATGGGCAGCACTGTCAGAAATCCCTAACCCATACAAATAAACGATAATGACTTCTAGATCCTAGTGATCCTAGGGTCAAAAGAAATGGAAAGCCAATAAGAGTATTTCTTAATATCTGTAATAAAAACTGATCAAGAGTGCAGAAGCAGAAAGCTTATGTTAGCCACAACAAAGGAAAGTTGTCATCTCTTGCCCAGTTTCCAGACATGAATCTATTTTCAGACCTAGACTCATAGATTTAAGAAAAGACAGTCCTGTCGAGGAAGAACCCTGAAAAGCCTGTGTAGTGTTTACAATAGTGATTCCTCAAGTCCTTCTCCTAAGAAGCCTATGACCATTTTCTCAGATAATGTGCACGATTGAAGAAAAAGAAATATTCAAATCTCAGGGGAAATTGTATATAGGGTCTAAGCTTTTGCTAATACAGGAAACAAAAAACAATAATGGCTTCCCTGTAGGAATGTGTCTTGCTCAAAATTTGATAGAGTCTTGCTCAAATTTGTCTCACAGTGGGACCAACATTTCAGTTCCCTGGTCCCTGAGTGTGGAATTGTGATGGATATACTTGGTAGCTGGCAGTACCCTCACGCTGTTCCCTAGCCTGTGGAGTAAGAGCCAGAAGGGGAAGAAAGGCCACATGGAAGCTCCTGAAGCTGTCAGCCTAGCCAAGCTCTAATAAATTAGAAGCAATACACCATCCTGTGTGGAACCCTCAAAAAATGTAAAGATACAAGTTCTCACTATATCCTCCATTTAAATGATCCCTGCAAAAGTGAGATGAATGGAGGCAGATGATATGAACCCCTTTTATAAGGTGATATGACAAGCTGCCAGGTTTGAGTGGGGTTCTTCAGTAGATTCAAGCTGGATTACAAGCACTGCTGCTGCTGCTGCTTGGGCCTTATGTTATAGCAGATGCTGTAGTGCTAGAGGTTCCTGTCCTAGATAAGGATATCACATATGGTTTCTGCAAACTCCAAGAGAAGTCACAGCACAGACTCCCTATAGTTTTGGAACAAAAGCATGCTGTCTTCAACACAAAACTATTCATCATTTGCACAGTAGCTCATAGTCTGCCACTGAGTCCTAATAGATACCTATCACCATTTGTATGTCAGAACTGCCAAGTAATAAGATTGAGGAATAATGCAATGGAAATGATACATTCAAGATCCGGCCAAAGTGGGGCAGATGAAATCAGAAACTTAAAGATGGCCCAGATTCCCTCTCCATGTCACTTCCCCGTATTACAATGAAGCCAATCCCACAGCTCATACCTTTGGCCATGTAGGGGTTCCCCAAGACCAGCTGTCAGAATGTGATGGATTCAAGTTGTCATGTTGGTAACATTCAAAAGTGTATTGCTTCTATATTACAACCCCACTCAACATTGGCCCTAAAAGACTGCAATGAGAAACCCTCCTTCAGACCCAGCTTTGAATGGTATACCTGCCATCAAGTAGGTGTGGAAGGGAAGTGATCTGAAGTTAAAATACATAGACTTCTTGGCATTAAAAAATGGGTTAGCCAATGGGTCAATCATATGGAAAGAGTAAGATTGAAATATTAAGGACAGCTGGGAAGACACAAGGGAGTAGGAACAAAATATGCAGATTTTTGTGTCTCACATCAATGTTCACACACACTACAGAAGAGGCACTGAACAAACAGAAAGATAGGATGATTTGTGAAATAGCGAAAGCCATTTAGGCCCCGTTCAAGTCAGCACAAAGCTTGAAAAATCAGCCTTTAAATGGGGTAGTAGGGTGACAGGGATAAAGGCTATGCATGTGCTCCCTTTCACCAAGGCTGACATACTTACTACCATGCTACTACCATTACTACCTATCAATAGAAAAGATTGATGTTGAACTTTAAATACGACACCGTTCCTCAAAAACCAAATAGCCATTTAGTGGCAAGGTGGGTAAATCAGACCTCTTTCAGCCTGGAGAAGGCAACAATTTGGGGGTTGGTGAGACTGATGCATGTTTTGGCATGTTTTTTCCATCCTTTCCCATAGTACCTTGGCCACAACTACTATCTGAGGGCTCAGAACTTCTGATTTATTTTCATGGAATCTTACATAATACCACCTTGAACAAAGCAGATATGGCATGGGGCACATGTCCACTGGTCCCAACACATTGTCATTCTTCATAAGCTGTCAACCCAATAGAACATTAGACTGGCCTCTTAGAGGTAAAACTAAAGTACCAGAATAGAAACGACACCTTCTAGGAGTTGGGGTGCTGTTCTTCAAGATGCAGCATACCGATCAACAGCCATTATAAAGTTCAGTATTTCAAGTACGATAAATAAATGCATCTAGGAACCAGGTGTGCAAGAAGGAGTAGCCCTCTTCATCATCAACCCCAATGAGCCACTGGGGCGCTTTGTGCTTCCTGTCCCTGCTACTTAGGTTCCCTGGACAAGAGGCCCTGGTTCCTGAGGAAATGGGATTACTTCTATTAGATCAGAATATAGGTTCCATTAAACCTAAAGCTATGCCTTCCACTTGGTCATTTTAGATGTAACAAACCTATAGACTAGCAAGCAAAGAAATGGTTCATTATATCAGCAAGGAAAATTGACATTGATTATCATGCAGAGATAAGAGTTGCAGCTACAGGGGGATAATGCAGAGTATTTTTGGAATTCAGAGGGTTCATTAGGGAACCACATTTTGTTCAGGCCTGGCAATGCTCATGCAACATGATAGCAACCTACCAAAGTAAAGAGTTCAGACCCCTCAAGGATGAATATCTAGGTTGTGCAAGGGGCAAATACTGTAGAGTAGCAGAGGTGACAGCCAAAGTCAAGGATCTACAATGAGTGGTAGAAGAAAGAGACGATGAATATCATTTGCGGCCTTGGGACTAACTGCAGCAGGAAAGAATGTAGTTGGTCCTAGTAATCCATATCTTATAAGTATTTTCTTTAAAAATTATAACTTGCCACCACCTTGAAGATTAAGCTACAAAGTGGAATAAACTAATGAGGGTCTTCAGTGGATTTGAGTGATGCAAAAGGTGAACTGTGGCAGATGTTAAGACTTGCATTAATATCTTCATTCTATTGATGAAGAAACTGAAACAAGAGAATGGAAAGTCAACTTGCCTAAGGTTATCCAGCTAGTGATTGGCGGGGCCAAAATTTTAACTCAAGTTCTTCCTCAATGATAATGATTTGAACAAATAGAAAATAGTGACAGTCAGCCGGGGGCAGTGGCTCATGCCTGTAATCCCAGCACTTTGGGAGGTGGAGACAGGTGGATCATGAGGTCAGGAGTTTGAGACCAGCCTGGACAACATGGTGAAACCCCATCCCTACTAAAAATACAAAAAAATTAGCTGGGCATGGTGGCACATGCCTGTAATCCCAGCTATTCGGGAGGCTGAGGCAGGAGAATTGCTTGAACTCAGGAAGCGGAGGTTGCAGTGAGCTGAGATTGCGCCACTGAACTGCAGCCTGGGTGACAGAGGGAGACTCTGTCTCAAAGAAAAAAAAAGTAGAAAAAAGAAAATAGAAGTAGTCAGGTGAGGCCTCATGCCTATAATCCTAACACTTTGGGAGGTTGAGGTGGGAGGATTGCTTGAGTTCAGGAGTTCAAGGCCAGCCTGGGCATAGTGAGGTCTAATCTCTACTTAAAAAAAATTAAAATAAAAAAAAATAGCCAGGCATAGTGGTGCACACCTGAAGTCCCAGCTACTCAGGAGGCTGATGGAAGAGGACCACCTTGAGCCTGGGAGATCAAGGCTGCAGTGGGCAATGATTGTGCTACAGCACTCCAGCCTGGGTAACAGAGTGAGACCCTGTCTCTAAAACATATATATATATATACATACATATATATATATGTATAGATAGCAAGATGTTCATTCATGGATTCACTTTCAGAGTTAGAATTTAAATAAAAGACAATATAATGATCTGGATATGATATGATGTTATAAAATACGAATACAGGATTTGTTTACTGAACTTACAAATCTATCCTAGAGGACAGAAGGGTATAATAGTTCATAAAAACCTTACTGTTCCAAATCAAGAAGAAACCCAGGGTTCAAAGTAAAGAAATAAACTGTTCTTTACTGTGAGTTCAAGTCTTACATTTCATTCCACACAGAGCTCCCAGCTGGGTGGGTATTTATGGGCCACTTGTCCACTCTTTTCAACTTGTCCTAGCTCTCCTCAAATGGTCTTTTGATCATGTTTTAGGGGCATGGCTGTGGCTATCCCCATTGCTGGTAGAGAGAACACATTCTCTTGGACTTCTTTTTCATTTGCTCAACATTCCTCCAGTTCTGTGATTCTTTTAATCACGTTAACTCCCTAGGTTCAGTCCCTTCTCCTTGGCATCCAATCCAGGCTCAATCAGTCCTTCAAGTCCAGTTAGTCCCACTCTGGATAGGGACTGGAGAAGTGAGGTGGGAGGGAGAATCTTGTGGGAACTGGGAAAAGAAGTACTTCAGACCTTGTGGCTCAGTTAGACAAACTGCCAAGTTTGTTATGTTAGAATCTCTGTTCCTCTACTTTAGTTCACATCACTAAATGTCCTTTTCTCAGAAATTAGCCTTGATGTTTTTATGTATCAGGAAGAATAATGAGGGAAAAGGAGAAAAACCCTGCCACACATGAAATTGGCTGCTATTTTATGCCCAGGAAAGTGTGCAAATATGTGCTCACTCACATTTGTCAGATTCGAGTTAGTAATATGAGTAAGAATAGGCAGTAATCCATAAGTAGGCAGTAACCCATACAATGAGATTTGAATCATAAGAAATCAATTTCTGCCCAGAAGTACCTTCATTAACCCGTTTCAGGACTTTTACCCCTCACGCCCTCAAGGTGATTTGTATTTGTCCTACACTGAATTAAGCAACACTTGATATTACTGAAAAATACTTAGAAAAGAATTTTGGTGGACTAGTATACAAAATTTTAAAATGAAAAAAAATCAGTAAGAAGAAAATACTTTGGTAAGATGAATAAGAAACACAAATTTAGAAACAAAAGAATTCAGGGAAACTGAGAGAAGGTGGGTAAAAACTAATGAAGATAATAGGTGCTAAAGAGAAGAAATCTGGAAAAAGGTAGGTAGGGTTTTATATAAAAATTATGTATATAAATTTTATCTTTATAATTTTTGTATTGTATCTATGCTTGCATATAAACAACTTTTCAACAGGATTTCCTATCCAAGGAAGTAACACGTATTTAATTGTTCTTTAAGTTCTTCCATACATTATATATTTATTATAAATTCATAAGCATTTGTTATTTTATTTATTTATATCATTTACATTTGTATTTGTTTCCTTTTTGTTTATTTGATCTGCAAATGTATGGGTAGTATTTAAATCTACTTGAAGACTGTGGTTTCTCAATTTATTTGTAAACTTTAATGGTTTTATGCTCTATTGTAGGCACATAGAACGTATTACTATATATCTTCTTGGTGATTAACACACATTTTCTTTTTTCATTTTTAATGCTTGGACTTGAATCATTTTATCTGATATAAATGTTATTGTAACCCTTGTTTTTCTCTAATTCAATTTGCCTGAAATATCCTTCCGTCCTTTCACTCTAAACTTTCTGCCTCATTTTGGCTCCTGATATAACTGGCATTTGTTTTGTATATTTTTGCCCTTTCTATTTTTCCTTTCTTTGGAGTTTCTTGGTGGACTGACAGAGGGTTTTATTTCCCCTCTGAAGTTTAGGATGTCAAACATACTTTTACTATTCCCTATTGGTTACACTGATTTTTTTTTTTTTTTTTTTTTTTTTTTTTTTTTTTTTTTTTGAGATGGAGTCTCGCTCTCGCCCAGGCTGGAGTGCAGTGGTGCGATCTCAGCTCACTGCAAGCTCTGCCTCCCAGGTTCATGCCATTCTCCTGACTCAGCCTCCAGAGTAGCTGGGACTACAGGTACCCGCCACCACGCCTGGCTAATTTTTTTTTTTTTTTTTTTTTTTGCATTTTTAGTAGAGACGGGGTTTCACCATGTTAGCCAGGATGGTCTCGATCTCCTGACTTCAGATTCCGCCCGCCTCAGCCTCCCAAAGTGCTGGGATTACAGGCGTGAGCCACAGCGCCCGGCCTACACTGATGTTTTTAAAACAATTTCTATGAGTACCGCTAGGAATTGATCACTATCTCCTCTCTATGGAGAACACGAAGCACACTTTCATCAGACATATTACTACTATCTTCCATGTTTTCTTGTAATACTTTAAATTTCATTTCTATTTAGTAATTAATATTTTTCTGCAATCTAAAGTTTCTAGTAATTATTTGTACTTGATAGCTTTCTTCACACATATTTAACTTTTGCAATATTCAGTGTATCTACACACACATATGTACAAACATATATATATATATATATATATATATTTTTAACACTTCATGGCTTCTGAAAATAAATCAATTAATCCTTAAATAGTAATAGTTCTAACAATGGAGGAAAGCTAGACTGTATAAATTTATTAAGAAATGATATATATAGATTTACAGAAAACTATGAATACTTCACTTTATTAGCAATTTAAAGAGATTTAAAGAGTAATATTGATAATATACAATAGTACTCTGTAGACTAACCAAAGACTCTAAAAACCTGAATAAGATACAATTCTCTGTAAGGTAGAGAGTAGAATGATAGATACCAGAGGCTAGGAAGGATGTGTGAGGGAAGGAGATTAAAAGATTAGTTAATGGGTAAAAACACACAGTTAGAAATTTCTAAGGTCTGACAGAACAGTAAGGTGACTATAGTCAGCAATGATATAGTGTATATTTCAAAATAGTAGATAGGACCCTAAATGTTTCCAACACATAAAAATTATAAATACTGGAGGTGGTAGATACTCCAAATACACTGACTTGATCATCACAAATTCTATGTATATAACAAAATATCACATGTAGCCTATAAATATGTATATACATTATGTATCAATTTTTAAAAGAAATAAAAAGATGCTCTTTCACTGTATATTTAATTGATTTTTCTCTTCAACGTGGTTCACCGTGTTCCACCACCTTCTAGGATACAATTTAATGTATAGCTTGGGTACATCTCTGAAGTAGCTTTCAGGAATGTATTTTAAGTGATATATTTTATTACTCCTTTCATATAAAACGTATTTATTTTGCCATATATTGTGACAGTGTTAAATATCGTAGACAGATGGAGAGGAAAAAAAGAAATAAGAGAAAAGATATAGTAGAAAAAAAGGATTTATATTTTGTTAATGATCAGAGAGAGGAGAGCCAGTGATACCATGGGGAACTTACAATTAAAGCTAAAACACGGAAATGTTTGACTACTTAGATAATCAATTTATTTTAGACAATAAAAAGGATAATCTTTTCCATAAATGGTTCATGAATAATTGGTAATAATAATAAAGGGAGGAAGGAAAGGTGGGAGAGAGGGAGAAAAGAGATGAAGGGAGGGAGTGAGAGACAGGGAGGAATACAGGGAAAGAAAATGAGAGAGAGAGAGACACTAAGGGAAGAAGGAGGAAAAGAAAGAAGGAAAAGGAAAAATGGAACCTTCACCCTTTCCTTACCCTGTATACAAAAAGTAACTTAACAGGGATCAATGACCTAAATGTAAAGTAAAAGCAACACACTTTTAAGAGAAAAAAGGAGCAGAAAATTTTAGTGATGCGGACATAGCAAATATTTCTTCAATATGCTACAAAAGTATGAACTATAAAAGAAGAAATTAACAAATTGGACTTCTTCAAAATTACAGATGGGGTGGGGGAGGGAGGGATGTGTTACAAAGAGCACAGGGAAACTTTTGGAGGTGATGTACATGTTCATAATCCATTATTTAGGCGATGATTTCATGTGTGTATACTTTTGTCAAAACATATCAAATTGTACACTTTAAATATGTGCAGTTTATTTTATGTCTGTTATACCTCAATAAAGCTGTAAAAAAATAAAGTTATATTTCAGTAAATCAGTCCAGGATGCCCTAAATATAATAATAATAAGTCTACCCTAGTCAGGGTATAATAATGAGAAAATAAACACATGCAAATAAAATACATAGTAAGTGCAGACTTGATTTACCTGCCTATGTGCCTAATTTGTACTTGTGAGATGATCTGGGGAGGAATTTGGGCTCGTGATGCAGACTAAGCATCAGGACAGAGAAAAAGAGTGTGAATTGTTTAAGGACTATCTAGACCATACATGTCTGTACATCTAGAAAGCTTCTGGTTACTCCTTATTGCTTCTTTCATGGCCTCTGGTCAAGCTGGAGTAAAGGAGGGGGAGAAAGCAAACAACTTGGAAAATATATTTCAGGATACTGCTTATGAAAACTTTCCCAACCTTGCTAGAGGCCAACCATCAAATTCAGGAAATACAGAGAACTTCTGCAAGATTTTACACAGGGAAACCATCCCCAAGACACATAATCGCCAGATTTTCCGTGGTCAATATGCAAGAAAGAATGTTAAAGGCAGATAAACAGAAAGGTCAGGTAACCTACAAAAAGATTTCAATCAGGCTAACAGTGGCCCTCTCAGGTGAAATCCTACAAGCCAGAAGAAATTGGATGCCTATATTCAACATTTGTAAAGAAAAAAAAAAAAAAATCTTCAACCAAGAATTTCATATCCAGCCAAACTAAGATTCCTAAGTGAAAGAAATAAAATTCTTTTCTGATAACCAAATGTTGAGGAGTTTAATTACCACCAGATCTACCTTACAAGAGATCATGAAATATAGAAAGGAAAGACCACTACAAGCTAATACAAAAACACACTTAAACACACAGAGCAGTGTTGCTGTAAAGCAACCATACAAGTCAACAAAATAACCAGGTAACAGCACAATGACAGGATCAAACCCACACATATCAATATTAACCTTGAGTGTAAATGGGCTGAATGCCAAACATAAAAGGCACAGAGTTGCAAGTTGGATAAAAAAGCAACACCCAACGGTATGCTGTCTTCAAGAGACCCATCTCACATGTCATGACACTCATAGGCTCAAAACAAAGGAATGGAGATAAATGTACAAAGCAAAGTAGGGGTTGCAATCCTAATTTCAGACTAAACAGATTTCAAACCAACAAAGATCAAGAAAGACAAGGAAAGGCATTACATAATGGTAAATGGTTCAGTTCAACAAGAGGACCTAACTATATTAAATATATATGCACCCAACACAGGAGCACCCAGATTCATAAAGGAAGTTCTTAGAAACCTACAAAGAGACATAGACTCCCACACAATAATAGTGAGAGATTTCAATACTCCATTGACAGATGAATAATCAAGGCAGAAAATTAACAGATATTGAAGACCTAAACTCAGCATTGGACAAAATGGATGTGATAGACCTTTACAGAAGTCTCCACCTGAAAACAACAGAATATACATTCTTCTCACTGCCACATGGCACATAATCTAAAATCAACCACATAATTGGACAAAAAACAACACTCAACAAATGCAAAAGAACTGAAATCATACCAACCACACTCTTGGACCATAGCACAATAAAAATAGAAGTTAATGCAATGAAAATCATTCAAAGCCATGCAATTACATGAAAATTAAACAACATGCTCCTTTACTTTTGGGTAAATAGTGAAATTAAGGCAAAAATCAGGAAATTCTTTGAAAATAATGAGAACAAAAATACAACACTTTAGAATCTCTGGGACACAGCTAAGGCAGTATTGAGAGGGAAATTCATAGCATTAAATGTCCACATCAAAAAGTTAGAAAGATCTCAAATTAATAACCTAACTTCACAACTGAAAGAATTAGAGAAACAAGAACAAATTGACCCCAAAGCTAACAATACAAGAAATAACAAAAATGAGAGCTGAACTGAAGAAACTGAGACATGAAAAACCATTCAAAAGACCAACAAGGCTGCGCACGGTGGCTTATGCCTGTAATCCCAGCTCTTTGGGAGGCTGAGGCAGGCAATCACCTGTGGTCATGAGTTCAAGACCAGCCTGGCCAACATGGTGAAACCCCATCTCTACTAAAAAATGCAAAAATTAGCTGGACATGGTGGCACATGCCCGTAATCCCAGCTATTTGGGAGGCTGAGACTGGGAATCACTTGAATCTGGGAGACAGAGGTTGCAGTGAGCCTAGACCGTGCCACTGCACTCCAGGTTGGCCAACAGAGTGAGACTCTGTCTCAAAAAACAAACAAACAAACAAACAAAAAAACAAATCCAGGCATTTGTTTTTTGAAAAAACTAATAAAATATATAGGCCACTAGCTAGGCTAATTAAGAAGAAAAAAGTGAATATCCAAGTAAACACAATTAGAATGAGAAAAGGAATGTTACTACTGACCCCACAGAAATAAAAACAACCCTCAGAAACTATATGATCACCTCTATGCAAACACACTAGAAAATCTGGAAGAGACAGATAAATTCCTGAATACATATACCCTCCCAAGACTGAGCCAGGAAGAAACTGATTCCCTGAACAGACTAACAATGAACTCTGAGCTCTGAAATTGAATCAGTAATAAATAGCCTAGCAACAAAAAAAAAAAAAGAAAGAAAGAAAAGAAAAGAAAGAAAAGGAAGGAAGGAAGGAAGGAAGGAAGGAAGGAAGGAAGGAAGGAAGGAAGGAAGGAAAGAAGGAAGGAAGGAAGGAAGGAAGGAAGGAAGGAAGGAAGGAAGGAAGGAAGGAAGGAAGGAAGGAAGGAAGGAAGGAAAGAAGGAAGGAAGGAAGGAAGGAAGGAAGGAAGGAAGGAAGGAAGGAAGGAAGGAAGGAAGGAAGGAAGGAAGGAAGGAAAGAAGGAAGGAAGGAAGGGCCAAGGACATGATGGATTCACAGCTGAATTTTGCTAGATGTACAATGAAGGGCTGGTACTATTCCTACAGAAACTATTCCAAAAAACTGAGGAGGAGGGACTTCTCCCAAACTTGTTCTATGAGGCCAGCATCATCTCGATACCCAAAACTGGCAGAGACACACACAAAAAAAGAAATTTCAAGCCAATATTCTTGATTAACTTTGATTCAAATATCCTCAGCAAAATACTTGCAAACTCAATCCAGCAGCACATCAAAAAGCTAAGCCACCAAGTAAGCTTCATCCCTGGGATGCAAGGTTGGACAAATCAATAAATGTGATTCATCAAATAAACAGATCTAAAGACAAAAACCACATGATTTTCTCAATAGATGCAGAAAAGGCCATTGATAAAATTCAACATCGCTTCAGTTAAAAAACTCTCAATAAACTACATATTGAAGGAGCATACCTCAAAATAATAAGAGTCATCTATGACAAACCCACAGCCAACATTATACTGAATGGGCAAAAGCTGAAAGCATTCCCATTAAAAACTAGCACAAGGAAGGATGCCCTCTGTTACCACTTCTATTCAGCATAGTATTCGAAGTCCTAGGCAGAGGAATCAGGTCAGAGAAAGAAATAAAGAACATCCAAGTAGGAAGACAAGACGTCAAATTATCTCTGTTTGCAGATAACATAATTATATATCTAGAAAACCCGATAGTATCAGCCCCCAAAGCTCCTTCAGCTGATAAACAACTTCAACAAAGTTACAGGATACAAAATCAATGTACAAAAATCACTAGCATTCCTATCCCACCCACCACCAACAACAAAACTGAGTCAAGTCAGAAAGGCAATCCAATTCACATTGCCACAAAAACAAATTTAAAAAATACCTAGGAATACAGCTAACCACAGAGGTGAACAATCTCTACAATGAGAATTACAAAACAACAAAACATTGCTCAATCAGGGAAGACATAAGCAAATAAAAGAACATCCCATACTCATGGATAGGGATAATCAATGTCATTAAAATGACTATACTGCCTAAAGCAATTTACAGATTCAATGCTATTCTTATCAAACTAACAAATACATTCTTCTTAGAACTAGGAAAAATTACTTTAAAATTTATATGGAAGCAAAGATGATCCTGAATAGCCAAGACAATCCTGAGCAAAAAGAACACAGCTGGAGGAATCATGTTACCTTACTTCAAACTACATTATAAGACTACAGTGACGAAAACAGTATGGTACTGGTACAAAAGCAGGCACATAGACCCATGCAACAAAATAGAAAGCCCAGAAATAAGACTGCACATCTATGACCATCTGATCTTTGACAAAGCTGACAAAAACAAGCAATGGAAAAAAGATTCCCTATTCAATAAACGGTGCTGGAATACCTGGCTACCAATATGCAGAAGATTGAAGCTGGACCCCTTCCTTACACCAAATACAAAAATCAACTTAAGATGGATTAAAGACATTTATGCAACCCCAAACTATAAAAACTCTGGAAGCCAAGCTAGGCAGTACACCCTGGACCTAGAAATAGCCAAAAATTTCATGATAAAGACACCAAAAGCAATTGTAACAAAAGCAAAAATTGACAAAAGGGATATAATTAAACTTAAGTGCTTCCTCACAGCAAAAAAAAAAAAAAAAAAAAAATCAAGAGAGTAAATAGCCTACAGAATGGGAGAAAATATTTGCAAACTATGCCTCTGACAAAGGTCTAATATCAAGCATCTGCAAAGAACTTAAACACATTTGCAAGAGAAAAACAACTCCATTAAAAAGTGGGCAAAGGACATGAAAAGACACTTCTCAAAAGAAGACGTACATGTGGCTAACAAGCATATGAAAAAAATGCTCAATATCATTGCTCATTAGAAAAATGCAAATCAAAACCACAGTGAAATACCATCTCACACCAGTCAGAATGGCTATTAGTGAAAATTCAAAAAATAACAGACCCTGCTGAGGTTGCAGAGAAAATAGAACCCTTATACACTGTTGGTGGGAGCATAAATTAGTTCAGCCACTGGGGAAAGCAGTACGGTGATTCCTCAGAGAGAGAAAAGCAGAACTACCATTCAACCCAGGAATCCCATTACTGGTTATATACCCAAATAAATATAAAACATTCTACCATAAAGATACACGCATGTGAATGTTCATTGCAGCACTGTTCACAATCACAAAGACATGGAATCAGCCTAAATGTCCATCAATGACAGACTAGAATAAAGAATAAAGGATAAAGAAAATGTGGCACATGTATACCATGGGATATTATACAACCATAGAAAAGAATGACATCATGTCTTGTGCAGGAATATGGATGGATCTGGAGGCTGTCATCCTTAGCAGACTAACTCAGGAACAGAAAGTCAAGTACCACATGTTCCACTTACAAGTGCCAGGTAAATGATAAGAACTTATGAACACAAAGAGGGAAACAACAGACACTGGGGTATACTTGAAGTGGGAGGGTTGCAGGAGGGAGAGAAGCAGAAAAGACAACTATTTGATACTGAGCTTAATACCTGGGTGATGTAATAGTATGTACAACAAACCCTCATGACACCTGTTTATCTATGTAACAAACCTTCACATGTATCCCCAAACCTAAAACAGAAATTAAAATAATTCCGTTCACTGCTCATCTCTTCTAAACTCTAATACTGCTTTGCTACGTGAGGTTTACCAGGTCTTTACAGACTCATGGTGTCCAAAATTAACTTTAGCTCAACTGCCCCTTCCTGGTAGACTAAATAGTTGATGATATAGAAAGCTTGGTAAAATTTTACTCTAGCATCCCCAAAGTGAAAAAAAGAAGATGGTAATGAAGTCATGTCCTGTGTGATGAACACAGCTAAATGTAAATGTAAAGGTAATTGGCCTGGGTAGCATTACAAGGAAGGAAGGGCAAGGAAGAGGAGGCAATAAGTCACCCTTGGGTGCCATAAGGAGGAAAGCAGGCAATTAAGGCTTGGGAGTTTGTGTTTGATGATAGTCTAATTATGGCTGTCCACTGTGGTGCATAGCAAATTTAATTTTTATCATCCAAATTCAGACTTCTGTTCTTACTCTGATAAGCACTGCCCTAAGAACTGGCTTAAGGGACTCAACTTGGCATCGTGAGGTACCTTAAGAAATTCATCTCCGTATATGCAGAGGAATGTGTGGATTGTTGAAGTATTGATAACAGTGCAATGGCAAATTTGGGGGAAAGACCATTTTGCTTAACTCTTTATTTTAAAAAATGGCTACTTGTTATAGATGTTTCTTTTTTTCCCCCCTCTTCCTTATGTTTGCTGGATTAATCAGTTTTTTAGTATTTTTGTTTGTTTGTTTTCACTCTTTTTTGTGTTATGTTGGTAACTTGTAAATACTATTATAGAGTTCTATTTTACTAATGATTAACTTCTTAGTTTTAAACACCAATAACTCTTTCTATATTTCTCAATTCATGTAACAAATTTAAATAATAATATCACCCCCAAATAATATAATCAGGCATTAAATAGAAGTTTTGACTTGAAAACCCTACCTCCACTGATTGCACAGGCATGGGAGTGGGCAGTGGGGACACTCATAGGTGAATGTGGGAGGGTTGGGAGAATGGTCCAAGGTAAAAACAAGAGTCAGTTACTCAGACTGTGTCAGTTCTTCTGTGACCTTTTTCACCCTACATTCTCATTCAGTCCTTGCTGCACTCTATAGTCTTGTGGTTATCTTTAGGTTCTGCTAAAAAAATTTTTTTTTTCTTGACATCATCTATATCACCTTTATAGAATTTCAGAGTTTTCAAATTTTTGAGATTTTGAGATCAATTTTTTTCCTGTCTGCTTTATGGCTTTCACAAATTCCCTACTTTTCTGGTTTTGCTATGTTAACCCTTCCCGTTTTTCTGGGAACCCATGAAATAGACTTGACATTTAGTGTTTCGTTTCAGCTGTATTTGTGAGGGAGGTAAAGTCATCATACTTGGTCACTGTGATTTCCACGTAAAAATCCAAGGGAAAGAATTGATGAGTAAATGACAAAGTACTATTTATATTTTATTTGTTTTCTTTGAGAAATAAGATAAATTATTTTACCAAAAGTTTCTGGAGAAAGTACATGATGGATTGAGTTTGAAAATTATATAACTCACAGCCATGACTTCGTTTAATGTAAGTACAAGATAAACATTCAGGAGATTTTATTTTAAAATAATTGTTGCTGTAAGAGTTACTCAAGGGAAAGATGTAAATCCTTATAACTTCTTGCATTTACTATTTTTATTCTCCTTGCTACTTAATTTTCCTTGTCTTCGGCATATAAACATGCAGCTTCCATCGACCACAAATCTGCCTACTGTGTGAGTCCCTGTTTTGTTTTCTACATTGGCATGATTCATTTAATCCCTACTTTCATCTTTACCATTGCTGTACTAGAAACTGGTGGTGAATGCAGAGTATGGTGCACCTCAGTGTGTGTTTATGCAGCATTTCACCACCCACTGTTCCTTGTCAGTAATTGAAAGAGAAAACAGAAGCTAACAGGAACCAAAGTTGATGTGGTGGCAGACCAAGTTAATGAAGTGGAGGAAATATGAAGATTCAGTAGATGAAGGAAGATTCACCCCATCGATTAAAGAAATAACTATTTCCCAATACTCTTATTGTGCAAATTCTCAAAACATGTAACGTTGTGTATAAAACCTGAAAGTAATTAAAATTCCAGAAAATGTAACAAATATAGATAAATGCCAATGCAGAAGGAATAGAATCAAGAGTATGGAAAGAGTTGATTTAAAACATTATTGTGAATATTAAAGAGAATTAAGAAATAGTAAATCAAGAGAAAAATTAATGTCTCAAAAGAGAACCAAGGTGTGACTGTAGGAGGTAAATAAAATTATGTAACCAGGAGACATCAACCAATATGCAGCTATAATTATCTGTGCATATAAAGCTAGAAAAAAGCCATTTATGCTGCCGTAAAAGCTTAAATGTGTTTACTGCGTAGCAACTAGTACAACAATTCAAATCTGGGAAAACAGTTTTGTTAACTAAGATATTTTGATAAGCTTATTAAGGAGAGCAAAACCATCTTAGGTTAGTTCCCATGATCCTATGTAAAAAAGAAAGCAACTCTGCAAAGTGAAATGTGAGGGGAGGGAAGAGCGGGGATACTAAGTGTTGCACTAAGGGTCAATAAAATAGCTCGCAGGGCTAAAGAAAGACTTTCATGATACCAGATGTAGCCAATGATAATTTACTAAATTATCAGTTAGTGAGTTTGATTTCTTCCATTTTACCTATAAAATTGTCAGCAAATTCTTAATTCCCCACTAATGGTTTTTTTAAATGAATTGTTTGCATGGGAAATTCAAAGCTTCATGTAAAGCAATGTAATTTGTAAAGAAAATCAAAATGCTCTGGCAAGATAAAAGCTTACAACCTCAGTCAATTTTACTTTTAAAATAAAAATAAAAATAAAACCAAGTTGGCTGGGTTTTGTGGCTCACACTTATAATCCCAGCACTTTAGGAGGCTGACGGAAGTGGATCACCTGAGCCCAGGAGTTCAACACCAGCCTGTCTCTAAACAACAAGAACAAAAAATATCTACAAGCCTTTCTTTCATTAAAAAAAATGTATGGAAACCACCTTCTTCTACTTATGTATTTTAATTCATTCAACCGTTAGTTATTGACTTTCATGAAGTGCTTAGTTCAGTTATTCAAAAAGGGAAGGTAAGTAGCAATGAGTTCCTACATAATCAAAGACTAAAATGATTTAATAGACATTAAGAAGCATGAACATTAATCTAAGTACAAGTATAAATTGCTCTAAAGAGGAAACTGAAGATGCAGGAGGGCAGGTCCCCAAAGGGCCTTGGCTGACTCAGCTGTCCCCTCTTCCTGCTTATAGTTCTCAGGGTAACTATAGAATGTGCTGAGAGGAAAATATCATGAGACAAGAATGAAATTTCTGGAACAACCCTCATCTCTCTTAGAGTAGTCTGCTCTGCAACACTTCAGTCCAACAATTGCAGTGTTCCCTGGGGTACAAAAACCCAGAGCAGAATGCTTTTCGGGTCTCTCAACTGTGTTGAGACATGGGACAAGCACAGACGAGAGACTCCATCCACACCTGGCAGCTTTCCTGAACCTTAGGGGCCCGCTCACCATCCTAGGCTTCTGTTGTCCCTTGCTGCCTATTTGAGGGTAATAAAACTGCTTTTAACATGTCAGTGAGTGTTCCTGCAAGTGGTAGATAGAATAACTGGTGCAAAATGAACCTGCTTCACAAAGGAAAGAACTCAAAAGAAAATTAAATATGAATTATAACTTTAAAAATAGGTAAAATTTTGTTAAGCAGAGAATAGAGTCCGCATTATGCCCAACAGGGAGCTGGACACACCTGAGTAACAATAGGATGCCTAAGAAACTGCAGCGCGCTCAGGGGAGAGTGGAGATGCAGGTCCAGGGGAAAGAGAAAATGTACCTAAATAGTATCAACAACAACAGAGTCTGATCCTGCAGTGGAATTATCCTGGCTCTCTAGGACTTTTGGGTAAAGTCTAGGGGTTGACTGAAAATCTATGGCACATTGAGAACTGAAATGTTGAAGTTAGGCTAGAGTGGAATGAGTCTGAGAGCCCCGAACAAACAAATCCTATAAACTTCCCTTGACAACAGAGGCCACCTCTCCTCTCTGTTCTGATGAGCTGGCTCAGCTTTGCTTAACAATGCAATAATGACCTCCACTGAAATAGATGTGTGTGGATGAATTTTAAAAGTGCTAGACCAGAGAAGGAATATGACATTAGTGGAACCATCTCATATGCATTCCCTGGATTTCTCTATGTAACTCAGCAAAACCTTTCAATTCTTTTTGAGTGTAAGCTATCTCCTCCTGAGACTCTGTATTTGTTCCCCAGTATATTAGTTTCCTATTGCTGCAAATTACCACAGACTTAGTGCTTAAAATAATAAAAATGTATTCTTTTAGTATTTTGGAGAACAGAAGTCCTAAAATGGTCAGCAAGCCTGCATTCTTTCTGCAATCCCTAAAAGAAAATCCATTTCCTTGCCTTTTCTAGCTTCTAAAGGTCCCCTGTAGTCCTTGGCTCATGGCCCCATTCTCCACATTTAAAGCCAGCCTGATAGCATCTTGTCATCTCTCTTTCTGAAGCTTACTCTCCTTCTTCCCTCTTATAAGAACCCTTGGGTTACACTGAGCTTCCCAGTTAACCCAGGATCTCAAGATTTTAAATTTAACAACATCTGCAAAGACTGTCTTGCCACATAGGTAATATAATCCCAAGACCCAGGAATTAGGCCATGGACATCTTTGGGGACAGCATATTCAGCCTATTAGACCTTAAGCATGCAGGGATTTTTCTTTTTTTTATTATACTTTAAGTTCTAGGGAACATGTGCAAAACGTGCAGGTTTGTTACATATGTATACTTGTGCCATGTTGGTGTGCTGCACCCATCAACTCGTCAGCACCCATCAACTCATCATTTACATCAGGTATAACTCCCAATGCAATCCCTCCCCCCTCTACCCTCCCCATAATAGGCCCCAGTGTGTGATGTTCCCCGTCCCGAATCCAAGTGATCTCATTGTTCAGTTCCCACCTATGAGTGAGAACATGCGGTGTTTGGTTTTCTGTTCTTGCGATAGTTTGCTGAGAATGATGGTTTCCAGCTGCATCCATGTCCCTACAAAGGACACAAACTCATCCTTTTTTATGGCTGCATAGTATTCCATGGTGTATATGTGCCACATTTTCTTAATCCAGTCTGTCACTGATGGACATTTGGGTTGATTCCAAGTCTTTGCTATTGTGAATAGTGCCGCAATGAACATACGTGTGCCTGTGTCTTTATAGCAGCATGATTTATAATCCTTTGGGTATATACCCAGTAATGGGATGGCTGGATCATATGGTATTTCTAGTCCTAGATCCTTGAGGAATCGCCATACTGTTTTCCATAATGGTTGAACTAGTTTACAATCCCATCGACAGTGTAAAAGTGTTCCTATTTCTCCACATCCTCTTCAGCACCGGTTGTTTCCTTAGTTTTTAATGATTGCAATTCTAACTGGTGTGAGATGGTATCTCATTGTGGTTTTGATTTGCATTTCTCTGATGTCCAGTGATGATGAGCATTTTTTCATGTGTCTGTTGGCTATAAGAATGTCTTCTTTTGAGAAATGTCTGTTCATATCCCTTGCCCACTTTTTGATGGGGTTGTTTGTTTGTTTCTTGTAAATTTCTTTGAGTTCTTTGTAGGTTCTGGATATTAGCCCTTTGTCAGAAGAGTAGATTGCAAAAATATTCTCCCATTCTATTGGTTGCCTGTTCACTCTGATGGTAGTTTCTTTTGCTGTGCAGAAGCTCTTTAGTTTAATTAGATCCCATTTGTCAATTTTGGCTTTTGTTGCCATTGCTTTTGTTGTTTTAGACATGAAGTCCCTGCCCATGCCTATGTCCTGAATGGTATTACCTAGGTTTTCTTCTAGGGTTTTTATGGGTTAGGTCTAACATTTAAGTCTCTAATCCATCTTGAATTAATTTTCATATAAGGAGTAAGGAAATGATCCAGTTTCAGCTTTCTACTTATGGCTAGCCAATTTTCCCAGCACCATTTATTAAATAGGGAATCCTTTCCCCATTTCTTGTTTCTCTCAGGTTTGTCAAAGATCAGATGGCTGTAGATGTGTGGTATTATTTCTGAGTACTCTGTTCTGTTCCATTGGTCTATGTCTCTGTTTTGGTATCAGTACCATGCTGTTTTGGTTACTGTAGCTTTATAGTATAGTTTGAAGTCAGGCAGCATGATGCCTCCAGCTTTGTTCTTTTGACTTAGGATTGTCTTGGAAATGTGGGCTCTTTTTTGGTTCCATATGAACTTTAAAGCAGTTTTTTTCCAATTCTGTGAAGAACTCATTGGTAGATTGATGGGGATGGCATTGAATCTATAAATTACCTGGGGAAGTATGGCCATTTTCACCATATTGATTCTTCCTATCCATGAGCATGGTATGTTCTTCCATTTGTTTGTGTCCTCTTTTATTTCACTGAGCAGTGGTTTGTAGTTCTCCTTGAAGAGGTCCTTTACATTCCTTGTAAGTTGGATTCCTAGGTATTTTATTCTCTTTGAGGCAATTGTGAATGGAAGTTCATTCATGATTTGGCTCTCTGTTTGTCTGTTACTGGTGTATAAGAATGCTTGTGATTTTTGCACATTAATTTTGTATCCTGAAACTTTGCTGAAGTTGCTTACCAGCTTAAGGAGATTTTGGGCTGAGACAGTGGGGTTTTCTAAATATACAATCATGTCATCTGCAAACAGGGACAATTTGACTTCTTCTTTTCCTAACTGAATACCCTTGATTTCTTTCTCTTGCCTGATTGCCCTAGCCAGAACTTCCAAAACTATGTTGAATAGGAGTGATGAGAGAGGACATCCCTGTCCTGTGCCAGTTTTCAAAGGGAATTTTTCCAGTTTTTGCCCATTCAGTATGATATTGGCTGTGGGTTTGTCATAAATAGCTCTTATTATTTTGAGATACGTTCCATCAATACCGAATTTATTGAGAATTTTTAGCATGAAGGGCTGTTGACTTTTGTCAAAGGCCTTTTCTGCATCTATTGAGATAATCGTGTGGTTTTTGTCTTTGGTTCTGTTTATATGCTGGATTATGTTTATTGATTTGCGAATGTTGAACCAGCCTTGCATCCCAGGGATGAAGCCCACTTGATCATGGTGGATAAGCTTTTGATGTGCTGCTGGATCCAGTTTGCCAGTATTTTATTGAGGATTTTTGCATCGATGTTCATCAGGGATATTGGTCTAAAATTCTCTTTTTTGTTGTGTCTCTGCCAGGCTTTGTATGAGGATGATGTTGGCCTCATAAAATGAGTTAGGGAGGATTCCCTCTTTTTCTATTGATTGGAATAGTTTCAGAAGGAATGGTACCAGCTCCTCCTTGTACCTCTGGTAGAATTCAGCTGTGAATCCATCTGGTCCTGGACTTTCTTTGGTTGGTAGGCTATTAACTATTGCCTCAATTTCAGAGCCTGCTATTGGTCTATTCAGGGATTCAGCTTCTTCCTGGTTTAGTCTTGGAAGAGTGTAAGTGTCCAGGAAATTATCCATTTCTTCTAGATTTTCTAGTTTATTTGCATGGAGGTGTTTATAGTATTCTCTGGTGGTAGTTTGTATTTCTGTGGGGTAAGTGGTGATATCCCCTTTATCATTTTTTATTGCGTCTATTTGATTCCTCTTTCTTTTCATCTTTATTAGTCTTGCTAGCAGGCTATCAATTTTGTTGATCTTTTCAAAAAACCAACTCCTGGATTCATTGATTTTTTGGAGGATTTTTTGTGTCTCTATCTCCTTCAGTTCTGCTCTGATCTTAGTTATTTCTTGCTTTCTGCTAGCTTTTCAATGTGTTTGCTCTTGCTTCTCTAGTTCTTTTAATTGTGATGTTAGAGTGTCAATTTTAGATCTTTCCTGCTTTCTCTTGTGGGCATTTACTGCTGTAAATTTCCCTCTACACACTGCTTTCAATGTGTCCCAGAGATTCTGGTATGTTGTATCTTTGTTCTCATTGGTTTCAAAGAACATCTTTATTTCTGCCTTCATTTCGTTATGTACCCAGTAGTCATTTAGGAGCAAGTTATTCAGTTTCCATGTAGTTGAGTGGTTTTGATTGAGTTTCTTAGTCCTGAGTTCTAGTTTGATTGCACTGTGGTCTGAGAGACAGTTTGTTATAATTTCTGTTCTTGTACATTTGCTGAGGAGTGCTTTACTTCCAATTATGTGGTCAATTTTGGAATAAGTGTGATGCGGTGCTGAGAAGAACGTATGTTCTGTTGATTTGGGGTGGAGAGTTCTGTAGTTGTCTATTAGATCTGCTTGCTGCAGAGATGACTTCAATTCCTGGATATCCTTGTTAACTTTCTGTCTCATTGATCTGTCTAATGTTGACAGTGGGGTGTTGAAGTCTCCCATTATTATTGTATGGGAGTCTAAGTCTCTTTGTAAGTCTCTAAGGACTTGCTTTATGAATCTGGGTGCTCCTGTATTGGGTGCATAGATATTTAGGATAGTTAGCTCTTCCTGTTGAATTGATCCCTTTACCATTATGTAATGGCCTTCTTTGGCTCTTTTGATCTTTGATGGTTTAAAGTCGGTTTTATCAGAGACTAGGATTGCAACCCCTGCTTTTTTTTGTTCTCCATTTGCTTGGTAGATCTTCCTCCATCCCTTTATTTTGAGCCTATGTATGTCTCTGCATGTGAGATGGGTCTCCTGAATACAGCAAAATGATGGGTCTTGACCCTTTATCCAGTTTGTCAGTCTGTGTCTTTTAATTGGACCATTTAGTCCATTTACATTTAAGGTTAATATTGTTATGTGTGAACTTGATCCTGCCATTATGATATTAACTGGTTATTTTGCTCATTAGTTGATGCAGTTTCTTCCTAGCCTCGATGGTCTTTACATTTTGGCATGTTTTTGCAATGGCTGGTACCGGTTGTTCCTTTTCATGTTTAGTGCTTCCTTCAGGGTCTCTTGTAAGGCAGGCCTGGTGGTGACAAAATCTCTAAGCATGTGCCTATCTGTAAAGGATTTTATTTCTCCTTCATTTATGCAATTAGTTTGGCTGGATATGAAATTCTGGGTTTAAAATTCTTTTCTTTAAGAATGTTGAATATTGGCCCCCACTCTCTTCTGGCTTGTAGAGTTTCTGCCGAGAGATCTGCTGTTAGTCTGATGGGCTTCCCTTTGTGGGTAACCCAACCTTTCTCTCTGGCTTCCCTTAAGATTTTTTCCTTCATTTCAACTTTGGTGAATCTGGCAATTATGTGTCTTGGAGTTGCTCTTCTCAGGGAGTATCTTTGTGGTGTTCTCTGTATTTCCTGAATTTGAATGTTGGCCTGCCCTACTAGGTTGGGGAAGTTCTCCTGGATGATATCCTGAAGAGTGTTTTCCAACTTGATTCCATTTTCTCCTTCACTTTCAGGCACTGCAATCAGACGTAGATTTGGTCTTTTTACATAATCCCATACTTCTTGCAGGCTTTGTTTATTTCTTTTTCTTCTTTTTTCTTTAGATTTCTCTTCTTGCTTCATTTCATTCATTTGATCCTCAATCGCTGACACTTTCTTACAGTTGATCCAGTTGGTTACTGAAGCTTGTGCATTTGTCACGTATTTCTTGTGTCATGGTTTTCATCTCTGTCAGTTTGTTTATGGCCTTCTCTGCATTAATTATTCTAGTTATCAATTCTTTCACTCTTTTTTCAAGATTTTTAGTTTCTTTGCGCTGGGTATGTAATTCCTCCTTTAGCTCTGAGAAGTTTGATGTACTGAAGCCTTCTTCTCTCATCTCGTCAAAGTCATTCTCCATCCAGCTTTGATCCATTGCTGGCGATGAGCTACGTTCCTTTGGAGGGGGAGATGTGCTCTTATTTTTTGAATTTCCAGCTTTTCCGCCCTGCTTTTTCCCCATCTTTGTGGTTTTATCTGCCTCTGGTCTTTGATGATGGTGACGTACTGATGGGGTTTTGGTGTGGGTGTCCTTCTTGTTTGTTAGTTTTCCTTCTAACAGTCAGGACCCTCAGCTGTAGGTCTGTTGGAGATTGCTTGAGGTCCACTCCAGACGCTGTTTGCCTGGGTGTCAGCAGCAGAGGCTGCAGAAGGTAGAATATTGCTGAACAGCAAGTGTACCTGTCTGATTCTTGCTTTGGAAGCTTCCTCTCAGGGGTGTACTCCACCGTGTGAGGTGTGTGGTGTCGGGAGCCCCTAGTGGGGGATGTCTCCCAGTTAGGCTACTCAGGGGTCAGGGACCCACTTGAGCAGGCAGTCTGTCCCTTCTCAGATCTCATCCTCCGTGTTGGGAGATCCACTGCTCTCTTCTAAGCTGTCAGACAGAGTCGTTTGCGTCGCATGCAGGGATTTTGTGTTAGTTGTGGGTCTGGAAGCAATGAAAACTGTAAAGAGTGGTACATAAAGAGGATAGGCATTCCATTGCAAAATGCTTGCTTCAGGGTAGCTGTGTCAACAATAGTGATGTAGTGACAGCAAGAGTTTCCAGAATTATGAATGGTGGTAATAGCTTCCTGAATTCTGGTTGACAGTGTCAGGGGCATGAGTCTTAAGTCAAAGTCCAGTAATACCTCTGCCCCTCTAGTTCATCTGATGGGTTTGTAAGAACCTAAAACTTTCTGTGCCTCAGTTTTCTTGCTTGTAAAATAGGTGTTATAGTATTACCTACCTATCACCCAGAGTTTATTTTCTTCGTTTTCTTAAAAAGTTCAATTAATTAATGTATTTAGTAATATTTTTAGAAAATATGTGGAACATAATGATATTGCTATATAGAACATCATACCCCCAAAATGTAGCAAATATTGTATTTTTCAATACATGGAAAAATCACAAAAAGAAAAACAACATAAATAATTTTCACCTAGTAAATGCAAAAAAAAAAAACACTAAGGATCACAAGAATATCAACTGCAGAAAGCAGCTATTAACACTAGATTTGAGGAAACAGTGAATTTTGAAAACAGAAGCTTGAAGGAGGGGCCCTATGGAACTGAATCTGATGTCTCTTAGGATGGCACAATTTGGACAGTGCCAGGGATTTTAAGGGAAATATAATAAGGTTGATTTTAACAGTGTTGGAAAAAAATATGAAATGGATTCAAACACTGCTTCAGATAGGTACTGCAACTTCCCTTATCGGAAATTATTTTTAGAAGTATTGATAAGATGATGCTTATGGAAGTAGGAAGCAAATAGGAAACAATCACAAAGCAAACTGGATGAAACAGTTTATTTTCCCTCCTATAGCCTTGAATCTCTCTCTAGTGCTTGCTATCAGTTAAACCAATAGAAAGCCAGCCAAAAACAGCAATGTGATTTGCAGGTTCAACTCCAATATCTCAAAGTGAATATGGAAGGATGGGTTTGCCAGGTAGAGAGAATAGCATAATAACGAACAAACTCACCTTTGACTATGCAGCATCAATATAAAGCTTTATAACAAACATTTGAAATTCCATATTTCCACCCAGTGCAATGCAACCCTTCTTCATACAAATCAAGAAAGATGTCTTCCCTTTCCTCAAAAATAAGATGAAGCAAAGTTTCTATCTCTGGAAGATAGTCATTATTCATTTCTGTTCTATGTTGATTATTCTTCAGATACAGTCATGGTTCTAGTCTTGTGTAAAAGACAACTGAAATGCATTTCTTAATTAAAGTACTAATGGGAAGGAGGGGATAATGCATGGAGAGAAGCACCTTGAAAAAGAAAGGCACGTCGCTCCATCTTATACCACTTTCTACGAGTCATAATGCTTGGTGGACTTTTTCAGTTTTCCAGGAAACATATGCCACATTTGAAGCCATCTTTATAATTTTCTTACAGAGTAAAATTTTATTATGTTTAAGCCATTGTTCATGTGTGAATCTAATTGTTATATATGCTGAATTTAACACTTAACAATGGGTTATAATTCAGTTTATTTTCTCTCATATTTTCTAGCATATAAACAGATAGTTACATTTCCAAAATATTTAGATTGTTATAACAGCTCTCATACATTCTGTAAATACACTCACTCTTCTTCCTATTTTCATATGCTTAAACTTGTTTTGCAATCTACCTAACTTTTCTTACTCATCTATAAGCCTTCATGATGCCTAAACACATTTAACTTGATGTTGTCATTGATGATAACATGCACATATGACCTTTCACCACTTCTGGATAAGCAAAGCATTGATTTATTCTAACTGAAATGTAAGTAATAGATTTTGAAATGTATTCTATGCTTTTTATCTTTCTAAAATTCCTTTTATGTGACTCTTCTGCCTCCATTCTTCCATGGGCATGATTTTTCCTCAGGACAGATTTTTATTGTTACAAGAAAGGTGCCAAGAGGAAGAAGTCAACATTTAACATTTGAATTTCGGAATGGAATTTTTGAGTCAAAACCTGAAAATAAGCTTGAAAGCCACACTTCGTTGAGAAAAGGATTTTATTAACACATCTGGGGCTAGGACTTGCTGACCAGATAGCAAAATTTTACCATAAACCAGAAATAGAACCAAATCAGAACAATGGAGGGGCAGTCATTATCATATAGAGAGCAGAGAGAAAGAGAGAGCCCACCCTTATTGACTTAGGATTGGAGGAGGGAAAAGGCAACAGAGGTTTTGGAAGTAGAGGTCAAATACCTGGGTCCTGGCTTCCCATCTCCAGGTTAGTGTCCCTGATATCATAAGGATTTATACTATGTGTGTTGGGTAGAAAGTGGAAAACAGAACAGCTTTTGTCTTGTCCTCTATTTGGAGAACTGGAAGACCACACAGAGGGTAAGCCCTCTTCACCATTACGGGTTAAAGCATTGGTGGATAGGTGAGTAGAAAGATCTCAGCCACCTTTACTGGCTTGCCATGGAGAAGCCCTTACTCTTTCCTCTATACCCTGTTACCAGTTTAAGGAGGAAAGTGAAAGGAAAGCGCTGCAGGCAGTTTGACTTTGGATTAAAAAATATTAATGCATTAAAGACTTTTAAAATTGAAAACACACTATTTAAAACAAAATATAATAATCTATTGTTGAAATTCCCCTTAATTCCAGTACCTGTTTCTCCTCATAGAGTTTAGAAAAGCTACAGAAAATAAAGGATCCCTGCGTTCTTTGGACATCTGTGTAGTATATGTGTGAATTTAATACCACAGTAATTATCTGGTGGTTTAACAGAGCTCAGTGATAGTGGCTGTATTCACATAATTATATATAATCTAAGTGTGGCAATTTAGAGACAATACTCTAAATAGCAGAAAAATTTAGGTATTATATTGTTTAAATATTTATTTAAATTATTTGGTTATGTTCATATTAAATAAGATGAAATCATTAGTTACAATAATACTCAAATAGAGTCACTCATATTTTATTCATTCATTTGTAGTAAAATGATAATATCTGTAGTCTTTTATGATATTTTGCTATCCTTCATTTCCAAAGCATACTTACTGAATTCATTTGAGAGAAAAAGTAATTAAAATTATATTAATATTTGTTAAAAAATACTTACAGAATAGGTGGATGCATTTACAAGATATTAACAACAAAACAGTCTGTGTCATAGAAAGTTTTGATGATCTGTTCTGTGCATTACACTACATTAGTTTACATCTGGCTTAGATTCTTACATTTTTACTTAAGCCTAGGAATTGACTAGCTTATATTTAAAATAAAACACCAGATTTAATAAAAATATCATTTTAATATAATAATTGTTACCACATAATTTATTTTCCTGTTTTAATAAAGATAATTTGATTTTAACATATTATCATTTTAGTTGCCTCATAAACCAATTAAAAACCCCAGACAGAAACCATATTCCAGTAAAGAACTGTTATAACATGTCTGTAGAAATGTCTGCTCTATGTGTATAAAATTTCCAGAAAAGTGGAAACTTAATATTCAAGTTTTTTATAATTCTGTTAACACCACCCTTAGAAAAAAATTAAGGAAAATTTATGAGTAAGGTACTGACATAGCTAACAAAAATTCTGCCAATTTAGAATATCTGCTGGTTTGGTGCTATCCATAGAGTTTTTGTTTCAGTGCCAGCATCAAATATTCCATTTAAAAAATAAAATAAATAGAACGTCTGGAGCACTGGTTGGCAACTTTTGATTCATGGATTTTGTGCTGCTGGTGTCATCAAATACATGAATTTATGTCTTCACTTTTTTATGCTCCTATTTTTCACTAAGAATTTATTCACCTTTCTTTGAGCTCCATTTAATTTCACTGTCCTGTATGTTCTCTATCTCTTCTTTCCTGAAGCATTGGGTTTTAAAAACTCTGTACTATTACTTGGTTGTTTTAAATGTATCTCTTCTTAACCAGGTAATATTTTTAATGTACACCTTATTTGGTGTAATAATATTTTGCATTTATTGAATACATCTCATGGTCTAGACACTATGCTATAATACACACACACACACACACACACACACACACACACACACACACACACATACAATATCGACTAATATGAAAAGAGCTGGGATTTGATTACATGAGGTATGACTTCAAAGCACACTTCACCATTTGTGCATTAGTGTGTGTGTGTGTGTGTGTGTGAAAATTCCATTATTTGTGAGTGGCAGAAGTCTATCATAAAGTAGTTTATGAAAAATGGCATAAATTGCCTCACATAACTAAAAATCTAGAAGTGAGTTTCTAAACATTGCTGGATTTGGATCCTTAAACAACAACAAGGTCACCTGTGTGGCTTCATACTCAAACAGTTTCCACGTGTCTAAAATGAGGCCCCCAGCAGCTCCAGGCTCACAATGCTCTTGCAGCCAGAGATCATGGAAAAGTGAGAGCATCTTTCCTATGATCTCTGGCAATGATCCTGTGAAGGGGTATGATTAGACTTGTTGGGGTTACATGATGGTCAGAGCTTTGAGACAGCTATGTACTATATTTGGCCCCACTTAACCACAAAGACGGAACAGGATTACTATAGATGAGAGGTCAGATGATTCCCCAAAAGAAGGATGCTGGGCAGGCAAATACATAAATAAATAAATAAAATTTCAAAACCTATTAAATGCCCATTAATAAAAATGAACATTAGACCTTGTGAATTACTAAACTTGTTTAAAGCACAAAACACCACATAAAGTTTCACAAAAACATCATGAGGTGAATTTTATCTTCATTTTTCAGCTAACAGAAGCAAAGACAAATGCAAATTGCCAAAGGTCACATTATGTCTAAGTCATCAGACCTTTTAAAGATGAATTATGTATCCGACTGCACTGCTATTACAGGAATAATATACAAAATTCACATGTCTAGGCTGAAATGTAATAGCATCACATCTAAGTATCAAATATTAAGGATTAAATATATTTAAATGGATGAAATTAGACATTAGCCTGATTTAGTATTTTAGCCTATGGTGATAATATTTAAAAAATAATCTAACATCATATGCATCTTAACTCTTGTAACTTCCTCAGAGTATCAAATCAGAGTGAAAAATCTCTATAGGATGAATGTCAGATTTATTCATATTCTTTAGTTGAATAAATGTGATTTCTAAGAATCATGTGTAATGAAACACATTCAGAAGTTACAAGAACTTGAAGCAACAGCAAGCACTTAATTAACATTTTATGTAAAAAGGAGGTGTCATTGGGAAAGGGAGCTTATTTTTTAAAAATTTCTAGATCATTATTGCCTGAGGGTGAGAAGATTGTGGATTCTGTAAATCTTGGTCTACATATTCAATATACATGCCACGCAACATTTCTTTATTTTTTTTTAAGTCTTCTTAAGTCCATCTTCAGTCCTCTATTTTGAGGGGACAGTATGAAATCAAATCTCAGACATTTCTGGGATGCATCTTCCCATCAGGACTGTTTAAAGTCTTAGGGTTTGGCATAGGATCAAGTATCTGAGATGCTTCAAAGGATATGGGTCCTCAGTGGTTTCTGCTAATATGTCTATCACTCCTTATGCATGGTACCTTCTGGGCTAGTGACTCTCTCTGCTGTTTCTATTGGGTGTCCTGAGATTTTGTTGAGACTGGGACCACTGTCTCTAGGGTACCAAAGTCCTGGAGGCTGCTACTAGGGGGACTCAAGTCACCAATGATTATGGGATGCACAGATCTTGGTCCCCTTTTAGAAACTAGAAATGTCATCTCACTCTCTGGCTTCAAATACCTCACTACTTTCTCCACCCTCTCTTTACCTGCTGGGACAGCCAAAATGCTCTCATCTATGAGCTGATACTTTTCTTAATAGATAGAAATGACTGTTGTCCTCAGGAGGACTCTATTTCCAGCTCTGCAAAAAAGGCTGGGAGCAAGGAAATATAAATGGCCTGGCTACCAGCTTGAAATAGGAGGAAGAAGGAGAAAAACTGAAGATAAATACAAACCATTATCTGGAAAAAAAAAAAAAAAAAAAAAAAAAAAAAAAAAACAGCAACAACACTCCTGTCACACATACACAACCATGATCTGTAGCTTGACTTAACAGTTTCATTAATGTTACCTCTGAAATAATATAGCAAGTGACAAGAAAATCTCATCAACTTTAGCCATCTTGAAGTGCTGTTAATCAGATACATCTAAGCTCCAACGAGTTGGAGATAATGCCCAAAATAAATGCCAGGAGGATCCCTAAGCAGCAGCTAAACAAAGGAATAAGGAGATGCCATTTGCAGGAAAAGAAGAATAACTATTTAAAAACAGCTAGAGAACAAACTAAAGAGGTCAGACATAAATACCTATAGCCAGAAACTAACTCAGGCCAACTTGTCTGGCATCCTGACTAAGGAGTACACAGAACATTGAACTAGAAGAGTCTTTAAGCTCATCTAACTCAGGAGACATCAGCCTATGTTCTGTGAGTCCACGGGGGGGTCTTAGGGGTTCCAGAAATGTTTGATTGGAATTCATTCAAAAATAGTGTTTTTAGCTATTTGTAATGCTATAATGAAAAATAGCAGGTAAACCTAAAAGTTTTATATTGTGAAGGAATACCAAATGTGTGCGTAGCTTAAAACTTAATTTGAGAACTTAACTATCACATAAGATGTTACTCCATGAGGCCCATTGTGGAGGAATTGTGTTAAAACTTAAGCAAGGTCAGAGGCTTCTTCTGCTCAAACCTCTGCAATGGCTTCCCATCTCCAAGTGAAAGCCTTACATTGGCCAACAGGTGCTAGAGGGCATACCCCTTACCTGGTAACCTCATCTTTTGTGACATTCCCCTTACTACACTCCCTTTCAGCCATCCCAGCCTCCTTGCTGCTTCTGGCACATATCACACTTCCATCTGTCTGGAATGCTCCCTCCACAAGAATCACAGCGTTTTGCTTCCTCACCTCCTTCAAGTATTTGCTCATATGTCATCTTCTGAATGAGACCTTCCTTGACTACATATTTAACAATTGCCTCCCTATCCCTTAGTTCTTAACCCACTTCTCTGTCTTATGTTTTCATTTCTTTTCTTTTCTTTCTCTCTTTCTTTTTCTTTTCTTTTCTTTTTTTCTTTTTTCTTTCTTTCTTTCTTTCTTTTTTTTTTGAGACAGAGTCCAGCTCTGTTGCCAGGCTGGAGTGCAATGGTGCAATCTCGGCTCACTGCAACCTCCGCATCCCGGTTCAAGCAATTCTCCTGCCTCAGCCTCCCAAGTAGCTTGGACTACAGGCTTGCGCCACCACGCCCAGCTAATTTTTGTATTTTGGGTAGAGATGGGGTTTTACCATGTTAGCCAGGATTTTCTTGATCTCTTGACTTCGTGATCTGCCCGCCTCAGCCTCCCAAGTACTGAGATTACAGGCGTGATCTGTACTTGATCCCAAGTACTGTACAATGTTAAAATTTGTTTCATTTTATTGTCTACCACTCCCCACCAGTGTGTAGCTCCCCAAGACAAGGGCAAGATAATTTTATCTGCTTTGTTTAATGAAATTCCAGCACTTAGAACAGGACCACAAACCAAGTGTTCAGTAAATCTTTGCCAAATAAATGAATAGGAACTAGATGATGTGTGGAGTCAAACAGCAAAGGCCACTAGGCAGATGGACCAAGAAATCACATTTTTCTAGGTAAACGTGGGTCAGTGTATATTTCAGACATATTCAAATATAGGAAATATCTGTTAAGCACTTTCTGTTTTCCAGACCTTATGCTGGGGTGTTCATCTTGTTTAACTTAATCCACACAACAATTTGCAAAGCTATTAAAGAATGTCAGTGGAAGATAAACACTGAGCACAGGAGTATTTCTGAATTCTCTACCCACCCTCTACTCACTGCAAGGGTGTAGCAGGTTATTTTAAGGGCAGAATTCTCACACATATGAATATATTGCTTCCTCTCAGTACAGTTCAGCAGTCCTCAAACTTAAGTGGCATAAAATGCATCACATAAAGATATACATATCCAAAACCATGTATAATCTACTTTATAGGCAAATAAAGAGTTTTCAAGGGTAATTTTCACTCAACCCAATTTTCATCTTGCTTTCTAATCTAATCTCTCATAAAATACAATGCCAAATTATACTAACTTTAATCCCACTGTAATTTAAAGTTACCTGTTTCTTCTTGAACTTCAGAATAAAGCTGCAACTGTCATATTTATGCACATACTTGAACATTATGTTAAGGAACCATTAAGCAAGAAGGCTGTTGTTTTTCACTGCTATCTTTAAAATTCAAGCTTGTTTATGTCCACTCACATAAAATTACAGCAGCAAATTCATCTGTTGGTTGCTTGCTCCTCAGTGGTGCAATGACAAGAAAACATAAAGTGTTAAAATATAGACAGCTTTATCTCTTATTTCAAATTGTTGATGCTTCTTGTCTGATTACTATATTTTGATTATGAGAGCTCTTCTTGAATGTTGTAAGTAAAATCAAAATTTTCTACTTATTTTTAAAGAATTTGGATCAGTTTAATTTCAGAGTGTCCCGAGATGGCAAGGTGAGTTGTTAAAAAAATGCTACTATTTATAATCACTTATCTACTTGAAACAGGATTTTATATTTGAACTAGTCTAACAAAAAATCCACAGGAATAAATTGTAAGCTGTATCTTCTTTAAGACTGTAATTGCCATCTACAATCCTCAATGTCAAAATTGTTCCTTCCTTATGTCTATTATGTTCATCAAACCTCATTGTTCCTCACTGAATTTTTTAGTAAGCAATTATTAACAATTTTAAATTCATTTAAATAAATGTACAATTTATTTGTTTTAAGCAGAGGAGTTTGTATCATAATTCTTTTCTCTTTTTTAAAGTTCCGCTACTGAAAACAGATTGAAAATCACTGTGGTAGCCAGGGATTGGTGAACTTTTGTTTAAAAAGCCAAATATTAAATAATTTAGGTATTGCAGGCCAAATGGCAAAATTGAGGATATTGTGTGGGTACTTAACGTAACATTTAAAATGTCACAATTTAAAAATGTAAAAGCATTTTAAGATGTAAAAATCATTCTTAACTTGTAGGTCATACAAAATCAGGTGATGGTCTGGATTTGGCCTATGGGCTATAGTTTGCTCACCTCTACTCTAGCCCAATACCCCTATTTTTACTGGTGAATAAATGATTAGCAGAGCTGAATTTTCTATGAAAGGTTCACAGATATTGTAGCAACCCTAAGAGCATGGACTGCAATGTAGGTCTCTTAATGTCTGACATCACTGTGTCATTAATGAATAACCTAAGAAGAAAAGGGGCATCGATACAGACAGGAAAAGACAGCAAACCACAGCTGAAGCCAAAATCACATAGAAAATGACTATATAAACACTCACTGTATAAAAGAACCATGTTTAGCAGGTTTTTTCCTTTCCCAAATTCAATCCCACTGAACTCCTTTTGAATGCAAAGCACAATTTCCTATGATTCATAAATAATTCATATATAACATACCAGAAGTTCCAGATGGCTAGGAACTGTGTGTGTACTCCCCCATATATATACATCCAGCTTTTTATTCTATATATATATATTATTCTATATTATATTCTATTATATATATATGTCCAACTTTCTACCTTACCTTCATAGCCTATATGCTTCCAAATTGTAAAAGGTCAATAAATACCACTTATTGAATAAAAAAGTAAAAATGGGAAAATATAGCTTCTTTTTCTTCTCACAGCCATAACTTATGTCTTGATGTGTAGGCTGAAATATTAGTGATATGATTAGGGATTACATAGCAGAAAATAAGATTGCTTCTGGTGTAAATAAGCTTCCATTTGGGGATTATTTCAATTAGTTTTACTTAGCAAGGTCTTCTAAGGAACTGGGCATAGACATTGGTATTAATCATCTTTTAAAATCTCTGGATCATCATAAACTAAGAGTAAAAGTAAAGAACTATTTATCTTATTTTTATCCATATTGTACCACTGGATAATAGTAAGTTTTCTCTTCATAGAAGTATTTCAGTAATAGGGAAGAACAGTAGTAGAAGTAGAATATTGCCATTTGCAACTTCAAATGAATTGATGCATAGGAATTCATTATAAACAGCTGCTTACATCAGAAATAGACTAATATTATATATCTCCTGAAAGAACATAAAGCTATCTATGAAGTACTTTGGTTCAAGAAGAAAAAAATAAACTTGCATTGGCAACTCTCTACACCCTACACCATCTTACCAATTCACAGGACATACAGAACATAGAGACGCGTGATAAATGACATGACAGGGGTGGAATCTGCAAAATTTCAGGTTGTAGGAAATCTCAGAGGGCAAATGACCCCGTTTTTCTTTTTTAACTAAATATAATACAAAAAAAAAAAAAGATAAAGACATAGAGGCATAACCTGCTAGAGAATCTTGAGAAACATATAAAACAATACTTATTTAGGGAATTGATGAGACTATTGTGAAAATATGGAACTGATGAGACTGTTGGATTTGAATAATTTAATATTTAATAATATTAGGAAATGTTTCTTGGATATTTTGTAAGGTCATGATATTTGGTTATTTTAAAGTCCCTATCTTTTAGAGATACATATTGAAATATTAATATGTAAATGATATTGTATTTGTGATTTGCTTTGAAATAATCCAATAGGGATCAAGCTGGTGGTGATACAGATAAAACTGGTCATAAGTTGAAGTTGGATGAACTGTACAGGGAATTCTAGTCTATGTACTTTGTATATGTTTGAAATTTTCCCTGGTAATTTTTTTTAATAGCCAAAGGGAATCCCCCAAAATAAGACATGGTATGATGGCAGTAGTGGTTCCTTACCATGAATTCTGGTAGTTCAATAGGGAGTGGCAACAGGGCAAACATCAGCAGCTCCAATAGTCCCATAAAGTGGATTCAGTAGGATTTCAGATTTACTATTAATAGTTATGCCACAGAAAAGCATTAGAAATACTTATGTAGGATTCCACTTTGAAAAACACTGACCTAGGTGCCAACATTTTAATTATTTGTATCCCATCATGGCCAACTGGGTTCTGCATGCATACAAGAAGGTTTGAGATGACTTGGATAACTAGACTGTGTCCTGGAGTCCTAATGCTGTGCTGCTAATACTAAAACCTAAATTTAATTTTAATCTGATTCAGATGGCACTGTTTTTATTCCTGTCAGCTTTTCTGTAAAGGTCGACATGGGGAGAGCAGTCTGGAACAAAAATAATGTGTGTTGTAGAATAGAGAGTGAGCAAAGCTTCAGTGGGGGTCTAAAGAATGTAGTACTCCACCCTAGCTTATAATATGTGCTTTTATTCTTGGCTTGAAGCTATTCTTCTTGTCCTCTTTCTGCCTAATAAGAATTCAGAGATTAGGCCACAGGGGCCCAGTGAGAAGAAAGCATCATCACCATTCTCCACCCCATACTATGGATCCTGCACAATAGTCTTGTTGTATTTTCTAGATGATGACCACTTGTAAATTCCTCTAGAATTTCATTGATGAGTGCCAATTTGCTTTTTTCATATTTACAAAATTTAATTTGGAGTTAGCATTCCCTCTATTCCTAGAGCTCCAATTGGCATCAAAATGAAAATAATTGCTCCTTCAATTTTATTGGTATGGCAAGGTTATCTTCCTTCCTCACTAAATTTTATGACTGTCCAACTCTAGAATTAACTAATCAAGACATTATTTCTTTGATGGAATAATACAAAATGATTGGAACTTCAGAGTAATGTACTGTCCTGCAGCTTACTTTTGTAGAAATGAGAAGTATATTTCCCAAATTGTCAAATATATTAATTTGTTACTGTACACAAATTAGACAAGTCTTGAAAAATTTAAATTATATTGGTCTCAGAAGACTCATTCAACCTACTGGATTCCTAAAAAACAATAGGTGTGACTCTAGAAACATGCAGACAATCATGTACTTAAAAACATTTCACTTGCTTAGGATTGTCTTGGCTATACAGGCTCTTTTTTGGTTCCATATTAAAGTTAAAGTAGTTTTTTCTAATTCTGTGAAGATAGTCAATGGTAGCTTGATGGGGATAGCATCAAACCTATACATTATTTTGGGCAGTATGGCCATTTCTATGATATTGATTTTTGGTATCCATGCACATGGAATGTTTGTCCAGTTGTTTGTGTCCTCTCTCATTTCCTTGAGCAGTGGTTTGTAGTTCTCCCTGAAGAGAGCCTTGACATCCCTTGTAAGTTGTATTCCCAGGTATTTTATTCTCTTTGTAGCAATTGTGAATGGGAGTTCACTCATGATTTGGCTGTCTATTATTGGAGTACAGGAATGCTTATGATTTTTGCACATTGATTTTGTATCCTGAGATTTTGCTGAAGTTGCTTATCAGCTTAAGGACATTTTGGACTGAGACGATAGGGCTTTCTAAACATACAATCAAGTCATCTTCAAAGAGAGACAATTTGACTTCCTCTCTCCCTATCTGAATACCCTTTATTTCTTTCTCTTGCCTAATTGCCCTGGCCAGAACTTCCAATACTATGTTGAACAGGAGTGGTGAGAGGGCATCCTTGTCTTGTGCCGGTTTTCAAAGGGAATGTTTCCACCTTTTGCCCATTCAGTATGATAATGTCTGTGGGTTTGTCATAAATAAATAATAGCTCTTATTATTTTGAGATACGTTCCATCAATACCTAGTTTATTGAGAGTTTTTAGCATGAAGCAGTGTTGAATTTTATCGAAGGCCTTTTCAGCATCTATTGAGATAATCATGTTTTTTTTTTGTCATTGGTTCTGTTTATGTGATGGATTACATTTATTGATTTGTATATGTTGATCTAGCTTTGTATCCCAGGGTTGAAGCCAACTTGATCGTGGTGGATAAGCTTTTTGATGTGCTGTTGGATTCAGTTTGCCAGTATTTTAATGAGGATTTTCGCATAGATGTTCTTCAGAGATATTGGCCTGAAATTTTCTTCTTTCTGTTGTGTGTCTGCCAGGTTTTGGTATCAGGATGATGCTGGCCTCATAAAATGAGTTAGGGAGGAATCTCTCTTTTCCTATTGTTTGGAATAGTTTCAGAAGGAGTGGTACCAGATCCTCTTTGTACCTCTGGTAGAATTCAGCTGTGAATCCCTCTGGTCCTGGGCTTTTTTTGGTTGGTAGGCTATTAATTACTGCCTCAATTTCAGAACTTGCTATTGGTCTATTCAGGGGTTTGACCTCTTCCTGGTTTAGTCTTCGGAGGGTGTATGTGTCCAGGAATTTATCCATTTCTTCTAGATTTCCTAGTTTATTTGTGTAGAAGTGTTTATAGTATTTTCTGACAGTAGTTTGTATTTCTGTGGGATCAGTGGTAATATTCCCTTTATCATTTTTATTGTGTCTATTTGATTCTTCTCTCTTTCCTTCTTTATTGGTCTGGCTAGCAGTCTATTTTATTATTTAAAAAAACAGCTCCTGGATTCATTGATTTTTTTGAATGGTTTTTCGTGTCTCTATCTCCTTCCGTTTTGCTCTGATTTTAGTTATTTCTTGTCTTCTGCTAGCTTTTCAATTTGTTTGCTCTTGCTTCTCCAGTTCTTTTAATTATGATGTTAGGGTGGCTATTTTACCTCTTTCCTGCTTTCTCTTGTGGGTATTTAGTGCTATAAATTTTCCTCTACACACTGCTTCAAATTTGTCCAAGAGATTCTGGTACATTGTGTCTTCGTTCTCATTGGTTTCAAAGAACATCTTTATTTCTACCTTCATTTTGTTATTTACCCAGTAGTCATTCAGGAGCAGGTTGTTCAGTTTCCATGCAGCTGTGCGGTTTTGAGTGAGTTCCTCAATCCTGAGTTCTAATTTGCTTGCACAGTGGTCTGACATACTATTTGTTATAATTTCTGTTCTTTTGCATTTGCTGAGGGTGTTTTACTTTCAATTATGTGGAATCATGTTAACATGATTAAATAAGATAGTTTGTGAAAATAATTATATTTTCAACCACCCCCCCAAGAATTTTGAAGACTGGCAGAAAAGCAATCTGCTCTCTTGGTGCTAACATTCTGTTAAAAGTCATAAATCCTTACTTTTAATAACTATTGAAATATTTATGTCATTATTAGTTCACTACAGACTTAAATAAAAGTCCACTGCTGTATGTAGCACCTTAAGATGAATTATAAATTATTCCTGCTTCATTCACTCAAGATACAAAATCTCAGATAGAATACCCAACTTGCTAAGCCTAAGCCATATCCCCTTCGCACTGGGTTGAGAGATGTGGTATCTAAGTTCTCCTACATCCTAGTAAGGTATCCTAAAATTTAAATAAGAGTAATCATTATGGAAAAGGAAAGACCCCTAATCTCTCCTCTTATGTTTAACTTGTAATGATACATGGTTATAAAGAAATGTATATATGTGTGTTTCTATATGTACCTATGCATATATATAGTGTTTCTGTATGTAAACACATCATACATATATATTATATTTATGTGTATAAATATGCAATGTATTCATATGTTGATATCTAAGAATGCAGCGCAATGAATCCTGTAAACATCCTGAAATCCAATTGTCTCTATCATTTAAGTGTTTTTAGGCTTAATAGTCAGAAATGGTATTTTTTTATTCATAAGTTTTGTATTATTTATCAGTCACAAACATGAGAAAAATATATTACAAGCAGAAAAATATATTACAATGTCACACACCCCATTTCAGATTTATGATTTATCTAATTGGTATTTGACAACCTATGTAGCAAAGTGCTGCTTCCCAAACTTTCTCATGTAAGCAAATCACCTGAGGATCCCGTTAAAATGCAGATTCTGACTCTTTCAAACTGGGATCAGTAGTCCGCCTTTCAAACAAGTTCCCAGGGATCAGTATTCCGCCTTTCAAACAAGTTCCCAGGTGATGCCACTCTAGCCAAGCCATGGAGCAGTAAAGGCACTAAGAAGTGTGTTCCACCGTTGCTGGTCCTTCACTAGAAACACGGGCATCACTGAGAACTTATTAGAAATGCAAATTCTCAAGCTCCAAACCTGCTGACTCAGAAACTCGGGGGGTGGAGTCCTCCTGTTACCTACTAAAATTTGAGACCTACTGAAAAAACCTTTATTTCTCTTATCTGATTATTCACAGATAAGCTCATTAATCCTCAAATGCTCAAGTAGGTCCACGTTAATTTTTAGGTACTGAATGACAGAAATGTGGTAACATGAAAGGTTTCCATTTTTTCAGCACCTCTAACTCCCATTCTGTCCCGTCCTAGCATAAACTGGTCTGGTAAACAAATCTCCTGGAACTCACGTTCTCCATCTGTAGAATGCATAGGAGCTATGTGAAAGGGAGTCTTAGTAAGCTGTAGGTGTCCTGCCATTATTATGGCCATGGCTGCTGTTTGAGAACAAAGACATGCACAATATTCAACTTGATTTAGATTCTCAGTGCCACGTAGAAAATTAAGTACAAATAAGAAAAAATAAAATATTTAAATAACCCAGAATCCTACTACCCTCAACTACCTTCTCTTTTTTATTTTTTAAAATTATACTTTAAGTTCTAGGGTACATGTGCAAAACGTGCAGGTTTGTTACATATGTATACATGTGCCATGTTGGTGTGCTGCACCCATTAACTCGTCATTTACATTAGGTATATCTCCTAATGCTATCCCTCCCCACTCCCCCCACCCCACAACAGGCCCTGGTATGTCATGTTCCCCTTCCTGTGTCCAAATCCTCAATAAAATACTGGTAAACCAAATCCAGCAACACATCAAAAAGCTTATCCACCATGATCAAGTGGGCTTCATCCCTGGGATGCAAGGCTAGTTCAACACACGCAAATCAATAAAGCATGTAAACAGAACCAATGACAAAAATCACATGATTACTTCAATAGATGCAGAAAAGGCCTTTGACAAAATTCAACAGCCCTTCATGCTAAAAACTCTCAATAAATTCGGTATTGATGGAACATATCTCAAAATAATTAGAGCTATTTATGACAAACCCACAGCCAATATCATACTGAATGGGCAAAGACTGGAAGCATTCCCTTTGAGAACTGGCACAAGACATGGATGCCCTCTCTCACCGTTCCTATTCAACATAGTGTTGGAAGTTCTGTCCAGGGCAATCAGGAGGGGGAGAAAGAAATCAAGGGTATTCAGTCAGGAAAAGAGGAAGTCAAATTGTCCCTGTTTGCAGATGACATGATTGTATATCTAGAAAACCCCATCGTCTCAGGCCAAAATCTCCTTAAGCCGATAAGCAACTTCAACAAAGTCTCAGGATACAAAATCAATGTGCAAAAATCACAAGCATTCTTATACACCAATAAGAGACAAACAGAGAGCCAAATCATGAGTGAACTCCCATTTACAATTGCTTCAAAGAGAATAAAATATCTAGGAATCTAACTTACAATGGATGTGAAGGACCTCTTCAAGGAGAACTACAAACCACTACTCATAAAGTAAAAGAGGATACAAACGAATGGAAGAATATTCCATGCTCATGGATAGGAAGAATCAATATCGTGAAAATGGTCATTCTGCCCAAGGTAATTTACAGATTCAATGCCATCTCCATCAAGCTACCAATGACTTTCTTCACAGAATTGGAAAAAACTACTTTAAATTCATATGGAACCAAAAAAGAGCTTGCATTGCCAAGTCAATCATAAGCCAAAAGAACAAAGCTGGAGGAATCACGCTACCTGACTTCAAACTATACTACAAAGCTACAGTAACCAAAACAGCATGGTACTGGTACCAAAACAGAGATATAGACCAATGGAACAGAACAGAGTCCTCAGAAATAATACCACATGTCTACAACCATCTGATCTTTGACAAACCTGAGAAAAACAAGAAATGGGGAAAGGATTCCCTAATTAACAAACGGTGCTAGGAAAACTGGCTAGCCATATGTAGAAAACTGAAACTGGATACCTTCCTTACACCTTATACAAAAATTAATTCAACGTGGATTAAAGACTTAAATGTTAGACCTAAAACCACAAAAACCCTAGAAGAAAACCTAGGCAATACCATTCAGGACATAGGCATGGGCAATAACTTCACGTCTAAAACACCAAAAGCAATGGCAACAAAAGCCAAAATTGACAAATGGGATCTAATTAAACTAAAGAGCTTCTGCACAGCACAATAAATACCATCAGAGTGAACAGGCAACCAATAGAATGGGAGAAAACTTTTGCAATCTACTCATCTGACAAAGGGCTAATATCCAGAACCTACAAAGAACTCAAACAAATTTACAAGAAAAAAACAAAGAACCCCATTAACAAGTGGGCGAAGGATATGAACAGACATGTCTCAAAAGAAGACATTTATGCAGTCAACAGACACATGAAAAAATGCTCATCATCACTGGCCATCAGAGAAATGCAAATCAAAACCACAATGAGATATCATCTCACACCAGTTAGAATGGCGATCATTAAAAAGTGAGGAAACAACAGGTGCTGGAGAGGATGTGGAGAAATAGGAACACTTTTACACTGTTGGTGGGACTGTAAACTAGTTCATCCATTGTGGAAGACAATGTGGTGATCCCTCAGGGATCTAGAACTAGAAATACCATTTGACCCAGCCATCCCATTATTGGGTACATACCCAAAGGATTATAAATCATGCTGCTATAAAGACAGATGCACACATATGTTTATTTTGGCACTATTCACAATAGCAAAGACTTGGAACCAACCCAAATGTCCAACAATGATAGACTGGATTAAAAAAATGTGGCACATATACACCGTGGAATACTATGCAGCCATTAAAAATGATGAGTTAGTCTGGGCGCGGTGGCTCACGCCTGTAATCCCAGCACTTTGGGAGGCTGAGACGGGTGGATCACGAGGTCAGGAGATTGAGACCATCCTGGCTAACACAGAGAAACCCCGTCTCTACTAAAAATACAAAAAAACTAGCCGGGCATAGTGGCAGGCGCCTGTAGTCCCAGCTACTCAGGAGGCTGAAGCAGGAGAATGGCGTGAACCCGGGAGGCGGAGCTTGGAGTGAGCTGAGATGGCGCCACCACACTCCAGCCTGGGCGACTGAGCAAGACTCTGTCTCAAAAAAAGAAATAATAAATAAATGATGACTTCATGTCCTTTGTAGGGACATGGATGAAGCTGGAAACCATCATTCTGAGCAAACTATCTATCGCAAGGACAAAAAACCAAACACCGCATGTTCTCACTCATAGGTGGGAACAATCAGAAATGGTATTTTTTAAATTTAAAAAATGTTTTTTGCTTCCCCCATCCTGTTAGTTTTAGTTGACACGTAATAATTGTGTATATTTATGGGATACAGAATGATATTTTAATACATGTACATAATATATAATGATCATATCAGGGTAATTAGCATATGATACCTATCACCTGAAACATTTTACCTTTCTTTGTGCTGTGAACGTGCAAAAATCTTCTCTTCTAGCTTTTTGGAAATATACGAAAATGATAATGAACCATATTCACCCTATGATGCTTCAGAACACCCAAACTCATTCCTCCTATCTAGCTGTAATTTTGTATCCTTTACGCATGCTCGCCTCCTCCTCCCGCTTATGCTTCCCAGCCTCGAATACCCACAACTCTACTGTCTACTGGAACTGCATATATTAAGGAAAATAAAATGAAGTATATTAGTAAGATTAATTTCACATGTCCTTGCTTTGCAAAATGTGGCTACTAAAATTTTTTAAATTACATATGTGGATAATTTTATATCTCTACTGAACAGCACAGATCTATGGGACAGGAAAGGAAAACCAAGTAATTGACAGGGATTGACAATTAAAGCAACAGAAAGAAGGTGGCACATGCATTTTATTTTAAGTTTTCTGAGACAGGAAATATTGAATTGGAGATTATTCATATTTTAGGAAAATAGTGAATGGAGCCAATTAAAAATAAAAATCTTTTTTTAGCATAAATTCAGGTTAGTGATTAGAAACTCGAGATTTTGCAGCCCACTACCTAATCATAGACTATTACTACTTACAAAAAAATTATGTGTAAATAGTCCCTTTTTCTTTGTAAAAGCTCGATTGTGTATTTTGTTTATGTCTCAGACTGTCATGGGGCTGGAAGAAGTGGATGTTTTTATTTCAACTGATTGCTTTTTGACCCTTTCCCAAGTGACAGGAGGAGTTTCATTCTTTCCTCCTCAATTGATCTTCTCACTGATTGTTTAAACAAGTGGACCATCTCTTGGTTAGGTAAATCTGTAGAAAATAAATGAAGAGTATATGCTGACCTTAAACAAATGAGGTATTTTTTAAAAAACCTTTTTATTATAGAGATCCAAATTTATCCAAAGATAATTACCTACCCTAACAGTAATCAACACTTGGTCAATCAGACCTTAGTCACATCTATATCTCCCTCTATCCCATATATTTAAATCCCAGATATCATACCAGTTTATGAACATTTCAGTATGTATTTCAGAAAATAAGGACTCTTTCTATAAAACACAAGGCTGCAATAGCATTATCATACCTAAAAAGTAATTCATGATTAAAAAATCTTTGGTAGCATCAAATATCTGATCAGTGTAAAAAAATTTACTGCAACATTTCATGGTGATTAAATGTAGATTAATGCTAGGCCCAGAAACTTACCTAGTTTTATGATATGCTGTAAATAATTACCTTTTCATATTTCAGTATATGAATTTTGATCATCTCCTCATGTTCTGATTTCTGAGAAAATAAAAATAGAATCAAATTGTTACCTTAGTATGTCTCTATAATTATAATACTCCTTGGCAATATCAAAAATATTTTGTAACACAATTTATCCCTTAGGAACAAACTGAATTACTATTATGATTATTAACCACTAGATGCCACAGTTGCTTCACGCAAACGAAATTAACTCAGCCTTGATCTGTCAAGAAAAAATGATAACATTCAAAATAGCTTAGTAAAATCCTGATTCAAAGTGTCAGTACAAGCCTAATCTTGATTATACTTTGTAACAAAAGCATAAACTGAACATTCATTGACCTTTTACTTTCATAAGTGATCGAAGAATGATTCCACCCTTTAAAGTCATTTGTGCCTTTTCTGTGATTTTAAAGTTATTAGTAACCTTTTCCAATTAGTTTTAATATCTAATGTAGTCCCATTAAAGCAGTCTGCTCAAAGACTGTCTGCTAAGTATAGCAGACTTTGTCTTGGGGTGGTTGACATTAAAGCCTTTCCAAAGCCACAGGAACACAACCTCTACAAGAAGAAATCTGTCTCCCTCGTGAATCCAGATGTTACCTTATGTTCCAGTAGCTACAGCTCAGAGAAGGCAGCAAATAATTCATATGTTACTGTAGTCTAATATGGACATATTTGAAATTGTTAAAGGGTTTAGGAAAGATAGAAAATCAGTTTTGCAATTTTCTTTGTAAACTATTATAATTTTAGGAGGATTTTATTATTGCTTTTTTCTCAATATCCACGACTGAGTTGCTTCACAAAGATTTTATGAGATGGTTCACAAGTATACTTATTGGTACATTCTTGCTTAGATAAGAACAGCAACTATATGAGACATTTTTTCCCAGAGTTATTATTATAGAATTACCTGTATTTGTGTATTCTTTCTTCTAACATAGTATATAGATTTTGTTATATTTTGGTATGCAACTATGTTTATTTTTCTTCATTGTTAGTCCCATGAAAATTTCCTCCTCAACAACCCTTATATCCAATTGAAATTTTTTTCTTAAATTATTCCTATAACTTATTACTTAATGTTGTGAAAATAAAGTGAGTTCTTGATAGAGATTTCCCAGAAAATTACCTCCTGTAAAAATCATGTATCTTCAGAACAAAAGTGAGTACAAGAAAATTACTTTACTGACTTTGGAAAATTCCCACAAATAAGGACAGGAATCTCAATACATATAAAATTAAATTTATATAAAAATCTTTTCCCAAAGCTTCTACTTATTACAAATAAGGAAAGGGGTAGACGCTGTGCAGGAAGAACAAAAAAGAGGCTTGTTTTTTCCCTTCTATTCTAAAGTGATGGGGTCACTTCAATAAAGATTTCAATGTTTTATCTAATTCTACCCTTGTCCCACTCTGGTTTATTTTCTCCCCATAGGAGCTAGAACGATCCTTGTAAACAATAAATAAAAACCAGATCACTACTCTACACAACAGCTTCATTGTCACTTGGAATAAAAGCCAAAGTCTTTATGAATGTCCTCAAGGATCTATATATGCACTGTCCAATATGGTAGTCCCTAACCACTTGTGTCTATTGAACATTGGAAATGTGGCTAGTTTGAATTCAGATGTGCTATAAGTGGAGAGCACAAAATGGTTTTGAAAAATTAGTATCAATAAAAATAATGTAAAATATCTCCTGATATTTTGGATATATTAAGTTGAATAAAAAGTATTAAAATCAATTTCATCTGTTTTTAAATGAGGCTTCTAGAAAAAAACTAAATTATATGTCTTGCATTTGTGGCTCACATTATAATTCTATTCAGCACTGACCTAAATTATCAACCAGTCATCCTCTCCCTCCTTTTTCCAATCTACTTTGGCCTCTGCTGCTTCTCAATATAACATGTCTGTGTCAAAGACTTGTGTTAGCTACTCCTTCTCCTTGAAAAATATTATTTCAGATATCTTCAGGATTAGTTTCCTCACTTTTTGCTGTTCTCTGCTAAAATTATCAGACAGAACTTTCCTGACCTATCAGTTTTAAGTGGCCTCACCCAACACATAATACAGTCACTATCCTTCTCTATTTTTTAAATAAACACTTATACCAACATATTACATGTATTTATTTCTTTATATGTAAAAATACTTCATATACACACATGCATGTGTGTGTGTGTGTTTGTACCCATGAAGTCAGGTCTTTTTTTGTTTACTTCTGTTTCTCAGCAATAGTGTCTGCCTTACAGTAGATACTAAATAAGTATCTGTTAAATAAATGAAAAGATGAAATGTAATAAAAATGAGATGATAGATACCATGAGAGAGAGGTTTTAGCATGAGGGAAGGGATTGGAAAAGAGGAGAACATTTGCCAAGCATCTACAATGAACTAAACATTATGCTAAGGACTTCATATAGTATATTAATAAAGCCTCACAGAAATGAATTTACAAATGAGAAATCCAAAACTTAGAGAATTTTTATAACTTGCCCAAGGTCACTTGCCTTATATGTAACATCACTTCAATGACTTTCATTTTATTTGAATATTTTCTAGTGTCTTCCCTGATGCCCAGACTAAATTAGATGCTCTTATAAATATTCTCAGAGTACTCTGTATTTCTGTTCATATCATTTATCACCATTGTAATTCATTTCATAGTGTGATGTTTAATGTCTGTCTTCTTCAATGCACTATAAGTTTCATGATGGGAAGCACTGAATAGTTTGTTGACATCTCCATGTTCAGAGCCTTCCACCTTGTCTAATGTTTAATCTCTAATATACACTTGTTGAATAAATGAATGAAATTAACTTTCTCCCCAAATATTTCAAGCATTTGATGAATGGGTTAGTTATGCCCAATGAGAATTCATGATTTTGTAGATCAACTACATGAATGGCATCCATTACCATAAAGCCCAGTTGAATACTGCAGGGCAGAGGGTACTGGTGTGTAGGTGGATTTATTTGTCCTTCACTGTTGACCATATGCAATAGGAAATCCTCTGGAAATGTGCTGTCCTACATGGTAACCCCTAGCCACATGTGGCTATTTAAATAAAAAGTAATTAAAATTAAATAAAATGAAAATTCATTTTGTCAATCACACTAGTCACCTTTCAATGCTCCATAATTTTATGTGGCTACTGTCTTATCAGAACGAATAAAAAAAATTTCCATTATAGTGAAAGTTCTATTGAATAGTACTATTCTAGAAATTTTAAAACGGCTTTGGGAAGATATATTTTTAAATCAGAAGGGGTCTGTTTGAATAGCTTTGTATTCTAACTAAACTTCAACTTTGAGAGAGTCCAATAATCTGTATTCCCAAGTGTCTCTGGGCAAAACCTAGACATGGAAAAGGAGCTTCATTGTCCAGCAGATGAAACATTTAGTCAGACGTGCTCATGCACAGCCAGTGACCGGTGTGGAAAGGACCATTCCTCCAAGGACTCCAGGCAGGCCTAGTGTTCCAGGGACGCTGCCAGCACCTCGCTGGATCGAGCCATTATGTCTAATGCCATTCAATACCATCCCTTTGCGTTTGATGTCTAAAACAGAAGACTGAAATTTGAAGAGAAGGAAGGGCTTGGGATGCCACAAGCACCCCAGACTATAGCTTTATGCACAACCTTTAGAGAGAAATTTGTTAATGCTCCCTTCTTCAAAATGTCATATACCTTCAGGTAATTTCTTCCTAACCTAACTAAGTCACAATGATTTTGGCCAATACAGCTTAACTTTTTTGAGATTCTGTTGCTGGAGAACCTTCATCCCTCATTGGAGAGGTAAAATTTTCCTGTCTTTGCCTTAGAAAATAAAACGGTTCATAGGCAAGAACAAAAATCGTATCTTCCATTTTATTTTTTGATTAAGTTCACTTATTTTGTGGAGGTAAGACTTTCTTTCCTTTGGATCTTCAGGGTATTGGCCCTGTGAATGTGTGCCCATTTCTCCACTATTTGACAGTCCCACTGAGCCAATCTTCTACCAAGACTGAAAACAGACCATGGTTCTCATTTCTAGAACAGCTGTCATCAGGAAAGCCGAGGGGGAGACCATTAGGCAGCCTCACATTTTCCAACTCAACAGGTGGACATGGGATTTTTACGTTCTTTGGGGATTAAACCCCCAGTCACCATCATCTCCCTCAGCCTTTCAGGGTAAGTATTTCCAATCCCTCAGAGATTTTCTTAGGAGAGACTCCAAACGACAATGGTACTTCTGTGATGGACTGAGGAGAGCTGGTGGAGGATGCAGGTAGGAGGGAAGTTAGGCTGGGAGGAGAGGTGCTGGGATGGGACGTTGGGTTTCCTGACAAGTGACCGAGTAGAGAGAGAAGGCTCGGAGGCGCAGCGGTAAGAACAACGTGGAAAGGACGGAAAACGCGAAGAGTGGCGCCCTGGCAGACCTGGGGCGGGGCAGAGTGGGAAGGGTCACTCCAGGACGTACCGGGCTATGGGCCGGGGGAGGAGAGCCCGGAGGGACAGCAACGAACTTAGTGGGGGCTCCCGGACCCGAGCTCCGCCGATGAGGTCAGCGGAGCCTAGGCGCCGGGAGGAGGCCAGTAGAGCCCCCAGACACGAGTGTCGGGAGGCCAGCGGAGGGGCGGGACGGGACGGGAAATGGGACGAAGAGCAAGAGCTAGGGGAGGAGGGAAGAGGGGGCGTCGGCGCTGCAACAGCCGGAGGCGGCCCGACAGGGATCGTTTCCTTCCGGAGAGGAGGCCGGCTCTGGACTGAGGCGCGGACGGGGGGCGTCCAAGGGCGGGTGACGGGGAAATACCGCGGCCCGCGCTTCCCTCCGGCTGGCAGCGGTGCCGCCTGCGGCTCCTCCTCCGGGCCAGCTCGGAGCCCGGCGGCGGGGGGAGCGGGAGGCGGGAGCGAGGGCGGGGGCTCGGGAAGAAGAGAGGAGGGAGGGCCCAGGCGCGCCAGTGACAGGGTGGCAGCCTAGGAGCGGACGCTTTGCCGCCGCCGCTGCTGCTCCTCCTCCTCCTGCAGCTCCTCTCGCTGCCGCCGCCGCCGCCACCGTCGCCGCCGGGAGAAGTTTCACTCCCGACCCTCGCTCGGAGCCCCGGCCCAGAGCCTGAGCGAGAGCCCAGCAGGCAGCTGCAGCCCGCGGCGGTCGAAGCGTCCGCGGCGCTCAGACCTCTAGCCGGTGTCGGCGCCTAGGCGGCGGGCTGCGGCCGGGGCTGGGGGCGCAAAGGCGGAGGAGGGGCGGGTGTGAGCCGCGGAACCCGCGTGCCGCGCCGCGGCAGCCCAGCGAGCGTCAGCGCCCGGGGCAGCCGCGATGGCTGTGCGCTCCCGCCGCCCGTGGATGAGCGTGGCATTAGGGCTGGTACTGGGCTTCACCGCCGCGTCCTGGCTCATCGCCCCCAGGGTGGCTGAGCTGAGCGAGAGGAAGAGACGCGGCTCCAGCCTCTGCTCCTACTACAGTCGCTCCGCGGCTGGCCCCGGCGCCGGCGCTCAGCAGCCGCTCCTCCAGCTCCAGTCCCGGCCACGGCAGGAGCAGTCGCCGCCCCCCGCGCGCCAGGAGCTCCAGGGGCCACCGCTGCCCGAGGCAGCCCCCGGGATCACCAGTTTTCGAAGCAGCCCCTGGCAGCAGCCACCTCTGCTGCAGCAGCGGCGGCGAGGACGCGAGCCTGAGGGTGCGACGGGGCTTCCCGGTGCTCCAGCGGCCGAGGGGGAACCCGAGGAGGAGGACGGGGGCGCGGCTGGGCAGCGGAGAGGCGGCCGGCCAGGGAGTAGCCACAACGGCAGCGGGGACGGGGGCGCTGCCGCCCCGAGCGCCCGACCCCGGGACTTCCTATACGTGGGGGTGATGACCGCGCAGAAGTACCTGGGCAGCCGCGCGCTGGCCGCGCAGCGAACCTGGGCGCGTTTCATCCCCGGCCGCGTGGAGTTCTTTTCCAGCCAGCAGCCCCCCAACGCCGGCCAGCCCCCGCCACCCCTGCCTGTCATCGCGCTGCCGGGTGTGGACGACTCCTATCCTCCCCAGAAAAAGTCCTTCATGATGATCAAGTACATGCACGACCACTACCTGGACAAGTATGAGTGGTTCATGCGCGCCGACGACGATGTCTACATCAAAGGTGACCTCCCTGCGCCGGCTTTCCAGCCTGCCTGCCTCCCCGACTCCTTTCTCTGTTAACTGGCCCTAGCCCCTGCCCAGCCCCTCCGCTGCTTCTCTGCCAGCACGTGCTCCCGGCTCCCACAGGCCCTGGCCCGCCCTCCCCACCCCTTGCATCCGCCCATAATTCGTAGCCCGTTCCTCGTCTTCTGCAATCTGGACCCTTCTCACACCTGCCTGGCTTTATTCGCCTTCCTCACTTGCTGTTTTCGGTGCCGCCTCGCGCTTGTCTCTCAGTCTTTACCGTGTGGGAGAGGTTAGAAAAGGGATCTTAGAGCTAAACCAAAGGCCATTCCCACTCTGCCCTCCTCTGAAAGCCCTTGCTGATGGTAGTTTCCCCAATCGGTCCAGAGGGGCGTGGTCTTTGGTGCAGGAAGGGAAGACGGAGGATGCTGGCCACAACCAGTCTGGAGATCCAGTGTTCTTGCTTTGAATCTTGCTCTTTTGTTTAAACTGGATCTAGCGCACTTTTTAAACTGCTCAGATTGAGGAATCATCTTCACTCTCCGGGACCCTTTCCTATGTGTTCCCTTCCCTTTGGCTCAACTCTCCACACACTGGGAGTCCCTGGCCATCCCCACCGCCCTAGCGCGCTGCTCCTTCCAGCCACTACAGTGCAGTACCAAGCGGTCCCCCATCCCCCTGCCACACCTCAATAGAACCCTGAGAGGATGGGCATATTGTAAGGAATTGGTGGTGGGGAAGAAGAGGAAAGCACCCACTGATAAGCCAGACCCCGGGAACAGCAGACCGTACTAGCACACACTAGTACTGGTTCCTTTCCAGTGCATTTTGGTGGCCGCGGTGATAAGCAGAGGCTGGAAGTTCTTCCCAGAACCACAGGCAGCCACAGCAAGAAAAAACTTTTTTGTCAGTTTAAAAGAGGCGCGGTCTTTTTCCCGGAATGTGGGCGGCTCTGGACAGAGAATTTCTAAACTCAGCGGATCAAAGTTCTTTAGGTCACAGAAGTGAATCTTTCCAGTCCAGCCAGTTGCAGAGATGGGGAGGAACGCAAGGGAAGCAGCAGGGTTGTACAGAATGAGGTTTCTCTGAGCTTTCCACATTTCCTAGCTTCTTGGTCAAAGGGGGGCAGCCCTTCCTTATTTTATGCCTCTACTCCTAGCCTTGTTGCTTTCTCCTGATTCAGATAGTACTTTTCACATAATGCAAGAAAAACAAACAAAAAGCCAAACAATAAACCCTAACTGTCACATTTTGGCACAAGGAATTAGTGTAATCATAGTAACTAGAGATCTCTTGGGTTTGGATTGGAAGGAGGGAAGTCACTCTAGAGCTGGTTGGAATAGCAAATACTGATAATTGGATACAAAAATAAATAATGGTCCCATTACATTTTTAACAGTGATATTTAGGATTGACTCAAAGAAAAAAGCTTCCTCTACTTTAAGTTCCTTGTCTTGGATGTGTCAAAATTTCAAAGGTTTCCTGGCAGAAGTTTGCCACACTTTGCAGAGAATTTATAAAATGCATCAACAGCACCTACTTCTTTCATTTGTTTTAATAGTTTGAAAGATTGTCCTTCAGAACATTAAAATGACATATTATTTCAATTTCTATTAAGAATGAAATGTGTTTTGTATTAAGAACCCAATAATAGCTGAAACTCATTGAGATACAAGGGGCAAGGCGTGGGATCAAGATAATGACTGCAGATGCTGTGCTCATCAAAAATGGCAGTAAAGATGCTGACTGGGAATATGAAGAAGGTGACTCTCTACTTATTCCAGTGTATCACTTAGAATACCAAGTGCTTCTGAACTGTTTTACCTGCAAAATTTTATTTTTAAAAGTTTTTTTCTGAACTTACAAACTACAAGTGAAACCAATTACACTAATTTTTGGCAAACTTTTTTTTCTAAAAAGGTGCCTTCTCAAATTAAATTTCAAGACAGGTTTGATTCAAACACCCTCCAAAACTGTGTGGGTTGCATATGACTGAAGTTTAGTTAATGGCAAAACACCGAACTAAACCAATTATGAGTAAAAAATAATTATTAGGTATCAACAGTCAGCCAAAACAATGCTAAATACCATTATTTAATATTGTTTTATATTCCTGGGAACTTTTCGTTACTTCAAATATACTGAGAAACCTGTCTTTACTTTCCTTGTCATTATTTCACCTTTTACAGAAAATTGGTGATTGTCAGAGCTGTTAAGGTTTTTCAGTGACCTTAACCAGAAGCTGATATAATTTCAATATGTTTTAATAAATATGTATTAGTGTTTTCAAAATAATAGAATATTGGAAGAGGTTTTTTTCTCCTGTTCAATTGTGTAAGACTGAGGAGTTTAAGCACAATGTTTAAAGTTCTGTCCCTTACCTTGTACATTATAAGTGATTACGAAATAAGGAGACATAGTAATTGTTGCCTTTCTTTTTGTAGGTGATAAGTTAGAAGAGTTTCTTAGATCACTAAACAGCAGTAAGCCTCTCTACCTGGGGCAGACTGGCCTGGGGAATATTGAAGAGCTTGGAAAGCTGGGACTGGAGCCTGGGGAGAACTTCTGTATGGGAGGACCTGGCATGATCTTTAGCCGAGAAGTTCTCAGGAGGATGGTGCCACATATTGGTGAATGCCTTAGAGAAATGTACACGACTCACGAGGATGTGGAAGTAGGAAGATGCGTTCGCCGTTTTGGTGGGACTCAGTGTGTCTGGTCTTATGAGGTAAGCCTTGAGCTGTGATGAAAATGTTCACATAGTACATGTATATGCCTTTTTATAATCTAGGGCAGCAGTTCTATTCATTGTCTCTGTATCTTTGTATCTACTTGAAAGTGATAGTAGCAGCCCTTTGGGGATACAAGAGTGGGAAATAACTTTCTCATTAGGTGTCAGGGCCTGTCTGAGACTTTGTTATTAGCATGCCCCTTAACTTCAAGCAGTGGCCTATACTTATGGCCACATCTCTGGAACATTCTTATATCCTCCTCTGCTTGATGTATTGGTGCTTATATACATGTGAATCTATTTCTCTTCTCTAACAAGGGTGTAATTTTACTCTCTTCAGCTGTAGCCTTTAGCATTTGGTAGTGTGCCTTTTTATTTTATTTTATTTTTGGTTAGGTGTGTAATGGCATCTCTTTGTTTTTAAATGGTTAAAATCTGAAGTTTCTTTGGATATTTTCCAGTGGAAATTTAACATATTTTTAAAGGTATTAGAAAAGTAAACTCATAGTGTATCACTTATGGTAGATGTATTCACAAAATTCCAATCACTGTATTTCCTTAGGCATATAAAAGGAATGAGTTGTCTGAAAAAAAAGCAGAAGTTTAAATGGTGTTCAGTAGCTGCTTAGTATTTTTGACAGATTCCCTAAAATTTGATTATGTCTATTCTTATGCTATTTTCTGAAGAGGAATAATTATTTAAATAATCTTAGCTATTTATTTGTTGCCGTGATCATTTTTATGAAATACTTTGAGATTTTTTCCTTCAGAAATTGATTTTAAAATGTAATAACATTTTATTTAAAATACACTTCCTAATAGATAATTTTTATAAAAATTTATTTAACATTAAAATAATGTATTGTCTTTAGTATAGTTTGGTTTTCAAGTAGTTGGAATTTAGTATTATTTTAGCTACCGAGTGCACAGCTTTGTAAATTATATCTTAACTCCTTTGCTTATGTTTTCAAATTTTTCATGTCACTTAGTATAGAAGACACATTTTATGGAAATATGTTCCCTGTGAAGTCACTGTATACACAGTTTCATTTGTTTTTCTTGTAAGTGTAGTCTCCCTTTAGTTAATTTTGCTTTCTCTTTTATGCTTTATGGTATTTATACTTTGGGGACATATTTTATACATTACAGAAAGTAAAAATTATTAGTCATTTGAAATAGGCATGAAAATTTAAAATGATTATGTTGCTAATTTATTTTGATAATAAAAATGGTAATTTGTAAAAACCATCCTACAACTACCCTTTAGGATAAAAATTTATGTAAAAACATTACAGTTTAGAGACAGGTCATCTAGAATAAACTCAATAAAATATTTCTTCCTTTGTTATAAAACCAAGTAAAAGACAAAAATATTTAATAAAGAGAACATATTCAGTTGATTTTGTTTATATACTGTTATTATTTTGCAGATATTTACTTTACATGGATAAGTAAAAACATATCATTTGTATGGATAAGTAAAAAAATCTCATCTGTAGTTAACAATATAGATGGGAAATTATTGTGTTTTATGTGATACTTTATTACCTTAATATAATATGTAAAATTTTAACCAAGATAGTGTTTAAACATTCCTCTTTTCAAGTTCTCATTGATTCTGCTATGAAGGCCTAGTCTTTACCTAGCATTCCATTCCTTCATGTTCAAGAGAGTAAGATATGCACAAAATTGGGAGCTCAAAAATTGATTTAATATTTTATTTATAATATAGGCCTTTGTCCTGGTTAAAGTGAAGTTATATCATAGATGTGCACCCTGTCTGTTAGAATAAGTGCAATCTTAGATCCTTTTATTAACTGATGTAAGAGGAAACAAAAGAGATTCCAAGTCTTACAGGCTGTAACCTGGTGAATACAACACTTTCAGTAACTTTTCATAATACATTTGAATTTAGACTGACACCTGACCATCACCGACTTATGAATCTGTATAAAACTAAACTAATAATCTCAACATGTTTTCCTAGCATTAGAAAATGTTTTCTAGATAAGTACTGTTGACTTTATGTTTTTCTAAGCTATTATATAGAATTTACTTTGTTTTGGGATTTCAGTCTTTAAAGGAACTTTTTAAACAGTATTAATTTAAAGGACGCATTGATTTAATTCTAATACAAAGTCTCAAAAGTCTTACGTAGAGAAGTGACGGTAAATTTTATTACCAAGAGATATGTGAAAAAGCATTGTTAGCAAAACTAGTGAGGATATATATACAAAGAAATGATATCTAAATTTTAATACTAGAATGTGTTCTGTGTTTCATGAGACACCTAAGTAGGTAACTTGGGGCACAGATAAACGGGGTATAACATTCACAGATGCCATACTTCACTTTCTAATTTGGATTTTATGTTAGTGGAAATGGTGTCCGTGTACGATACTGTTCATATTATATAGAAAGATTGGTCTATTCTACTCCAGGTTGGCATTTTCAAAGGTGAGATTTTACATCTGCTCATTAAAAAAGCTATGAAATTGATCATTACGTTTTTCCCATAGTTCTTTTTAAAAGCACTATCTGCAATAGAATTTTCGTAAAATTTTAAATTTCCTTTATCTATACCTTTCACAAATTTTAGAGTATTTTTTTGTTTGTTTGTTTATCCTTCTAATAAAAGTTCTTTCAGAGTTGAGAGTCCTGTTAAGACAGCATGTTCATGATTTTTGAGTTTGAATAGATCAAATGTTCATGATAGAATGTCATCTTTTAAAAATGGTGAACACGCTTGCAGATCTTTTAAAAAGAGAATTGAAAGAATTATTAAATAAAATATATAATTGTTAGTTTCCCTTGAATATAAGTTATATTTTTTATAAAATCCAGGAATGAAGCTTCCAGTATTATTCTTAACTGCTAAACTGAAATTACTTTCTCTGTGTTTGTATGTACCATTAAAAATATATTGTAAAAGAGAAAGAGAGAGAAAGGTGATGGGGGGATTCGAACTGGGGTTTGAGCCACCATTTTAACATTTACTAGTTTAATTGTCTTTCGCAGGTTACTTCTTTAAGTCTTGTGTGATTCAACTGAAAGTGGAGTTTGTGGGCCGGGCGCGGTGGCTCAAGCCTGTAATCCCAGCACTTTGGGAGGCCGAGACGGGCGGATCAGGAGGTCAGGAGATCGAGACCATCCTGACTAAAACGGTGAAACCCCGTCTCTACTAAAAAATACAAAAATCTAGCCGGGCGAGTTGGCGGGCGCTTGTAGTCCCAGCTACTCTGGAGGCTGAGGCAGGAGAATGGCGTAAACCCAGGAGGCGGAGCTTGCAGTGAGCCGAGATCGCGCCACTGCACTCCAGCCTGGGCGACAGAGCAAGACTCCGTCTCAAAAAAAAAAAAAAAAAAAAAAAAAAGAAAGTGGAGTTTGTAAGAGTATTTATCTCATACATTTCAGGAAAGATTAGGTGAAATGATCCATGTAAAGCCCTTAGGGTAGTGTCTGGCACATGGTACATTTTCAATAGATGTTAGTTTTTATTGTTCTAATGTTATAGATATCACGTACTGTATTATACAACGTGGATTCATATATTTCACGTAATAATTATTAGTAATGGATGGGTGATTCATTTACATCAAAAAGGTCAAAATAAAAAATGAATTCTCAGAGAGTTAAGCTTTTTTTGGTAAAGAATACGAAACCAGTATGTTGCAGTATTTTAGAAATATGAGCAATTCAGCATTAGTGAAACTTACTGTGCAATGTAGACACCTGTTTTAAAAATGCATTACAAATATTTGTTTCAGTCTTTACACCTAATATGTATAAGATATATATAACTGAATTTGAGGATGTTGTGTGGAAAATATTACCTAACAAATTATTATTTAATATACATATGTAAAGAATCCCAAACAGATATACGTAAGGAAAAATATTACTGTATAGATTTCTAAATTGATTGCCAGAACAATGGCCACCTTTTTTGAGTTTCTCTGGCATCTTCAGTAGGGAAGGAAGTGAATAGTCTCTCATTCTCCAGTCAACTCATGAACACCCGGGGGCTTGCCTCTCAAGGCAGTGGGAACCTCCTCCCGGTGTACCTCAGGTCTTTGAAGTAATGATCTGCAGCTTCCCGCCTTTCTCACAATAAGGCCCAGGTGGTCTGAGGAAGTCTGTCTTGCTTGTTGGTCTCTTGCTCTTTTTCTCTGTCTTTTCTGCTCACTTTTTCTATTTCCTTCCACTTGAGTGATAAATTTCAAATGTATTTTGATATGTACTGCTTTTCATCAGGTTCCTAGTAAATTAATGTGCTCATAAAGGCCAACCTAGGTATCTTAAAAGATCACAGGATGTGCACCCAGACCGCAGTAGATCGCAGTTAGGGCTCCAACATGGCCTGACCTGTTCAGAATAAAGAGGCCTTTGGTTGAGAGTGAGCCTTACACAGACTGGTTCTTTGTGTGCCTGTGATCACTGGAGAGTCTAAATTGAGATTCTCCCTTTCCCACCTGGGATTGAGGCATCTTGTTTTCAGGCCATATGGCAGATGTTAATAATCAACAGACTTCATGGGATACCTCAAACTTTATAAGCAAAGATTACTAACTGAATGAAGCATGCATGCTCATGAAGAAGTCATTCTATTCTATTCACTCTGCAAGTGTTAGAATTTATTGGCCTCTCCTGTTGGCAAAGATCACACTTTGGTTGAGCTCTATCTTGGCTACTGCTTTTCTAGAGCTGCAATCTGGCAGTTTGGGAGGCTGCATATGGCTCTTAAACATTGTTTGGCACATAGAGTATTTTAAGGTTTTTGTTTTTGTTTTTGTTTTTTTACATCTTTAGCAGAGGCAGGCAATCTACAGTTCCTTTCATGTCCTGTTATTGTCTGTAAGACTCTTCCTGCACGTTTATTTTCCCTTCCTGGCTTATATAGGCATAAAAGTTTTGATCTTTTGAACTGGACAATTCACATATTGCAAGTTTCATGATAATATTCTCTAGAAAATGAAGTGATTTTCCAGTGATACTGAGAGGTATATTTTAAATATTTTAATTTATGGAAGAGTTAATATGTTACAAATTTGGCCATTAAAATTGTATTATTATATAACATAGTTACATTTTGTTATAGATATGTTTTTAGTAAATAACAAAAATATTCTCACTGTTAAAAATTATTTATACATCCATGTTCATTTTGTGTATTAGCAGAACTGAAAGTTTTGTTTTTGATTTTGTTTTTAACAAGATCACTTATATTCAAATCATAAAATAATTTTAATTCTGATGGTTATTCTCCCTTTGAAGGAGTTTTGCATTTCTTCTAAGAGTCAGCTTAAGAATAGTTTGTATTTATCATTTTAATGTTTGCACTAAAATAGAGCCAAAGAAGATATCAGTTTCATTCAATTAAATGTTATTTCAAAGACAACAGAGTTCTATGTTGGTAAAAATATTTCTCTGTAGTTTTAAAAATTATTTCATAAGACTAACTAGATTTTTATTAGATCTTAAAGTGATAATTTTACACTAGAATGTTTTATGTTCAATCTTAGTTCCTTAAAGTCTGTAAACACCCTAGGAAATTACATTATTTCACAAAAGGATATGTTCTGGCAGTGTTTTCCTGAGCTTGTAAGTAGTATCAGAAAGCTGTACCATAAGAAACTGAACTATCAATAAGTTCTTAATAACGAATTTTTAAGGTTAAAATATCTGTGTTATTCTTACAGGGCTGCTGCACATCCTTCTTAGCTTCCTATTCCATATACGTTTCCCTCTTTTTTTTTTTTTTTTTTTTGGACACAGTTTCACTCTTGTCGTTTAGGCTGGAGTGCAATGGTATGATCATGGCTCACTGCAACCTCCCCTGCCCAGGTTCAAGTGATTCTCCTGCCTCAGCCTCCAGAGTAGCTGGTATTACAGACATGCACCACCACGCCCAGCTAACTTTATATTTTTTTAGTAGAGATGGGGTTTCTCCATGTTGGTCAGGCTGGCCTTGAACTCCCGACCTCAGGTGATCTGCCTGCCTTGGCCTCCCAAAGTGATGGGATTACAGGCATGAGCCACTGCACCCGGCCAAATGTCCCTCTTTTCTAATGTTGATTTTACTCAATCATGAACATGTTTATGTCCCCAAAGTATATTCATATATATGAAAAATATAAAGCAGGGATTTTTATTTAAAATTCAGTCTTTCAAAATCTTTTCTTGGTCTGATTCAGTCACAATTTAGTTTTTAACTTTACTAAAAGTAGTAAGCTTCTCACACCTACTCTTCCCACTCCCATCCCACTTGTCAGATGAAATCATCATGCATTGATTTTGTAAAACTTCTTCCACACTGTTTTCTTCATTATACAAAATAAAATTGCATTCTGAGTTGATGGAAAAGCATGATATGGTAAGCATTGTAGGCTTAGATAGTTCATTTTTATCACTAACTGGTGTCTTATCACCTAAATTGTGACAATTTATGCTTTCCAAGAAGATGATTTCCTACAATTATGAAAAATGTTAAGTTTGGAAGATGCCTGCAGGCAATTTGAAGTAAGCTCTATGATAACAAAAATACTCATATTAATTTAAAAACTTTGAATATTCTTTCTCTTTAATTGATCACAAACATTCTAACGTCCTGAAATAATTCCAGGTCAGTTTCCTACTTTCCCATTCTTTGTCTTGGTCTCCAAAAAGCTATGCTTTGGGAAACATTTATTTTAGTCTCTTTTCTATCTAGTGAATGATGCTGAAATTACAGAGAAATATATTCTATTATATAAGTATATTACATTTAAGTTTTATCATAGCATGTTATTTTTGCACAAAGATATAGCTGTTAATCAGGCGTTTCAGTTAAAAAATTCATTGAAATTAGAAACAAAATCAGCTTACTGCGTTACATGAGTAATTATTTGATATTATTGAACCACAAGAAAACCTACATAAACTGAAAAATTGAGGAGTTGCAGTTCTTCACATTTCTAATGTTGTCTTAAATACTGTCCTAACCATTAAACAACATTCTAGTTGAGGCTTAACTACATATAAATCAGTTTGAGTCATGATATGTGTTTAAAGATACTCTCTCTTGGAAACTATATAACAAGTTTCTATATAACTATATATAGTTATATAGAAACTATATAACAAGTTTCTAAATTAACTGAATCAAAATAACATGTTTTTAAAAAATAAGTAGGCACAATTTTGGAAGTAACAGATGAATGAAATGTATTTATTAATTTTTTGAGATTTAAAAAGTTTTACTCAACCTTTGTAATTTTGAAAGCTATGCTCATCATTCTTCACAGTCAGTGGTATCTGAACATCTCATTATCTCTTTCAATTTCATTAATTTTTATTGCAAAGCTATTTGTTTATTTGTAGTTTCTGTGTCTCAAAAAGTGGTGATTTAAAGAAATATACATATTAATATAAATATTGTATAGTAAAATAAAAATAAAATGTGAAGAAATAAGAGAAAAGTGTGCAGAAAATTTGATAAAAGCATAAAGATACATGTTGAGTTCCTGTTTTCCTGGCATGAAAGAGAACTCTAACTTCTTTTGATACTGAGACCTGAGAAATCTCCCCCGGCGAACAGAAGGAAGTTGTGAGGGATGTAGCAGATCACATCCTTAGCACTACTTCTATAAGTAGAATAGCATGGTTTAATTTGGATGTTCCTTAATAATTCCCTCAATAGAAGCCAGGGCTACAGCTCAAAAGGGCAAATCTACAAAAGAAATTCAACTTAGAGACAATGCAGTTATGGTCATAGTGTACTATTATTTGGTTCCTTGCTTGATTTTATTGTAAAATTTAGAATACTCTTCAAAGAGCCCTTAAAGGCTGTTATGTCTCACTCAAATGTTTTATATTAGGTTATCCAACAGGAAGTCTGAGATATGCATATTCTCTGGTGAAAACCCAAAGTGTGGCTATTGTGTTGTTGATTAACGGCAGATCTATAGTTGTGCTTTGCTAATCAAGAGGAGGGTAGATATTAAATATACCAACCACAGATGGAGGAAACCAACCAGCTAAGGACAGGATGGCCCCCTAAACTGAGCACAGAAGAGGTTCAGAGAATTCCAAACAGCTTGGCTTAGAAATGTGGTCACTTAGCTACTGAGATGATTATTTAAAAGGTCTGTTTTTATAATAATAATTTAATTTTAAGGTAAAATTTTCATGTAAAAATTAAAATATGGAAAAATAGACATTTTAATTAAAACAGTATGTTTTAATCTGATATCCTATTATACAGAAATAAATGTTATATGAAGTAAGGATATTTAATATACATGAGTATCTCATAAAATATGAAAAAATATGGTGTTAAAATAAATTGAAAATGTTCTGCCTTAGACTTCAGTCATTTCACATCTTATATAGCTAAATGACTTTGTTTGCTCAAATGTATTTATTAAGCAGTTTTTATCAGCAGTAAACAACACACATGCCTTCCTTGTCTTCATGGAGTGCACAGGGAGGAGGAGTCAGGCTTCCTACTGATTTCTTGGTTTCAAATCTAATATAGAGTTGGGTTTCTCATCTCTGACATCCTTCTAAATTTTTTTTTTTTCATTATAGTTCATGAAATATCTCTAGTTGGGTCCAACTTTGGTACCTCTTTCAGAACTAGGACCAGATTATTCTTATTTGAGTTTTCTTAAGTAAGCCTCTTCTTTTATTTGTGTATCTATCCCTTGAAGAGGAGAAAAATAAAGACATTTTTAGTAATTTTCTTGTATATTAATATATTTTATGCCTGTTGAATCACACAAATAACTAGGATTTTGTATTTTAAGTCGAGCACTAGATTACTTGGCTTCTTATGCTAATTTTGCCATTCACTAGCTGTATGGCCTTACACAAGTTATTTAACCTCTCTGTGCCTTAGTTTCCTTATCTAGCTACAATGAGTCAGCCCTCATATCTGAGGTACATTGTTTCTAAGACCCCCATGGATACTAAAATCCATGGATGCTAAAGTTCCTTACATAAAATAGTGTAGAACAATAGGCCTTCTATATCTTTGGATGTGGGTTCCACATCCAAAGATATAGACAGCCTGTTGTAGTAACAGTACGTACTCCCTAGAGCTGTTATGAAGATTAAATGAGTCAATGCAAATAGCAGCATTCAGAGTAATGTCTCACAGTGTTAAGCATTTAAGACAATGGCTACAACTACTAGCTATTTTTGCAGAAGCAGAAAGGCATAAAATAGTGCCAACCATACAGAGCTGTTGTGAGGCATAAAAAGGTCAGTGTATTAGAAGCCCTTAGAATAATGCTTGCCACACAATAAACTCTGCATAAAGGTTAACTGTTATTAATCTTTTCCAGCTTATAATGTTTATATTATTTGTTCCTCTCATGGGAGTGGGATAATGTTGATTGCATAGAGTTTCATTGCTATTTCTTTTTGTATGGTGGGCTTTGCTGTAATAGGGAAGGTGTTCATTCAGGGCGGTTCCTGATAGCACAATAGAATTTTCAATGGACTTTGAAAACTTCTGATGCTGGACTCCCCCACCCTCTTCATCCATTATGTAAAAATCTCTTACAGGTGAGACCTGCAGCATGGGCAGTGTTTAAAACTTCTCAGGTGACTCTAATTTGGCTTCAGGGTATAGACGATTGTGTACATTTGTTTTATCAATTTTCCATATTCAAATATCTAGTCTATTTTAAAACTATTTGTTAAAAATTAGTTTTGCTTTGTTTTCCTTTGGGGAATCACAGGATAATAATGAACACCTCTGCACTTCCGTTCTTGTCTGGCCTGTTACTGAACTAATCACTGGACTTTAAGACAGTGGCTACAAAGCCATCACTCACAACTGTATGTTTTCTCATAATCTGATTTTCATGGTTCATATATTAATTACCTTTTTCTTAAAAAATATCCAAGGTTGATTTTAAAACATTCTCTTAAAGATATATTTTACTTGCCCAAAGCTTAAGGTTTATAGTTTTGTTTATGTATTACATCTCAGTAATGCATAGTAAGAGAGTTCTTATAATATAGGTGGACTGTCTACATTGGCTTAATTGCTTTAACATTGACTCAAATAATTTGATCTCTGATGGTAAAAGGTATCAGAATGACATATGTGATTTAAGTGTAACTTTTTAGATTTTTTAAAAGGTTAAATGGGTAATTTTGATTCTATTCCATCACTCTCAACAAATAGTTTCGAGCCCACTGCTAGAGGTGACTGCTATGATGGAGAAAAGTACAGGATACACAGGAATGTAGGGAAGAAATGCCTGAGGAGAACAGGAAAATGCTTCCTCCAAACTGGAAGTAACACATAGGGGCAATGCCAGGTGAGTGGGGATGCATGGGCAGGCAAAGACCTTAAGAATTTATTCTGCTAATATATTTTTTAGAAGGTAAAATCATGATTCTTGCAAAAATATACGCATTGAAGGTCTTATTTATTTCATCAATTAATAAACAAATAATATGTTACCAACTGTTCAGAGAATAACTCAAAGATAGTTACACATATCAGTATTAGAGAATGCTGGGATAAATGTACAAATAGATGCAAAGGTAGGAAAACTGTTAATATTTATAAGGTGTTGTCAACTAATCAATTGCATTTCAGTGGACATAGTTGGTGTATTAGTCTTTTCTCACACTGCTGATAGAGAGATACCTGAGACTAGGTAAATTATAAAGAAAAAGAGGTTTAATGGACTCACAGTTCCATGTGGCTGGGGAGGCCTCACAGTCATGGCGGAAGGCAAAAGGTACATCTTACATAGCAGCAGACATGACAGAGAATGAGAACCAAGTGAAAGGGGTTTTCCTGTATGAAACCATCAGATCTCCTGAGACTTATTCACTACCATGAGAACAGTATGGGGGAAACTGCCCCCATGATTCAGTTATCTCCCATGGGTCCCTCCCATAACACATGGGAATTATAGGAGCTACAATTCAATATGAAATGTGGGTGGGGACAAAGCCAAACCGTATCAGTAGGCATTCTGTCAATGACACTGATTTGTATAACTATAATAAAACATTTTTATTCTTATATATTAGTAAGTTATCGTTGTATATGTATATATAAGGCAAAAAGTGATGTAATGATTTTTCATACAATGTGGAGTGATTAACTCAAGCTTTATTAACCTATTCATCTCCTCAAATATTTTACTTGTTTTCTAAAGAGAACATTCAAGATTTAGTTATGTTGAAATGTACAGTGCTCAAGTATTAGCCATATTTACCATGCTGTGCAACAGATTCAATTAAAAAAACAAATTTATTCTTTCTATCTATTTGAGGCTTTTTAATCTTTGATTGTCATCCTCCTATTTACCCCACCTGAAGTCCCTGGTAACCACCATTCTATTCTCTGCATCTATGCGTTCATTTGCTTTAGATTCCACACAGAAGTGAGGACATGTGGTACAGTGGGCCCCCGCCAATCCACAAGAAATAGGTTTCTTTTTTGGTTTGTTTGTTTGTTTGTTAAGACAAAGTCTTACTCTGTCGCTCAGGCTGGAGTGCACTGGTGCGCGATCTTGGCTCACTGCGACTTCTGCCTCCCAAGTTCAAACGATTCTCCTGCCTCAGCCTCCTGAGTAGCTGAGATTACAGGCATGTGCCAGCATGCCTGGCTAATTTTTGTATTCTTGGTAGAGATGGGGTTTTGCCATGTTGGACAGACTGGTCTTGAGCTCCTGATCTTGTGATCCACCCACCTTGGCCTCTCAAAGTGCTGGAATTACAGGTGTGAGCTACTGTGCTCAGCCAAGGAATTGGTTTCAAGACCCTTGGTGGATGCCTGAAACCCTCTGTAGTACTGAACCCAGTTGCCGTCAGCTGGAACGGCGTGATTTCTGATCATGTCTTCCATCCATAAAGTGAATGCCTTTCTATTATAACTAATATGTTTGTGATATAACTTATCACACCCTGTGGTTGTAACTTTTACAGTTTGAAGTGTATCAGTAAAACTAGTACTAATTTCTTTCTCCTTCTTTGCAATTTCATGGATATAAGTGTCATTCTTACATTAGACCTTAGCAATCCCCCCATATGATTTTTTTCATTTTTATTTAAGACTGTGTTTCACTCTGTCACCCAGGCTGAAATGCAGTGGTACAATCACGACCCTCTGCAACCTTGACTTCCTGGGCTCCGGTGATCCTCCAACCTCAGCCTCCCAAGCAGCTGAGATTTCAGGCATACACCACCATGCCCATCTAATTTTTTAATTTTTTTGTAGTGACGTGGCTTTGCCACGTTGTCCAGGCTGATCTCCAACTCCTGAGCTCAAGTGATCTGCCCGCATTGGCTTCCCAAAGTGTTGAGATTATAGGTGTGAACCATCGTGCATGGCCGATTTTTTCTCTTAAATCCAGAACTTTTACCCTTTTGCTCCTAGGAGACATTATATGGCTTCTCTTTGGCATACCAAAATTGCCAGCATCAACTCTTCTTGCACTTTGGGGCCATTATTAAGTAAAACAAGTACTATGCACAAGCACTATGATACCTTGACACAAGCAGTATGATGCTTTGAACATAAGCACTGTGATACTTTTGACAGTCAGTCTGAGAAGCGAGGTGGCTACTGAGTGACCGCTAGGCAGGTAGCATCTACAGCAGGGATCCACTAGGTAAAGAGATGATTCGTGTCCTGGGCAGAATAGAACAAGATGACTTAAGATTTTATCACTCTATCAGAACAGTGTGCAATTTAAAACATATGAATTGTTTAATTCTAGAACTTTTCATTTAATATTGTTAGACCAGAGATGACTACAGGTGACTGAAACCACCCACAGAAAGTGAAATGGTGGATTAGCGAGGACTACTGTATTTGTCTTTTTGTGCTTGCTTATTGCATTCACATAATGTTCTCCAATTCCATCCATGTTGTTGCAGATGAGAGAATTTCTTCTATTTTTACTTTAAAACATTTTTATTTTTAATTTGTATGGTATATGTTGTATATATCAATACAGTACATGTGATTTTTTGATATAGGCATACAATGCCGATATCAACTCAGGGTAATTGGGGTATCTGTCATCTCAGGCCTTTTATTATTTCTTTCTGTTAAGAACATTCCAATGTTACTGTTTCAGTTATTTTAAAATATACAATAAACTGTTTTCATCTACAGTCACCCTATTGTGCTACCAAATACTAGATCTTACTCATTCTATCTAATTATGTTTTTGTACCCATTAACCATTACCACTTTAACACCGTCTACCTACCCCCAGCCTCTGGCAACCATCATTCTACTCCCCATCTTCATGAGCTGTTGTTTTAATTCTCACATATGAGTGAGAACATGTAAAATTTGTCTTTCTGTATCTGGCTCATTTCACTTAACATAATGCCCTCTTGTTCTATCCATGTTGTTGCAAATGAAACAAGGATTTCATTCTTGTTTATGGCTGAACAGTACTCCGTTGTGTATACGTAGCACATTTTCTTTATCTGTTCATCCACTGATGGATACTTAGATTGATCCCATATCTTGGCTATTGCGGGTAATGCTATAATGAACATGGGTATGCAAATATCTCTCCAATGGACTAATATCATTTTCCTTTGGATATATAACCAAAAGTGAAAATGCTGGATCATATGGTAGTTCTATTTTTATTTTGGGGCGAACCCCCATATTGTTTTTCATAATGGCTATTATAATTTACATTCTCACCAAAAGTGTACAAGGGTTCCCTTTTCTCCACATTCCTATCAACACATGTTATTTTTCATCTTTTCGTAATAATCACTCTAACAGGCATGAGGTGATATCTCATTGTTGTTTCAATTTACATTTCCCTGATGATTAGTGATGTCTAACATTTTTTTTTTTTTCATGTATCTGTTATGTCTTTTGTATGTCTTTTCAAAATGTCAGTTCAGGTCCTTTGCCCATTTCTTAATCGTATTCCTTGTTTTCTTTCTGTAGAATTGTTTGAATTCCTTATATATTTTGGTTATCTATCTCTTACTAGATGTGTGGTTTATAATCACTTTCGCCCATTGTATAGGTAGTTTCCTTACTCTGTTAGCTCTTTCCTATGTTGTGCAGTGATCAGTTATTCTTAGAATTACCTGGAGTAACATAATTGGTCTAGAGTGGTGCCCATGCATAGTATTGTTAAAAATCTCTCTGGGTGATTCTAATGAGCAGTCATGTGGGAAAATCAGTTCTGTAGATAATGGGGAGCTTTGAAGAGTTCTGAGTAGGTGAGCACTGTGATCAGATTACCTCTTAATGGCTGGAGCATAGAAGGATGTACTGGAGGTTTTTGTTCTTAGGGATTGTGACAAATGACAGCTATTTCCCAAGATCCAGTGAGAGATGAATTTTAAGTCATAGTGGAAATGGAAGTGAGGAGATGGACTTAAGAGCTAAGGAGGAAAGAGAATTTGCAGAACTAGTGATTGGTTAGATATGCAGTAGAGGAATGGGAGAATTTTTAAGATGATGCCTAGGTTTTGGATTTGGATAATGATAATATTCCTAGAGACAGGGTATAAGAGAGGAAAAAGAAACTTAGGTGGTTGGTGTGTTTGAGCCATTGGGAGAGGGTGAAGAGGAATGAGTTTTGTTTGTGAACATTGAGTTTCATTCATTATTCATTTACTCAACATATACTTATCGAACATCTAATATACCAGGCTCTGTTCCAAGTTCTGGAGTTGTAGCAGTCAACAAAATAGACAAACTTCCCTAACTTGTTTTATAATGGGAAAGACAATATATAAGCAGGGGAAATGAATGCAGGATGGTAGGTGTGCAGTTTTAAATAGGGTGGTTAGATGGGCCTCACTGAGAAAATGATATTTGAGCTATGCAGATGTCTGAAGGAGAAGCTTTTCTGCAGGGAAGAGTAGGTGGGCAAGTCCCTAGGGAAACACAATTGGCAGGTCAAGAACTAGGCAGAAGGCAAGGGAAACTAGAATTAAAGAAGGTACTTTGGGAGAGAGTAAAAGGGAATGAAAGAGGAAAAATCATGGGAGTTGAGGGCAGATATCATGTATGGCTTTGCAGCCCTTTGTGAAAACTTTTTAGTGGAAAAGTAAGGATCACCTAGTTGAATAACTTTCCCAGATTAGGCAGGCAGGGGTACAAAATCATTTTGTATATTATCAGACTGCATAAATGCATTTGTTTTAAGTAAATTCTATTCATGGGTAAAGTAGTTAATATTTAAAATTAAAAAGAAATTGTATCACAGCCATGGAATTAAAAAGTTTAATTTGTTTAAAATTCGATTTATTAAACTCAGTAATTTGTTTTAAATTATTTAAAATTTAAATTCTATTTAGTGATTTGAACTAAATCACTAATATAAAATGGTTTAAACACTAAAAAGCATAAAAATATATATAATGAAAAATCAATTTCTGTTCTCTTTCTTCCTAGAGAGCTTCCCCCAAACCCCTACTAACCACTCTTTTTTATATTTCCATAGTTTCTCTCAAACATTAGACAACTTGATACATACGTTACCTCCTCTACCCTCAATTTTTGTTTATCTCAAGAGGTGGTATATTACTCACATTGTTCTGAATGCTTTTAAAATTAGAATTAATGGCCGGGCACAGTGGCTCTTGCCTGTAATCCCAGCACTTTAGGAGGCCAAGGTGGGTGGATCACGAGGTCAAGAGATTGAAACCATCCTGGCCAACATGATGGAACCCTGTCTCTACTAAAAATACAAAAATTAGCCAGGCGTGGTAGCATGCGCCTGTAGTCCCAGCTACTCAGGAGGCTGAGGCAGGAGAATTGCTTGAACCTGGGAGGCAGAGGTTGCAGTGAGCTGAGATTGTGCCACTGCACTCCATCCTGGTGACAGAATGAGACTCCATCTAAAAAAAAAAAAAAAAAAAAAAAAAAAAATTAATTTTCTGTAGTTATTCTTATGCCAGTACCTAGATATAATCCTTATTCTTTTTTTTTTTTTTACTTTAATGCTGTCCAGCATTTCAAACCAATTGAATTATTTTTTTAAGAGAGGTGCACACAGTTCTGTGAGAGCAAGAGGAAAATGCACTGCATAGCATCCTCCAATTAACTCACAAATTCCCAACCTTTTTAGACTACTAAATTTTTTTTAAAAGAAGAGCAAATTCCCCAAATAATGATTACCCCTCTTTAATATGTCTCATTTGTGTATTCTACATTTACTGAGTATCTCTTGGGAAAGACATACTTTTCTGGATGGTGGGATAGGTGAGTTCTCTGTCCTTGTGGAATTTATATTTTCATGGAGGGAGATATGAAATAAACAAATAAACAAATAGATCATCACAAACTCTGAGAAAAAATGAGCCAGATGATTCTGGAAGGATTAAATGTGGAGGCCACTTCAGATTATTTCACCAGGGAAGGCTTCTTTGGAGAGGTGACATTTGAGTCCAGAAGCAAAGCATAACAATGAACCTGGGAAGAGTTGAATACCCAGACTAAGGCCTTACTGAGATGTGTGTAGAATTGGTTATGGGCTAATGTGGTTGATATATAAACATTCAGGGAGAAATGACACAAGAATAGGGTTCCAGAGAGGCAGGAGCCAGATGATGGAAGAGAAATTTAGTAAGAGAAATGGGAAGGCTTGAAAGATTTTAAACAGCTGAGTGATCTGCCTTATTTATAACTTCATGTTCTTTTTCAAATTTTATTTTTCAGTTGACAAAAATTGCATATTTCTGTAGTGTACAACATGGTTTTGGTATATGTATACATTATGGAATGGCTGAATTAAGCTAATTAGTGTGCGTTAACTTGCACACTCATATTTTTGTGGTGAGAACACTTAAAATCTACTATTTTAGTTGTTTTCAAGTATACAGTATATTGTTAACTATAATAATCACAATGTACAATAGCTCTCTTGAACTTATTTCTCTTATCTAACAGAAATTTTCTATCCTTACATCAACATCTCCCAATTTTCCATTCCCCAAGCTCTGGTAAACACCCTTCTACTCTCTGCTTCTGTGAGTTCACCATTTTTTTTTTTTTTTTAATAAATATTTAGTGTGATCTGAAAGGTACAAATTGTAATATTAAAACACATTTTAGGTATTCTTGAATATTTCTTATACTAATGTGTGTGTATATATGTGTGTGTGCATATATATATATATGCATTTATATAAGGCGTTTATCACTGCATAAGATTGTGAGGGCAGTTATGGAGATTATTACTAAATGGCCAGTAAGAGGCTAATGGGCATAAAGCATAAGACATCTCCAGTTGTAAGTTTGAGTTTCTATGTATTTTATGTGATTTACCAGACCTTGAATGCAATATATTCTGTCATTGAGAGTTTCTGAATTAGGAGTACAAAACAAATTTGGGGCCATTAAAGCATATAGCATGGAACTTGATCACACATTATTATCTGGTCATGAACCAAAGTACTTTTTATTTCCCTTGAAAATTCAGTTTAGATGGCCAACTTATTGACTATTTACATGATATTATTTGTCAAGCCCACAGGTTATTTTTGTAATATAGAATCATTTAATAAAATTTCCATCTAAAATATCTTTACTTTGGTGTGCCAAATCTCTTTAAGATATATGTCTTATTTTGTGAAACGAGTTTAGATTTATGAACATATAGTTTTATTTTGTGTTTTAATTAATTGAGTGGTAGGTGCTTTTACTGTAAATAGACTGAGAGAGCATAACCTTGGATTAACAATTTAAAATGTAAATCCATGATCATTGATTTTCCACCCATATAATTGGTTAAGATTCATGTGATTCCCCTATGGTTGTTTAAAATTCTGCATTTCTCATATTTGACCTTCATCTTGTTTTGATTTCCCTTTTTAAAAAAAAATCTTAAAGATTTATGTGGTTATGGTAAATCAAATTTTATCAAGAATGTCTTCTGACTTTGGAAAGTCTATGGAAAGATTTATCACAGTCAAATAACTTTTGTTATTCAGCATTTGCTCTTCTGATGACATATTTTATGGTTTTGTTTGTGAGTGTTTTTTTCATTAGTTATAAGCATATAGTTGATAAATACTCTTGTTGGTATACATATTTGTTACCATAGTATTTATATATTCAATTCAGTAACTTCTGCATGTAGATTGTCTAACACCTGGTCAAGTATATAAATACTTTTAAATTTATGGAAATTTATCTGTTATTTTATTTAAAGAGCATTTAACAATGTATCACAAATTGGTTTTGCTGAAACCTAGGCAATCTAATGAATGATAGTGTATTAATAATAAAACAAACTTACTTGGAACAAACTATAAATATAGATATTTTCATGAGATCCTGTAAGGCCCTGATTTATGTAAATTTTAGGATTCTGTTTTTTCCTTAACTAAGTTCTAATTTTTTAAAAATTCAACTAAATTTTCATTTTATGTTCTTTATGCCTCTAATATTTCTTTGTTTTCTAGTCTTCATATTGTTCAGTGCTATTAGCAGGTTCTATTTTGCCTCAATTCATTTTAGAAAGGGTTCATTTTCTGTTAAATACTACCACATTGCTCTGCAATTCTTGGACATTTTATGAATTTCTATTACATTTTTCTTAAAATAAAAAACAAACAAAAAAAAACTTTTGACATTTTTAACAAATGGTCACACGAACTAAGTTTTGTGTTCAGAACACTGTGTTCACAGATTAAAAAATCAGCCTACCCAAAACCCTTAAACTATCCAAGCTTGTAAAACTTAAATTGCATATGAATTACACCAAATATCCATTTCATCAAGTATGTCATTTGCAGAATTGATTGAAACAGTTGATAACGAGTGAAATTGTGTTCATCAAATTTGGCAGACAACTGTAAAGTGTGTCTGTGAATAATTGAAGGAGAATGCATTTCGTTGTTTTTCAGGTTTTATTGTATAGTGGCACTTATCAGTTTCATGTGTAAATAAGTAATAATACTGACGATTCCTGGTTATGTAAAACATTTACGCTTGTTTTTTTTTTTTTTTTTTTTTTTTTTTTTTTAAGAAACTGTACTTTCATTTTTTTTCCCAAAAGTTTTGTGGTTGAACACATTACAGCAACATTTTTTTAAAGGATTGGAATGGTTAATCCCTTTCTTGTTTTCCATTTCTCCATATTAGTGTTAAATTCCAGGTTTTTTGTGTGTGTGAGTTTATGGGGTATCTAGTTGACCTAAAGTTCCCACAATTCCTAGGAAAAAAGAATCAAGAATGATAATTTTATGTGATTCTTATTGGCCAATTCCTGTGGTTTTTAATCATAAATTTTAGAATAGTAGAAAATTATGAAAATACATTTTTAAAACTTTTAAGTTCAGGAGTACATGTGCAAGATGTGCATGGTTGTTACATAGGTAAATGTGTGTCATGGGGGTTTGTTATACAGATTATTTCATCACCCAAGTATTAAGCTTAGTATCCATTAGTTATCTTTCTTGATCCTCCCTCTCCCCACCCTCTACCCTGTGAAAGGCTCCAGTACTCCACTGATGATTAGAGTGAGAAAATAAATTTTTTATTAGTTCACATTTGTCATTTTTTCAATAGAATATAATTTACATGGCTTGACCAAATTAATCTAGAACTGTATCCAGTAGTTTCCATTTTTAAATAAACAAGTTTTTTAATTTAACAGTTTGGTGGATAATGCTGGTATCATTTTGTACAGCTGCTTTGATTAACTTTGTTTCTTTTGGATGCATATTTACAGCTGAAGTAAATTTAGGTGAGTCTCTGCATCATTTTAACACTTAGGGTATCGTGTAACTTGTGGAGGAAATGGCAGTTGGAACAAAGACTTGTTGTAGCATCAAAACCAGTATAGACAACCTAACTAAATGCTGATGTGTAGCTCAGTGTGGTTCTATTAATTTCTATCTTCTTTCATTATAGAATCAAAACTATGCTAAAAAAGTCTCAAATGTCCAGTATTTTATTATGCTGCTGATGAACAATAATCTAAATGTTTGAACATCTCTGATTGTATAAAATAATGATAGTAACAAGAATAAAATTGATTTATATTGATATGTAGCTAAAACAATAAACTGTTGACCATTATTTATGTACAAAGCTATGTAGTGGGTGCTTTAACACAGTTTTCTGAGCTATAGGATTAAGTGAGTTCCTTTGCCCTGTGCCACAAATGAGGGAACAGGCTCAGAGAAATTTAATAACTTGCCCAAGATAACACTGCTAGATAGTTGTTAGGGTCTTGCTTTGAGCTATGGCTTATTTTATTTCAAAGACTAGATATTCTTCTCACAATGTTACATTGAAATTCTGCTTATGAATTCAAAGGATGGCATTTCATTTTTATTTCAAAACCACAATGTCAGATTGGAATAGACAAGTTCAAGTATATATAATATAAGGAAATGGGAAAGAAAAGAGGTAGGTGACAAAGGTCAGACTGTAAAGGCCCAGAATGAACTACTGTCATCCATTTTAGCATTCTCTCTACTAGACAGTTGGAGCTAGAGTCACTTTGTTGTTCTAGGAGAGAACTGTGAGGAGTGAAACAGACCAAAATTGCTACATTTCTCCTACTCCTTAGCATGTTTACAGGAAAAATATGTAAGAATAAAGTTTTCATTTTCGGTAAAAACAGAAAATTGTATCTTTTACTGTGCCTCAGGGCAAGAATAAAAATATAGGCTGTCAGTTTTATTTAATGTAATTGTTTTTCTTTCAGCTATACTATTTAGGAACAAAGTGCACATGGGACACAGGCATACACATCACGCTAGAATTTCACTTGATGGGTTATATTCTGAAAACTCATTGTAGCAGAACATGTTCCTTGTTCTCGTGATTAGTGTAGGTTAGAATGAAGATTTCTCATTTACTGCTCAAAAATATATACACATAGTGGAAATTTCTCAGGAATAGTTAAATAGTAGAAATTAAAAAAAAAACAAAAAACTAGCTACAACTTTGTTGAAATCCTTATTGCTCCAGGAATTTTTAACATTAGTGTTTAATAATTTTTACTTTCTAGGAGTGTCTTTTACATGTCTTTATATCGTTAGTAAATCCTTGTGAAAATCTCTATGGATAAATGGGGTTACTACCACCTTTATTAAAATTACCATAGTAAGCAAGTTTGTGTTGAATTTAGCCATTTGCTTAGCTGTTGATAGACTATGAAAATGATGATGTTCCAGATAATCTCTTTAGAAAGGTACAACTATTTCTGGAATTTAAACAAAATGTAAAGTCATACAGTAAAAATATCAGGACATCAGAGTATACCTGAATGAATGTATTGGAAGTACTTACCAAGTATAAAATTCTGTGTCTTCAGGCATGGTGGCTCATGCCTGTAATCTTAGCACTTTGGGAGGCTGACGCAGGCAGATCACCTGAGGTCAGGAGTTTGAGACCAGCCTGGCCAACATAGTGAAACCCCATCTCTACTAAAAATACAAAAAATAGTCAGACATGGTGGTTCATGCCTGTAATCCCAGCTACTCAGGAGGTTGAGGCAAGAGAATCATTTGCACCCAGGATACAGAGGTTGCAGTGAGACAAGGTCTTGCCACTGCATTATAGCCTGAGCAGCAGAACCAGACCCTTATCGCAAAAAAAAAAAAAAAAAGAAAAGAAAAGAAAAGAAAAAAGAAAAAAAAGCTATGCCTTATTCTAAGCACATAACCATTTTTCTTGAAGAGTGTAGCTATGGAAACAAGATAGCCAACTAAGAATATGAGTCACATAGAAGCTAATATGGCATTGATAAGTCATACATAGATAAGCACCATAGATGTTTAAAAGGAGGCATCACCAGTGGGGTATGAAGTTTTGGCTGGAGGACTTCATGAAGTTGATCTTAACTTAGAAAAGCAGGTAGATAAACTTTCCAAGAATAGAGAAGGAATGGAAACAAGGTGAGCTGCGCATGATGCCCTGAGGGGAGGACGGTCAGCCTAGCTTCATCTGCATCAAAGCTGTAGATGAGGTGGTCGTAGAACCAAAAGAGGAAACCTGAGACTCTACCCCCATAAGGCTGACTGTATCAGTGACTACCTAAGAGTCCCAACTGTTGTCAGAAAGCCATGGGAAGACTACAGATGAGATGACAGCCACAGAGGGACCATGAAAAGTGTGAAGGAGAATCCTCTCCTGCTGCTGGGGATTGAGCATCTCTTCTACCCTACCAATTAAAGAAATGTCTTAGAATTCTGGGAACACATAGGTCACTAGGTTAATTTCATTTTATTTTGGGAATAGCTTTATGCAAATTTGTGTCTGGTGCACATCAGTCTTTCCAATTCAGTTGTTTTTAAATTGCCTTTGTCTTAGCCTCCTGATTTTCTTATAGTCTGCCTATAGCAACAGTTGTAAGGTCATATATCATGCTAACTGAATTTTTTTGTCGTTTTGAATAATCCACTGAAAACAACTCCTGTTTAGTGTGACTTTGTAAATAATTTAAAACATGTATATTTGTGAAAAATATATCCAGCCTACACACGTGTGTCCATTTTTATGTGTAATGTTGCCTACAACCATTTGTGCCCATGGACAGGCTGACATCCTCATCTTGTTTCATGAATCTCAGCTGATTGGAAGGGCTGATTTCTTCCAGCATAGCTCTAAATGAGAGCCTATTAAACACAGCCATTATTCAATTATTTTAATTAAGGAAATCATTAAGTGCTTGATAAATTATACCTGGGCTTTGAATAGTTCTATTTTCTTAAAATTATATTTTCTTTATGAGGAAAGAGATATTTACCAGCTGAATGCTATAGATATTTGAGTAGACGTGTATGAAGACATTATACAAGTTAGTGTGGCAGTTAATAATGTATTTTACTAAAGAGAACAGAAAACTTGGCCACAGTGGCTTTTTGCTTTTCAATTTTCCAGATGTGTAGGTGAGTAGGCTGTTACTAAATGATGCGGTTAGGGTCTCATACATTTTTTGTCTTTTTACTCTGCCTTTTCTTTAATTGTTGGCTTTTGTTCTCATGCTTATAGATTTCAGACACTTTTTAAGTATTTAATTCTAGTTTTAGGTAGCAAGGGGGAAAACTTTTTCCTGGGATGGATTTTGTCTTTTCTGCATGGATGAAAGTCCTCCCCATGGACTTCTCCCTAAATTGTGTCATATAGCCACGTGTAGCTGCAAGAGGCAGATAAATTGAGTATTTACATTCTAGCTTTCATAGCAGAAGAAGGAAAAGGAGAAGGATCTTGGGAAGTGGTGTTGATAAAGCTAATCTACTCTACTAGTTAGGGTTCTCTACAGAAAAGGAAATAATAGGATGTATGAAAAAAATAAAACAAACAAAAAAATTATATGTAAACAGTAAAACCATATATATGTAAACAATAAAACCATATTTTATATATAAGCAGTAAAACCATATATAATATAAACCATAAAACCATATATATATGAGAGTTAGCTATGTATCAGAGTCTCTGATAGTTTTTTTCTTTTTTTTTTTAAGGAATTGGTTCACACTGCTGTGGGGGCTGGCAAGTTTAAAATCTGCAGGACAGGTAGAAAGATGGGAAATTCTAGCAGGAGTTGATGTTGGGGCTCAAGTATAATGGCAGTCTGGAGGTAGACCTTCTTCTTCTTGTTCAGGAACCTATCTTTCCCCTTAAGACTTTCAATTGATTGGATGAGGCCTACATACAATATGATGGAGAATATGATTTATTCAGAGTCCACTGATTTAAATGTTAATTATGTCTTTGAAAATACCTTTTCTGCCACATCTAGACTTGTGTTTGATGCAACAACTGGACACCATAACTAGCCAAACTGACACATGTATTTAATCATCACACCTATATTATCTACAAAGGATTAATAATCAGTGGTTTAAAACTTTTGGATACTAAAGTCCAGCATCAGTTTCTTAGGGCTGACATCTTCTTGATCTATGTATTATATTAAATGGATCCATATATTATATTAAATGTTTATGTATATTAAATGCAATAATGTTTCCATGTATCCCAGAAAGTTATTATGCTAATTCTGAATTAGAGTTAAAATATTGACTAATATCCATTTTAAAAAGAGAAAGACTTCTTTTCTTTCTTTCTTTCTTCTTCTTTTTTTTTTTTTTTAAAAAAAAGCATATTGAGAATTTCTAAGGCTCTTACTTTGTTTTCAGCCAGTAAATGACTTATATAGTAACATTTTAACCAATAAGATTACTCTTGCTCAAATGGCTTGGAAAATGTTAGAAGAAATAAAGGAATGTTGACTGGCCTGGAATGAGGAGATGTAGATTTTTATATTAACTCTGACATTAGCTAGTTTATCACCTTGCTTTTCTGAACTGAAGACTGATAATAGACCCCCTACCTTTCCTTCCTGATTGTGACAGTTACATGAGATAACAAATCTAAAAAATGCTTTATGTAGCATAGAGTGATACAAATATATAAAGCAACCTAGAATATAAAGATAAATGTCTCATGATAACCTCCTCTGTGATTGGAGGATGGCATGGCTGACGAGCCATCAAACAAAGGTTAGAACTGAATGCAGACTCAGAAGTGACCCAGTGCAAACTCTGTTAGCTTGGATGGCCACAAAGAAACATCCATTATCTATCCATTAGAAGTAAAATTCTGTGGAAAGGAGGGCCATTTCTGTCAGCTTGAGGAATGTTTTGAAATTAGCATCAGGTTGTCAGGCTTGGTCAGCATGACAGCTGTTTCAATTCATGCTTGTCCAACCCCTTTCCTTGGAAATACACAAGCAATTACTCTGCTAATGTTGGGGAAAATCCAATATAAAAAATATTTCATTTTAATAACAAATTTCTAAATCTGAATCTTATAAAATACTAAATAAAGAAGGGTGTAACAGAAGTGTTTACTTGATGTATTTATTTTTAAGGAAATCTTTTAGTCAAAGTAATGTTAGCTAAGTTAATTTTACTTGTGTACAGAATCATTAGGTACCACTAAAAGTCATTGACAATTTCTTAATTCAGTGAGACTTAATCAGCAAAACTTCCAAAAATAGTTGATAATAAGTATACCCCTGGAATGGGATTTATATAACCCTACATTCATTTAACATTATCTCTAAATTCTTTCATATAATTCTATACTTTCATTTTTTATATAATTCTAAATTATTTCTTATCATTCTAATTGGATGAATTTTTTAGAAGTTGTACCTAGCATTTAATTTCTTTAAAAACAGTAATTTTGCAACTCTTAAAAACACCAGCTGTTAACACTCTTTCTTGATGTTCATGTGAAATGGACATTTAAAATTTCAATGTTGGTTTCAAGTTTTCAGTGTTGCTTATGCATAATTTATCCTTTGACCCAACAATGCCATTTTTAGTTATTTATCCTAATGAAACTAGAGATGATTTTAGATTTGTTTGAAATAATATTTATTATGTGAGGCAAACTAGACAATAGATAGAAATGGTTAATAAACTACTGTGCATTTGTATTATAAACTTTCAGACAGCCATTAAAAATGATCTCAATATTATATGAAATAGAAAAATGCTTATGACATAGTATGTGAAAAGAATGAGATAAAAATATAATTCAAATTATTAAGATGTACATTGCAATATAATTAGGGTTATGGGGGCATTACCTTGAACTCTTCTATACTTGATCAGATTTTGTTAATATGTATAATGGTATGGTTGCTTTGTGTACTGCAATTTAAAGTGCTTTTTTAATGTGAGAAAATGAAAAATAAACAGTGATTTTATTGCCAGATGATAGGCATAGAGTAAATATAGAAGAATTCATTTGAATTTAATGCAGTTTATCCTATGTTGTTCAGTAGTGTAGTTCTGTGATTATGATAGCCTATTAGGAAGGTAACTGGAGCAACAGTCTGTGGAAGGTTCTGGAGGAGTAAGTCTGGATTTGAAAAGGTTAGGAGGAAGCTTTTGTTTGTCTGTCAGGATAGGCTCTTCATTTGTACTAGAGTGTGAAAATAAGGCTGAGTACTGGTCCTGGATAGTGCTGGTAATTAAACGTAGATACCCCATATTTTGTTTTCCAAAAATAATGCTGACATCTTTCTGTTTCCAATAGTGGCCTGTTATGAATAAGATTTGGGAAAAGAGAAGGGAAGCAATGAGAAAACAGGTTGCTTTATTAAAAGGTGTAGGTCTCACTGAGAGGGACTTTGCAGGAGTAAAATCCTACAAACTTAGGAACACTTAGTCTAAATTTGGCACTCCAAAATACAGGAAGAAATTCTTACTCATAATAAAAACTCTATGCTCACATTAAATGAATCAAAACAAGAGCTGAGTTATCAAAGAAAGACAAACTACTTAAAACCGCTATTTTTAATTGCCGTGCAAGGACATTTCTCGTAAAGATAAACAAAATTTCCTTAGTTACATCATGTTTTCTCTTGGTAGTTGTCTCTCATTTTTGTGAGAAAATTTTAAGAATTCAAATTCACATTTCTGAGGTAAACATTCTGAAATATTATTTTGTTTTGAGCAGTCCCTTTGGTGTTTAAATAACCTCTCTTTCTGATCACAAACATGGAAAAGGTTTCTTTGTTATGTATCATCTTTTGTCCTAGTAGTCACGTAGTTTTACATGAAATATGAAATAAGATCAAAGACATTTTTTGTTTAATTTTGGCAGTCTGTATTTTTACTCTGTGTCCCTAAATTAGAGTCACTACAGGGCCTTACCTCAGAACAGTCATGTTCTTCTGCCAAATAAATAAGGACAGACATCGCTCTTAAGGCCTTTATTAGTCATCCCTTAGAAAGGTTGGTTCTTGACAATGTCTCATTCAGACAAAATATTCATTTAGCACAGTTTGCATTTTCAGGGCTTACTCATCCACAGCAGGGATAACAATAGTTGCATAAGGGGAATTATTCACAAATTGAATTGCTTGAACAGAAAGGAAGAATGGATGGAACAGAAACCCCAAAGTTGTTCCACTTAGAAATGAGATGTGGCTACTCTTTTGATTCATCTTGTACCAAATTCTGAGTCAATCACATGGGAATATTGCATTTTAAAGTAAGTGTTACAGCACAACATTTACAGCTCTCAAACTCTAAACTGAAGCTGCCACATGTCAAGTGTTGACTTGCATGGCTCATAAATCACCAGCTGTTGTTTAGACAGTATCCATCTTCAAAGTTTGTACAGCAAAGGGGCCTGTTCAATGCATTTTAAAATCAAATTTCTGCAGAGGAGTTTTGGACTAGACAGATCTGGCAACTAGGCTGAGAACAACCACTTAGTTGTTGATTCAAAATTTAACTCAGAGGCTGAAAAAAATCAGAATTTCGAAGCTGATTAAACAAAGTACTGATTAAACGATAATCTATATTTATAGTCTTTTAAACTTTTAATTAATACACGTGCTTATGTAAAAGTTTGGGGAACTTGAAAGACTATGAAATTCATTGGAGGATAAAAGGAAATAACACTTCTAAATCAAAGTCAGATTTGGAGAAAACTAATTTGCCTGTAGTTCACTTTTTTTTCAGCGTATTCTATAAAATAAAGGCCAAGCAATTTTGCATGGCATGTTAGTCAGGATTCTTGGTTGAAAGCAAAAGGACCACCTCTGGTTAATTTATATAGAAGGGAATTTTTTTAAAAAGGGTCTTGTGCAATTCACAGAATCCTCACATAGCCTAAGAACCAGATTGAGTTCTAGGCTGACAGGGATAGGGCCTAGAGTTTTGGGTCAGCCCCTGTCTAGTGTGATGTCAAGTACCAGTGCAAGGGCACTCACCAGACTTTGGTCACCAGGCACTGACCCTGGAAACACTTCCCCTCCTTGCTGCCTCAGTGGTCACCACTTTTGCAGGGAAGGAGTCTGCACTGTTTTTGTTTCTCCATGTCACCAGCTTGCTGGACAGCTGGGTAAGATGTGGAGACCGCAGGCTACATTTCTGCACCATAGCTGTAAAGAAGATTGTGAACATGACTATGTTTCTTTTTTTATTTGTTTGTTTCTTTGAGAGACATAAGATAGGGATGTTGTATAGGGCATTCCCCATTTAAGAATGGGGTATAGATGATGAGAGTACAGAAAAATATTAAAACATATATGGTGTACAAGGTCTTAAGCTACCATTCCCATTAATTTTGCCCTGCATTCTGGCCAGAGGCTCCTCATCGTCCCTTCAGCATTCCTTATACTTTTCTGACACTGTGGTGCTGCTCATGTTGTTCCCTTGGTCTAGAATGCTCTCCTGCTCCATTTATATATACTTTCCTTCAAGGGCTATCTCAAAGCTCCACAAAGTCTTCCTCTTTTCCCTAGATAGAAGAAAAAGCTTCCTTCATTTGGAGTTCTCTCTCTTTCTCACTCTCATTCTCTTTTTGGTTTCTGTCTCATGCACTTGAAGGTAAGCTCTTCCAAATGAGATACTATATTTGTCCATTCTCATACTGCTGTAAAGACATACCTGAAGCTGGCTAATTTATAAAGAAAAGAGGTTTAATTGGTTCATGGTTATGTGGGCTGTACAGCCTTCTGCTTCTGCAGAGCCCTCGGGAAACTTACAATCATGGTGGAAGGTGAAGGGGAAGCAGGCACATCTTCACATGACTGGCAGGAGAGACAGGGAGTTAAGGAAGAAGTGCTACACGCTTTGAAACAACCATGTCCCATGAGAACTATATCAGGAGACAGCAAGGGGGAAGTCCACCCCCATGATTCAGTCACCTCCCACCAAACCCCTCCTCCAACCCTGGGAATTACAATTCAACATGAGATTTGGGTGGAGACACAGGGCCAAACCATATTATTCTGTCCCTGGCCCCTCTCAAGTCTCATGTCCTTCTCACATTTTACAACACAATAATGCCTCCTCAACAGTCCCTGAAAGTCTTAACTCATTCCAGCATTAACTCAAAAGTCCAAGTCCAGTGTCTCATCTGAGACAAGGCAAGTCCCTTCTACCTATGAGCCTGAAAAATAAAATTTAAAAAAGTTACTTCTAAGATATATTGGGCATACAGGCATTGCGCAAGTGCTCCTATTCCAAATGGGAGAAACAAAGGGGCTACAGGCCCTGTGCAAGTCTACAACCCAGCAGGGCAGTTATTAAATCTCAAAACTCCAAAATAACCTCCTTTAACTCCATGTCTCACATCCAGGTTACACTGGTGCAAGGGTTGAGCTCCCAAGGCCTTGGGAAGCTCTACCCTTGTGGCAATGCAGGGTACAGCCTCCACAACTGCTTTCACAGGCTGGTGTATGGGGGCTCCAACCTCACATTTCCCCTCTTGACCTCCCTAGTTGAGGTTTCCCATGAAGGCTCCACCCCTGCAGCAGACTTCTGCCTGAACATCCAGGCATCTCTCTCATCCTTTGAAATCTAGGTGGAGGCTCCCAAGCCTCAACTCTTGCCCTCTGTGCACCCATAGGCTTAATACCATGTGGAAGCCACCAAAGCAACAGCCCAAACTGTACCTTGGTCCCTTTTAGCCATGGCTAGAGCTGGAGCAGCCATGATGCCAGGAGCCTTGTTCCAAGGCTGCATATAGTAAAGGGACCCTGGGCCTGGCACATGAAACCATTCTTCCACCCTGGGCCTCCAGGCCTGTGATGGGAGGGGCTGCTGGGAAGGTCTCTGAAATGCCTTTGAGGCATTTTTCCAATTGTCCTGGCTACTAAGATTCAGTTCATATTCACTTATGCAAATTTCTACAACCAGCTTGAATTTCTCCCAGAAAATGAGTGTTTCTTTTCTGCTACATGACATGCCTGAGCTGTAGATTTTTCAAACTTTTATGCTCTGCTTCCCTTTTAAATATAAGTTCCAGTTTCAGATAATCTCTTTGTTCATGCACATGAACATATGCTGTTAGAAGCAGCCAGGCCACATCTTGAACACTTTGCTGTTTCGAAATTTCTTTTGCCAGATATCCTAAATTTTCTCTCTCAAGTTCAAAGTTCCACAGCTATCTAGAGTAGCAACACAATGTCACCAGTCTCTTTGCTAAAGCATAACAAGTGTGACCTTTGCTCTAGTTTCCAATAAGTTTCTCATCTCCTGAGACCTCCTCAGACTGGACTTCGTTGTCCATATTACTATCAGCATTTGATCACAATAATTTAACAAGTCTCTAGGAAGTTCCAAACTTTTTCTCATTTTCTCGTCTTCTTCTGAGCCCTCCAGACTGTTCCAACCTCTGTCCATGGCTCAGTTCCAAAGTCACTTCCAATTTTCAGGTATCTTTATAGCAATGCTCCAATACCCTGGTAGCAATTTTCTGTATTAGTCTATTCTCACACTGCTATAAACACATAACTGAGACTGGGTAATTTATGAAGAAAAGAGGTTTTATTGGCTCACAGTTCTGCTGGCTGTATAGGCTTCTGCTCTTGGGGAGTCCTCAGGAAACTTACAATCATGGCAGAAGGTTGCAGGGAAGTAGGCACACCTCATGGCTGTCACGAAAGAGAGAGAGTGAACAGGGAAGTGCTACACACTTTGAAATAATCAGATTTTATGAGAACTCTATCAGGAGACAGCAAGGGAGAAGTCTGTCCCCCCAATTCAGTCACCTTCTACCAGGCCCCTCCTTCAACACTGGGGATTGCAGTTCAACATGAGATTTGGATGAGGACACAGATCCAAACCATATCAGATGCCATACCTTAATCATTCTGTGGAGCTTCAAGTCATAATGAAGAGTAGGCTGTATTCACTCTTGTTAAAATAATTTTTAATATGACCCTTTAAAACTTGAATTTTGTAATATTTGTATGGGATCTTACCTTTTCATTTATTTTCTGCAAGCACCATTTTACATAGAGCCTCAGGTACTATGTTTTATGTATAATTTGAAAAATAAAACAAACTTAGAAATTACATACTCTGGATTTTTCTCTTCAAATAAGAAATGAAAAACTAGAATATGGAAAGTCTTGTCTATTTGAATGATCCTTTGAATTAATGCAATATAGTGGACTTTATTTCAGTGAGTCAGAATTTACATTTGGGTTATGAATAATCTTCACTTATGTTGAAAATGATGGGCTGAAAATAAACGTGCTCATAGCTTTTTCATGCAAATCCTTTAATATCAATTAACATAGGAAATCTTTGTAAGTGCTGCTTAAAGTTTAGATGATAACTTAAAGCCTGAGGATATAAACACATAATGATCAGACATATCTCAAAATTCTGATTATTCAATCTCATATTATATTGGGAGATATCCCCATTTGCTAGGGAACATTGTATGTTATCTGAGTTATAGAACTGTTTAAACAGTATAATTTCCATATATTAGATTTTAAGAGTGATTATGCTGATAAAATTATAGCACCATTGAAAACATTCTTTAAAGGCTTGTCATTAAATAGAAATGTTCTAAATTCCTTTTTCCAGTTTGGATTATCTTCTCTCCTGAAAATATAGGGACACAAATTCTCATTGCCTACATACACCGTGCAGTGTCTCTACACAGAGTATAAGAAATTTAAACCTATTTTCTAGATCTAAGGGGATATGAGCAGGCATCTCCCTAGGTTTTCTTAAAAAAAAAAACAAACAAACTGAATTCTTTTTTTATGACAGATATGATTTGAAATTCTGATTATTGAGTTATTTAAGATGTGATGAATCTTTTGATTCTTGTTAACTGAACTCATTCTCAGGATTTGTAGTGATGACTTACATGTGAATCAGAAATTAAAGTTTTTCAAAAGAGTAGTTGCCAAAATTATGTCATTATATTGTTGTGTAAGTATTGTTTTTTGGAATATAACCTATAGGTAGTATGTTAACCTTTAAAAAATAAGCTGAGAACAAATCTACACATTAGTAATTTAATGTAGATTCTTAAATATGTAAGAATATGCTTTTTACATTTTGGAAAATTACATAAAATTGACCTTTTCCCTCTTTTTATAAACTCTGATTTTAAAATTCCACTATTATAAAAAATACTGCAGAGCCTATCTGTGTGTGTGTGTGTGTGTGTATGCCAATGTATGTACATATAGTATATACAGGTGTATCTGTGTGAGAGTATATTTATGTGTATAGACTTTATATATACATATATATATATTTTTTTTCACTTTCAGGATAATACTTAATAAATTACATGAGATATTCAACACTTCATTATAAAATAAGCTTTGTATTAGATGATTTTGCCCAACTTCAGGCTAACGTAAGTGTTCTGAACATATTGAAGATAGTCCATGCTAAGCTATGATGTTCAGTAGGCACGGTGGCTCATGCCTATTATCCCAGCACTTTGGGAGGCCAAGATGGAAGGATTACTTGAAGCCAGGAGTTTGAGACCTGCCTGGACAACATAGGGAGAGCCTGTCCCTACAAAGAAATACAAAAATTAGCTGAGCATGGTAGCACACACCTGTGGTCCCATGTGGTCCCTGCTATTCCAGAAGCTGAAGTGAGAGCATGAGCCCAGAGGTCACTGCAGCCCAGACTGGGTGACAGAGAAAGATCCTGTCTCAATAAATAAATAAATAAATAAATAAATAAATTTTCAGCTTATAATGTTTTCAATTTATGGTAGATTTATTGGGATGTAACCCCATCACAAGTCAAGGAACATCCATATCTTTGTATAAACACATACACACACAAATGTATTATTTAAGTAAATCAATATCAAAATCATAGACTCTTGTTATTCATTTTATTATATGAGACAGGGCCATATTATTATCATTTTTTCAATTAATAAGTAGCTTTAATTGTAGACAGATTTATGCCAGTGTCTTAATTATGATTTTTGTGTGATGTTTCTTGGTATAAGTAGAAATTTCCCAAAGTGGCATATACTTTTGATAAAGCAAAGCCCATTTAAATTTTCATGCTATGAATACTAGCCAATAGAATCCATATAACAAGTGAAGATTTCCAGAGAGTGTCTTTGTCAGGGGAAAAACTTTCTGAAACTGTGTTTTTCCTCTAATCTCACACTACCACAGCAATCAACACAGAAGACTTCTATGACAAAAGCAGCAGACACCAGCTGGGTGTCCTCTAATTCAGTTCTCACATTCTCTACTTGGAGATAGTGTAAGATTGCATGGGTTGGAGGCTCATCCCCAAGACTCACCACACACCCCAGACACCAGTCAAAAGTCCACATCTCTGGAACTTCTGACCAACTGGCTTCAAGGTGGGATTCCCACAACCTCCTCTTTGGATTTGATTAATTTGCTTGAATCGCTCACAGAACTCAGGGAAATGTATTTAGTGGTTTATTATAAAGGACACTGCAAAGGATACAGATGAACAGATACATAGGACAAGGTATAAGAAGCTTCTGGAACCCAGTCCTCTTGGGTTTTTATGGGAACTTCAAGGTGTCATAATTCCTTCCCCAGTGGTATAGGGCAGGATTCTCTCTGGGGAGGGTCATAAAATCCACAACCAGAAAGGTGGGGAAAGATTAGAGTCTTGCCTTGGGATAGGTGAAATTAGAGCGGGAGAGAGATTCTGCTTCCTGAAGCCTGTGACACCCAACATTATATAAAAAACTATAACCGAGACGGGCGGATCACGAGGTCAGGAGATCGAGACCATCCTGGCTAACACGGTGAAACCCCGTCTCTACTAAAAAATACAAAAACTAGCCGGGCGAGGTGGCGGGCGCCTGTAGTCCCAGCTACTCAGGAGGCTGAGGCAGGAGAATGGCGTAAACCTGGGAGGCGGAGCTTGCAGTGAGCTGAGATCCGGCCACTGCACTCCAGTCCAGGCGACAGAGCGAGACTCCGCCTCAAAAAAAAAAAAAAAAAAAAAAAAAAAAAAAAAAAAAAAAAAAAAAAAAAAACTATAACTAGAGCTTTTGGAGTTATGAGCCAGGAAGCATGGACAAAAAACAGTATATACCACCACAATAACACTTGTCAACCCTGTAAGAACACTAAATTTGTTTTATTTAAATGAGTTCATTATTTTCTTATAAATGTTGACCCCTAAAATTTCTATTATGTATTTGGAAAATTACATTTGTCAACTTTCATAAAATTAATTTTCTTTATATTTTTGAATATGGATTTTATTTAGATGTAATAACTTCAAATAATTATCTCTAAATTTTCTTCCCAAAGGAGATAGTACAGATTAGCTAGAATGAAAGAAGAGATTTATATTTATTGTACCAGACACCCTGCATAACATGATCTATGTTAACTTGTTTTGTTTTTACAATAACCTGAGTGTATATTTTATCTCAATTTTATAAATAATGAAACTGCCGCTTAGGGGAGGTTACCTAATATTTCTAAAAGTTTTCTGATTTCAAAACCTGTTATCTTTGCATTCTACCTAACCAGATCAAGGAGAGAGTATATGCTTTGGTTTGAATGTTTAAAACCATGTTTTATTTGGTCATGAATTTGGGAGATAGAATTTACATTTAATGTTTTCTTCACTTATGACATGTTGCAAGTTGAGTAGTTAATGGATGTATATGAGAATAGCTTTTATTGACTTATGTATTTATCCTGCCTTCAACAAAAAGTCTATGTTAGAGTGTTTTCTTGGATGTAAAAGAGTGAAATTTGCCTTCTTATGGGTCTGAAAGTTTTCCACAAAAGTTATATATATCTTTTTATTTTGATGATAATGAAATAATATATGTTGACACATTGAACAGATTCTGCATCATTTTTATGATGCCATTATAACAGTTTTGGCATGCAGTAGTAGTATGCATAGTTGTGTCCATTTTTTCTTTCATTTGAACTAAATAGGTCTCTTTTCATTATCATGAGCTAAGGTTCACAGAAGTCAGACTAATATGGACCTAATGCATTAGCACCAAATGAAGATTAAAATATCATCAGTGCACACTGTGAGAAGGGTTTCGCAGTAGTTCAGTTACTGAAAACTGTTGGAGGAACTGGTTTATCAAATGGTGATCAAAAAATCATGGTGAACTCCAAAGAACCTATGCCACTGTAGGCAATACTCTAAACAAATTGCAAAATGGCAAGTGTCACATTAAATTAATGCTAAAATTTATGTCAGTTCAAATTTTATTTATAGAACCTGTGCCATTGTAGGCAATACTCCAAACAAATTGCAAAACAGCAAATGCCACATTAAATTAATGCTAAAATTCATGTCAGTTCAAATTTTATTTATAGAACCTGTGGCATTGTAGGCACTACTCTAAACAAATTGCAAAATGGTAATTGTCACATTAAATTAATGCTAAAATTTACGTCAGTTCAAATTTTATTGGTTTTCCATGCTGGCATTTAATTTGTAAATTAGATCTGTGTAAATAAAACTATATTATTATGTCAGATATAAGCTGACAGATTTTGTAATTAGTGATATATTTGTACATATTTAGGTAATGTATTAATAATAGCCATTTAAATCAACAATCATGATCCTTGATAATTTTTTCCCTTTAAACATACTTTGTACATGAAATTTCATGAAGGGTAGATTAGGATATTCTAACTACTTTGCAGACAGGTACCAGATCTAATTCGGAGCTGTACAGAATAGATGTTTTCAACAAATTTGTGAAGAATTAAATTGTATCATCCACATATAGATAGTATTAAAGAGACAGCTCATACACATAGATTATAATGATGAGCATTTATGGCTTTTTTGGATTAAATATTGCCATAAAATTTGAAAGGCATTAACTGGAAATCTCACCAAATTAGATAAATGCGAGGTAAGTTGCACAAGCTGGGGAACACACAAGTGTGAGTGTTGTAGTAAAGTTGAATGGATACCCTTCTATTCTATGCTGCTTCTCTTCTGTAATGGCAGCTCTTTTATGGTTTGTATCAAATTTAGAGCTTCCACTTGGAAAGTGATAGTTCCGTAACTAGTGATAGTTACGGAACTATCACTTTCTCCTGGGCTTCAATGCTAGGTTGACAACATCCCCTCATGTGGCACTTGGCCAAGGGCCAGCTGAAATTAATCTGCAAAAGAGGCAGTGCCTCTGACAGAAAGCTCTCCTTTCTTCAGCAGAGATAAGTGACCCATCTGAACATCCATGATAGTTTACTGTTAGGTGTAAGGAGGAGGGAGAAGACTAGTTGTTCTAGACTGGTAATACAAGGTATCCAGAAAGAGATCAGTTTTAATTTGCCTAAATAGAATTATAAGCTGTGTAGATGGTCTTATAAATTGCCTGTGATAAAGTCACTCATTTGGGACAATGAATGCATTTTTTTTTTTTTTTTTTTGGTTGGAGTTTCGGTCTATCACCCAGGTTGGAGTGCAATGGTGCAATCTTGGCTCACTGCAACCTCCGCCTTCCAGCTTCAAGCGATTCTCCTGCCTCAGCCTCCTGAGTAGCTGGGATTACAGGTGCACACCACCACACCCAGCTAAGTTTTGTATTTTTGGTAGAGACGGCGTTTCAGCATGTTGGTCAGGCTTGTCTTGAACTCCTGACCTCGTGATCTGCCCGCCTCAGCCTTCCAGAGTGCTGGGATTATAGGCATGAGCCTATTGGGCGCTGCGCCCAGCCCAATGAACAAATTTAATATTTTGAACTGTTGACCACAGCTATATTTTAACTATTTAATCTAAATTTTAGATTAATATATTTGAAAATGTTACATGAAAACAAATTTATAGCGAGTATAAATGAAAATTCCACGTGCTATAGTTTTACTTCCTTTTTTTATTACAAAAGTAATGCATGCTTCTTATAAATAACAAAACAATGCAAACAGGTAAAAGGGATAAAGTAAATGTCTTTTTTCTCTGTATATTTCACAATATATGTTTTCATAGCTTAGACAAAAAACAAGTGGGTTTTTTTTTTTGTATAAAAAAGGAATGAAACAGAAAGGATTGTCACTTCCTTAACAAATGCTGATATCAAATGATAATTTTAGAAGACTTATATTCCATACTAAGACATCTCTTATTTTCTTTCCATTTCTTTGAATTTATCGACACAAATTAAGTGGATTGGGAATTAAAATGAGCCTGTTTGTTGAGCCATTTGTGCTTTAGTAAAAACAGATGTGTTTAAACACCTGATTACTGCAATATTCAAAGTTTGTGAATCATTCTGAAGCTTTTTGTAATCTACTGCCCTAGATATTCTAAGTGAAGATGGGCATTAGGAAACTCTGTGGGACAGGAGGAATGTGGAACATGGCACTTGTGCCTGTTGGGAGAAAACAAAAATTGCTAGTCTGTTCTTTTCAGAGTGGCCAAACATCCCAAGAAAAGCCACAGAATAAACATGGCATAACTTCTTGAAGTATCAGCTTTGCTTAAAGTTGTGAGAGGAAAACATTATAATGAAATAAATAAGGCTATGCTAAGAAGCAATATCAAATACTTGATTTTTAAGATTTTTAAAGTTTTAATATAAAACAGAAGAAATTACTCATAAACAGTGACCTTATACCATCAAGTCCCTGAGGATATGTGTCTCATCTCCCCTTCTGTTAAGGGTACTACTTTTTGGGCAAAGTTGAGAAACTGCTATGTGAGGACTTGGGGAAAGAAGAGAGAGGGAAAACTTTTGGATTTTTCCTTCAGACAGTATAGGAGGAGAGACGGGTAGGTAAATCTGAGGATTTCTCACTTATTTTTTATTCCCCACCATATTTAGGATAATACCTTGCAGATGGTAGGCTGGTAGGGCATATAGAAATGTTTTTTGGGATTTTTGATTGTTTCTTTTCTTATTAAGGAAAAAACCATGCATTATGGAACACTAGCTTCCAAATTTTGCCAATAAGGTTTATAAAAAGTTTTTAAGTGGCTGGTACATTCTTTTTTCTCTTTTTTTATTCTGTAGATGTGAGCTCTGACTCTCTCAGAGAAAAAAGAGCAAGATTTTGAGTAAAGTGAACCTATAAAAATATTATTCCAACCACAAAACTTATTTTTAACCATCTTCCCACACTTAGCTGTGACTTGAATAGCAGCACAGAAGCACAACAGCACTAGGTGAAGTACAATGAGGGTGCTGGGCAGAATTTTTCACCTTTCTGAATATTCTCATTTTCTTTCCCAGTTATTTCTTTTGTACTTTAGGTATGTGGCTTGATATTAAATAGTGCAGTTGAAGAATTTTCTTTTTTGGAAAAAAATAGACATTTCTAGAAATGTTTATTTCTCATTTCCTAGATGTTTTCTGAAGAATACTTTTGAGGTCAGGTTAGGGGATCTTGGAAGTAAGCACATTTCCAAAAAGGATTTCTCCATATAAGGAAATTATTAGCCCAAATTAGGCCAGGGCAAAATTCAGATTATAGAATTAGAAAGTTTAAAAAGTATAGGTTTTAAACTTAACAATCCAAACACAATCATAAATTTAAACGACTGTTTTGTTTGGATTGAAATTCTATAAGTGTTCATAGATAATTTTGTTTTAATCCATAATTTCCATGCAATAAAACACTATGGTTACTCTGCTGTACATTAGGTCTCCAAAATTTATTTATAACTGAGAGTTTATACCCTTTGACCAGTATCTCCCCATTTTCCCTGACACTTGAACCCTGGTAACCACGTTTCTGCTATTTCTGTAAGTTTGACATTTTTAGATTCCACATATATGTGTCTTTATGTGCCTGGCTTATTTCTCTTAGCATAATGTCCTCCAGGTTCATACATGTTGTTGAAAATGGCAGGATATCCCCCCTTTTTAAGGCAAAATAATATTTCATTGTATATATTTGTCACATTTTCTTCGTTCATTTATCCAGTAACAGACACCCAAGTAGTTTATATATCTTGGCTGTTGTGACTAATACCACAATGAACATGCAGATATCTCTAGACATAGTGATTTTATTTCCATTGGATACATAACCAGATGTGGGATTGCTGGATATGGTAGTTGTATTTTTAATTTTATGAGGAACCTCCTATATTAGTCTGTTCTCAAACTGCTAATAGAGACATACCTGAGACTGGGTAATTTATAAACAAAAGAGGTTTAATTGACTCACAGCTCAGCATGGCTGGGGAGGCCTCAGGAAACTTACAATCATGGTGGAAGAGGAAGTAAACATGTTTTTCTTCACATGGCAGCAGGAAGGAGAAGTGCCCAGTGATGGGGAAGAAGCCTGTTATAAAGCCATCAGATCTCATAAGAATTCACTATCATGAGAACAACATAAGGATAACGGCCCTCATTATTAAATTACCTCCCATCCTTTCCCTCCCACGACATGTGGGGATTATGGGAACTACAATTCAAGATGAAATTTGAGCTTGGTGCAGTGGTTCACGCCTGTAATCCCAGCACTTTGGGAGGCTGAGGCGGGTGATTCACTTGGGCCCAGGAGTTCAAGACCAGCCTGGCCAACATGGTAAACCCATCTCTACTAAAAATACAAAAATTAGCCAGGTGTGGTGGTGCATGCCTCTAATCCCAGCTACTTGGGAGGCTGAGGCATCAGAATCACTTGAACCCGAGAGGTGGAGGCTGCAGTGAGCCAAGAGTGCATCACTGCACTCCAGCCTGGGCACATAGCGAGACTCCATCTCAAAAAACAAAACAAAAAACAAAAAGCTGAGATTTGGGTGGGGACACAGCCTAACTATATCACATCCATACCGTTTTCTATAATGGCTGTACCATTTTACATTCTTTCTAACAGTATAAATGTTCCTTTTTATTCATGTCTTTACCAACACATATCTTTTCACTTGTTGATAATAGACATCTTAACAAGCGTGAGGTGAAATCTTGTGGTTTTGATTTGCATTTCCCTGATGATTAGTGATGTTGAACGCCTTTTAATATACCTGTTGGCTATTTGTATGTCCTCTTTGGGAAAATATTTATGTTCTTTGCCCATTTCAAAAATCATATTGTTTTTGAGCTATTCAGCTATCTATGTTTCTCATATATTATGGATATTAACCATTTATCATATAAATTGTTTGCAAATATTTTCTCCAATTCTATGGGTTGCCTTTTAGTTTTCTTGATGGTGTCCTCTGCTGTGCTGCTAAACAAAATTGACTAACCTAAACTAGACTAAGAAAAGAGAGAATACTCAAACAGATAAAATTGGAAAAGGTGGAAGATATTTTTATTTTTTTATTTCCATAGGTTTTTGGGGAACAGGTGGTGTTTAGTTACATGAATATTTAGTCGTGATTTCTGAGATTTTGGTCCACTCATCACCCAAGTAGTATATGTTATACCCAATTTACAGTCTTTATCCCTCATCCCTCCTTCCACCTTTTTTCCTGGGTCCCAAAAATCCATTGTATTCTTCTCGTGCTTTTGCATCCTCATAGCTTACCTCCCACTTACGAGTGAGTACATACGATTTTAGTTTTCCACTCCTGAATTACTTCACTTAGAATAATGGTCTCCAGTTCTATCCAGGTCACTGTGAATAATGCCACTATATTGTTCTTTTAAGGCATATATACATACACACAAACGCACACCATATATATATATACACACACACACATACCATATATATATATGGTGTATATGTGTGTGTGTATATATATATACACACACACACACACACCCCATAATTTCTTTATCCACTCATTGATTGATGGGCATTTTGGCTGGTTCCATATTTTTAATTGCAAATTTTGCTACTATAAGCATGCATGTCTAAGTATCTCTTTCATACAATGACTTCTTTTTCTCCTGGTGAATACCCAGTAGTAGGATTGCTGAATTAAATGGTAGTTCTACTTTTAGTTCTTTAAGGAATCTCCGTACTGTTTTCCATAGGGGTGTACTAGTTTACATCCCCACTAACAGTGTAAAAGTGTTCCCTTTGCACCACATTCATGCCATCTATTATTTTTTATTATGGCCATTCTTGCAGTAGTGGGATTGCTGAATCAACTGGTAGATCTACTTGTAGTTCTTTAAGGGTTCTATGCTGTTTTCCATAGTGGTTGGACTAGTTTACATTCCCACCCAGAGATTGCAAAGGTTTTATCCCACTCTGTGGTTTGTCTGTTAACTCCGCTGATTATTTCTTTTGCTGTGCAGAAGCTTTTTAATGATAAAAGGATTAGTCCAACAGGAAACTATCACAATCATATGTATGTGGCATATATAATATATAATATATATTATGTATATGTAATAATAATATGTATATATATAATCATATATATATAGGTGTGTGTATATATATACACACACCTAACACTGGTGCTCGGAAATTTATGAAACAATTACTACTAGACTTAAGAAATTAGACAGACAGCAACAAAATAATAGTGGGGGACTTCAGTACGCCATTGACAGCACTAGACAGGTCATCAAGAGAGAAAGTCAACAAAGAAGATGGAAGATATTACAACTCATACTGCAAAAATACAAAAAAACTCATAAGAAACTGAACAGTTATATGCCAATGACCTGGAAACCTAGAAGTAATGGACAAATTTCTAAAGACGTACAACCTACCATGACTGAATCAAGAATAAATAGAAAATTTGAACAGATTAATAAGGAGTAAGGAGACAGAATTAGTAATAAAAATGTCTCCTAACCAAGCAAAGAAAAAATAAAGAAAAGTTCAGTGACCTGATGGCCTCACTGGTGCATTCTCCCAAATATTTAAAGGAGAGCTAGTGTCAATCCTTGTCAAACTCTTCCCAAAAATTGAAGAAGAGGGAATACTTCCAAACTAATTGTATGAGGCCATCATTTTCCTGATACCAAAGCCAAGACAAGGGCACTACAAGAAAAGAAAACTATAGGCCAATATCCCTGATGAACATACATGCAAAAATTCCCAACAAAACCAGAGTAAACCAAATTTAATAGCACTTTACAAAGATCATTCACCATGATCAAGTAGAATTATTCCTGAGATAACAAGGGTGGTTCAACATACACAAATTAGTAAAGTTGATACACCATATTAATAGAGTGAAGGATGAAGGATAAAAATCATAAGATGAATACGCTGGGTGTGGTGACTCACGCTTGTAATCCCAGCACTTTGGGAGGCTGAGGGGGGTGCATCATGAGGTCAGGAGATCGAGACCATCCTGGCCAACACGGTGAAACCTCATCTCTACTAAAAATACAAAAATTAGCTGGGCGTAGTGGCAGATGCCTGTAGTCTCAGCTATTCAGGAGGCTGAGGCAAGAGAATTGCTTGAACCCGGGAGGCGGAGGTTTCAGTGAGCCGAGATTGTGCCACTGCACTCCAGCCTGGTGATAGAACAAGACTCCATTTCACACACACACACACAAAAACAAACAAACAAACAAACAAAAACCATATGATGAGTAGTTGCAGGAAAACATTTGACAAAATTCAACATCCTTTCATGACAAAAATTTTCAACAAATTAGGTGTAAAGAAATGTACTTCACTACAGTAAAAACCATATATGATAAGCCATCATACATAATAGTGAAAAACTTAGTTTTTCCTGTAAAACCAGGAACAAAGAAACAATCCCTACTCTCATCACTTCTATTCACCATATTCCTGGAAGTCCTAGCCAGAGCAATTAGGTAAATAAAGAAAGAAAAAGCATCTAAATAGGAAAGGAAGTAGTAAAATTGTATCTGTTTGCAGATGGTATGCTCTTCTATATTACAATTTCTAAAGACTCCACTAAAATACTGTTAGGCCTAATAAATATATTCAGTAAAGTTTCAGGACATAAAATGAATGTACAAAAATCAGTTGCTTTCTTATACACTAACAATGAAATATCTGAAAAAAAATTAAGAAAATCCATTTGTGATAGTATGAGAAAAATACTTAGGAATAAATTTAACCATGGTGGTGAAAAAGCCGTACACTGAAAACTGTAAAATATTGATGAAAGAAATTGAGTAAGACACAAATAAATGGAAAGGCATCTTGTGTTTGTAGAATAAATAACATAGTCAATATGTCTATACTACCCAAGGCAATCTGCAGATTCAGTGAAATCCTTATCAAAATTCCAATAGTATTTTTCATATAAATAGAAAAAGTAATCCTAAAATTCACATGCAAACACAAAAAACCCCGAATAGCTAAAACACAGGAACAAAGCTGGTGGCACAACATTTCCTGATTTCAAATTATATTACACAGCTGTAGTACTCAAAACAGTGTAGTACTGGCATAAAAGCATACGCAAAGACCAATAGGGCAGAATAGAAAGTCAAGAAATGAACCCAAGCATTTATGGTCAACTAATTTTTGACAAAGACACAAAAAATACATGATGGGGAAAGCAGAATCTCTTTAATAAATAGTGTTAGGAAAAGTGCTTATTCACAGGCAAAATAAAAGTGATTTTGAATCCTTATCTTACATCATACCCTAAAATCAACTCAAAATGAATTATAGTTTTAAACTTAAATCCGGAGCCATAAAACTCCTAAAAGAAAACAGAGAAGAAAAGCCGTATGACGTTGGTCTTGGTGATGATTTTTTACATGTGAAACTAAAAGCTCAGGCAACAAAAGCAGAAAATAAACACATGAGGCTACATCAAATGAAACTGATTTTGTACTTTTAATTTTAACAGGCACATTTACACAAAATATGACATTTTCTATTTGATATTAAATATGGGTTAAATACCAAAGCATCTTATCTGTAAATTGCTTTTTTAAAATTAATAATATATATCAGTATGAGTAATAAACATTTAAGCAACACATATCATCTTTCTCCCTGGTGATTCTGCCTGTAAAATCACATGCCTGTGGTTGGAAGCTTGGAAAAGCTGATAGGGATCTCCACCCATTGTCTCTCCATGTGGACCCTGAAGAGATTCTGAGAATGCATGTACATAGAAGCAGTTGAAACCATTTGCCATCTATGTAGATACTTGGCTTTGTAATTTACATTTTCGTAAAATATGATATCCAGATATAAATTGAAAGGCAGACTTCTCCAGGTATGTAATATCTTTTAAATTATCTGTTTTGGCAAACAGTGTAATTACCATTTGTTTTTAACTGTTTTTCAGCTTTACATTACTAGCACAGACATTTATTGAGCATCTGCTAAACACTGGTTATATTAGAAGAAATGACACAATCAGCCTGGATAGGAAGAGGGAGCATCTATGTAGAAAAATCATTATCACATAATTAGCTTTTAACTTACTACCACATTGGTATAGGCAATCAGAACCCATAAATATTCAAGGCAGGAGGTAAAGGAAGAAGCTGAACCAGGTTGAGAAGTTTTAAGGCAGTCAAGAGACTGATGTTGGAGGAAGAGTGGAGCCTGTAATATTTGTTTTGAGTAGAAGTGGAAAGAATGCATGTAGCTCTTAGAGCAATAAGCAGAGCCGTTGTCCTGCTGGGTTGGAGGGTTTGGATAAGAGGTGAGCAGTATCAAGTTGGAAGAGCAATTGAAACCAGATGTAACGGAAACTTACTTGTTCTGAAGACCCCTGGAAACTGTTTAACATCTATTAAAATCTGAATGTCATATATGTTTTCTACTAATATAATTGAAATATGTATTAATGTATTTACATAAACAGTGCCATTAAAACAGAATTGTATTCATTTTGCTTTCAGAAATGAGCTTATAACTTAAGATGCTAATTTGCCTAATTATCTACATTTTCTCCTTATGTTTTAAAATCTTTCTTTAAACACATTTGAGGAGTCATGTTTTCTACCAAATGCCTTTAATGAAAATGTCCATTTTGTCTTTAAAATCTGCAATTTCTTTATAGAATTTGCCTAGCCTGTTTCCAGAGAGTGCGTTTTATTTCTACTTTAGTTCAAATTATTAGATGTCTTTTGCATCCATTAGGAAAGCACTTTGGCATGCTGTGGTAGTTGCCTAGGAAACACCAATAAAGATAGGATGAGTGCTGAGACAGGAAGAGAGGAAAAGTAATTTTTAATGTCTACTATATGCCAGGCACTGGGCTGGATATTTTGATTATATTGTTTAATTATCAAACACTGTAAGGTGAATAGTATTGTCCCCATTTTTAAAATTGTATGACAAACTTTTATTTGAGACTTTACTACATGAACAAATAAGAATGACTGAAAACTGTGTAGTATCCTATATCTTCTTTTTTAAAATTATACTTTGAGTTCTGGAATACATGTGCAGAATGTGCAGGTTAGTTATATAGGTATACAAGTGCACCCATCAACCCATCATCTACAGTAGGTATTTCTCCTAATGCTATGCCTCCCCTATCCCCCTACCCTCAACAGGTCCTGATGTGTGATGTTCCCCTCACTGTGTCCATGTGTTCTCATTGTTCAACTCCCACTTATGAGTAAGAACATGTGCTGTTTGATTTTCTGTTCCTGTATTAGTTTGCTGAGAATGATGGTTTCCAGCTTCATACATGTCTCTGCAAATGACATGAACTCATCCTTTTTTATGGCTGCATAGTATTCCATGGTGTATATGTGCAACATTTTCTTTATCCAGTCTAACATTGATAGGCATTTGGGTTGGTTCCAAATCTTTGCTATTGTGAATAGTGCTGCAATAAACATACGTGTGCATGTGTCTTTATAGTAGTAGCATGATTTATAATCCTTTGGGTACATACCCAAAAATGGGATTGCTAGGTCAAATGGTATTTCTGGTTCTGGGTCCTTGAGGAATCACCACAGTGTCTTCCACAATGTTTGAACTAATTTACACTCCCACTAACAGTGTAAAAGCGCTCTTATTTATCCACATCTTCAGCATCTATTGTTTCCCGACTTTTTAATGATTGCCATCCTAACTGGTGTGAGATGGTATCTCATTGTGGTTTTGATTTGCATTTCTCTAATGACCGATGATGATGAACTTTTTTTGTATGTCTGTTGGCCGCATAAATGTCTTCTTTTGAGAAGTGTCTTTTCATATCCTTCTCCCACTTTTTGATGGGGTTGTTCTTTTTTTCTTGTTAATTTGTTAGAGTTCCTTGTAGATTCTGGATATTAGCCCTTTGTCAGATGAATAGATTGCAAAATTTTCTCCCATTCTGTAGGTTGCCTGTTCACTCTGATAATAGTTTCTTTTGCTGTGCAGAAGCTCTTTAGTTTAGTTAGATCTGATTTGTCAGTTTTGGCTTTTGTTACCACTGCTGTTGGTGTTTTAGTCCTGAAGTCTTTGCCCATTCCTGTGTCCTGAATGGTATTGCCTAGGTTTTCTTTTGGCGTATTTATGGTTTTAGGTCTTACGTTTAAGTCTTTAATCCATCTTGAGTTATTTTTGTACAAGGTATAAGGAAGGGGTCCAGTTTCAGTTTTCTGCATGTGGCTAACCAGTTTTCCCAACACCAGTGTTTACATTGGGAATCCTTTCCCCCTTGCTTGTTTTTGTCAGATTTGTCAAAGATCAGATGGTTGTAAATGTGTGTCATTATTTCTGAGGCCTCTGTTCTGTTCCATTGGTCTATATATCTGTTTTGGTACCAGGACCATGCTGTATTGGTTACTGTAGCCTTGTAGTGTAGTTTGAAGTCAGGTAAAGTGATGTCTCTAGCTTTTTTCTTTTTACTTAGGATTGTCTTGGCTATATAGGATTTTTGTTTTGTTTTGTTTTGGTTCCATAGGAATTTAAAGTAGTTTTTTCTAATTCTGTGAAGAAAGTCAGTGGTAACTTGATGGGGATAGTACTGAATCTATAAATTACTTTGATCCATATGGCCATTTTCATGATATTGATTCTTCCTATCCATAAGCATGGAGTGTTTTTCCATTTGTTTGTGTCCTCTCTTATGTCCTTGAGCAGTGGTTTGTAGTTCTCCTTGAAGAGTTCCTTCACATTCCTTGTAAGTTGTGTTCCTAGGTAATTTATTCTCTTGGTAGCAATTGTGAATGGGAGTTCACTCATGATTTGGCTCTCTGTCTGTTATTGATGTATAGGAATGCTTGTGGTTTTTGCATATTGATTTTGTATCCTGAGACTTTGCTGAAGTTGCCCCTTTTTTTTTTTTTTTTTTTTTTTTTGAGACGGAGTCTCGCTCTGCCACCCAGGCTGCAGTGCAGTGGCACGATCTTGGCTCACTGCAACCTCAGCCTTCTGGGTTCAAGTAATTCTCCTGCCTCAGCCTCCCCAGTAGCTGTGACTACAGGTGCATGCCACAACCTCTGCTAATTTTTGTATTTTTGGTAGAGACGGGTTTTCTCCATGTTGGCCAGGATGGTCTGGATCTCCTAACTTTGTGACCTGCCCACTTTGAACTCCCAAAGTGCTGGGATTACAGGCGTGAGCCACTGCGCCCGGTCCATTTTTTTAAATGACTGTTTTGGAGCTATACTTTTTATATAATAACTTTTATTTACACACATTTTGACCAAATTATATGAAAACTAAGTATCCCCCTCTTTTCCTTGGAGAAGTCTTCTGGTGCCTTCTACCGTCTTGTCCAAGTTTGGGTCTGTTGTTCCAGAGCCAGCTGCACAGCTCTTACCAAGTGATCTGCATTTATTCTTTCCTGTTTATCATTGATTTTTACTTGGTTTTTGTTTTTAATATTTTTTCCTCTCTTGTTTCCTTTTTCCCTTTCTCCCGCCTTTCTTCTTCCCTTCTTTCCCCCTTTCTTTCCTTCCTTATTACATATATCTTAAGATATATGTATTTATTTTATATATATATATATTTTGACATATATATATAATCTTAAAAGTTTAACTTTTAAGTTCAGGGGTACATGTGTAGGTTTGTCACATAAGTAAACTCATGTCACGAGGGTTTGTTGTGCATATTATGTTATCACCCAGGTATTAAGCCTATTATCCATTAGTTGTTTTTCCTGTTTCTCTCCCTCCTCCCACTCTCCACCCTACAAGAGGCTCGAGTGTGTGTTGTTCCGCTCTATGTGTCCATGAGCTTTCATCATTTAGCTTCCACTTATAAATGAGTATATGTGGTATTTGCTTTTCTGTTCTTGCGTTAGTTTGCTAAGGATAATGGCCTCCAGCTCCATCCATGTTCCTACAAAGGATATGATCTTGTTCTTTTGTTGTGGCTGCATAGTATTCCATGGTGTACATGTACCACATTCTCTTTATCCAGTCTATCATTGATGAACATTTAGGTTGATTCCATATCTTTGCTATCATAAGCAGTGAACATACACATGTGTGTCTTTACCATAGAACAATTTCTATTCCTTTGGGTATATGACCATTAATGGGATATGCTGAGTTGAAGGTTCTCTAAAAAGTTATCTTTTTAGCTCTTTGAGGAATCACCACACATCTTTCCACAATGGTTGGACTAATTTACACTCCCACTAACAGTGTATATGCGTGTTTTTTTTTCCCCCCACAACCTTGCTGGCATGTTATTTTTTGACATTTTAATAATAGCCATTCTGACTGGTAGTGTTTAATAATAGCCATTTTGATGGTATCTCATTGTGGATTTGATTTTCATTTCTCTACTACTCAGTGATGTTGAGCTTTTTTTTCATATGCTTGTTGGTAGTGTGTAGGTCTTTTTTTGGAATGTGTCTGTTCATGTCCTTTGCCCACTTTTTAATGGAGCTGTTGGTTTTTTTTTTAAATAAATTTGTTTACGTTCCTTATATATGCTGAATATTAGTCTTTTGTCAAACGCAGTTTGCAAAATTTTTCTCTCATTCTGTAGGTTGTGTATTTATTCAGTTGATTGTTTCTTTTGGTGTGCAGAAGCTCTTTTGTTTAATAATATCACATTTGTCAACTTTTGCTTTTGTTGCAATTGCTTTTGGCATATTCATCATGAAATCTTGAATTGATTTTTGTGTATGGTATAAGGAAGGTGTCCAGTTTTACTCTTATGCATATGGCTAGCCAGTTATCCCAGCACCATTTATTGAATAGGGAGTACTTCCTCTTTGCTTGATTTTTTTTTTTTTTTTTTTTGTCAAAGATCAGATAGCTGTAGGTTTACAGCATTATTTCTGGGCTCTCTATTCTGTTTCATTGGTCTTGTGTCTGTTTTTGTACCAGTATCACACTGTTTTGCTTACTGTAGCTCTTTAGTATAGCTTGAAGACAGGTAGTGTGATGCCTCCAGTTTTGTTTTTGTTGCTTAGGATTTCTTTGGCTATTCGGGCTATTTTTGGTTCCATATTAAATGTAAAATTGATTTTTTTCTAGTTCTGTGAGGAATGTCATTGGTAGTTTAATAGAAATAGCATTGAACCTATAAATTGTTTTGTGCAGTATGGACATTTTAACAATATTGATTCATCCTATCCATGACCATGGAATGTTTTTCCATTTGTTTGTGCCATCTCTGATTTCTTTGAACAGTGTCTTGCAACTCTCATTGTAGATACCTTTCACCTCTGTCGCTATCTGTGTTTCTATGTGTTTTATTCTTTTTATAGCAATTGTGAATGGGATCGTGTTCCTGATTTGGCTCTCAGCTTGATTGTTTTTGGTGAATAGGATTGCTAGTGATTTTTGTATTTTGATTTTGTATTCTGAGACTTTGCTAAAGTTGTTTTTCAGTTTAAGGAGCTTTTGGGCCGAGACTATGAGGTTTTCTAGATATAGAATTATGTTGACTGCAAACAGGGATAGTTTGACTTCCTCTCCACCTATTTGAATGCTTTTTATTCCTTTCTCTTGCCTGGTTGATCTTCATATATTTGACATATAAATATATGTGCGAGATAAACTGAATGAATTCCTGCAAGTATGAAAGTATCTGTAGTTTTTCCTCACATATAATTAATGTTTGCTTTGACATAGAATTTTAGGTTAAAAATATTTTTTCCTCATACTTTGAAGATATTGATCAACTGTGTTCTGTTGTCTACTGTGATGTTGAAATATTTGATGACAATCTGATCATTTGGAAATCATTGCTTCCTTGCCTCTCATGCCTTCAGGAGCTATTAGGTTCTTCCTTTATCTCCAGTGCTCTAAAATTTCATGATTTATGTCTAGGCATTGTAGGTTCATATTAATTTCAATAAAACACTTGTATCCTTCAAATCTGGGTTTCTTTTTTTTTTTTTTTTTCTATTGTTTCCTTGATTTGTTCTTCCTCTCCAACTTCATTTTTATTCTTTGTTTTCCAAAATAAATCCCCATTGGCCATATCTTTAACTTGCTATGTAGATCCTCTTTCTGTTTTATCTTTCCTTTCATGTTTTTCTTCTTCTGAGGTTTATATCCTGGCTGGTGTTTTCAACTTTATGTTCTAAACCGTCTATTAATTTTTTAAAATGTAAATTTTTAAAACTTCTAAATATTTTTAATGTTTTCTGATTGCTGCTTTTCAGAGCATCCAGTTATTTTTATGAATGTGATACTCTTCTTGAATATTAGAGTGTTACTAGTTTGTGTGTTTAACTTTTCTTTGCTATCTTGAATTATCAGTTTGTCCTCTTCTTTCCTTGGGAATCTGTTGATTCTTGGTTTTCTGCTCATATTTGAGTGAAAGGCTTGGTTGATTATTCTGATTATGCAATGTGGATTTCTTCTACTGGTATGCAACTAGACCTGATTCCAGCTGGGCCCTTCTTGGGAATAGGGCATCTGACAGGGAACTATGTATAGGAAGGAGATGAACGTATTTAAAATTATTCCTTGCATTGGGTGGGCAGGGAAGCTGCTATCAAATTATTGACCCCAAGCCTGCATTAGAAAGCCCTCCAGGTCACTTTTACATTTTTGTAACTTGTGTACTTTTGTTGAACTACTTTAGTTATCCATTAAATATCACTTTCCTGTTAGTTTGCTGTTCAGGGAAATCTCACCTATCAAAAAGATAAGAGACAGTTATTTTCAACAGTTATATTCAACAAAGCAGAATAAAAAACAAACCAAAAATTCGCTGTAATCCCAAATCTCTGTCACGAAGAAACCAAATACCGCATGTTCTCACTCATAGGTAGGAATTGAACAATGAGATCACTTGGACACAGGAAGGGGAACATCACACACTGGAGCCTGTTGTGGGGTCGGGGGAGAGGGGAGGGATAGCATTAGGAGATATACCTAATGTAAATGACGAGTTAATGGGCCCAGCACACCAACATGGCACATGTATACATATATAACAAACCTGCACGTTGTGCACATGTACCCTAGAACTTAAAGTATAATAATAATAATAAATTAAAGTATGAGCTTCATTCCTTATCTTTTATACAGGACTTTATCTACTCTAGAGTTTTCCTGTTTTTCTAACAAAGTTGCTTTCTTGTTTTTTATTTTTTTAACCCAATAAAAAAGGAGAATAAAAAAGAAAAAGAAACAAGGTATCATTAGAAGCAGGTGATCTTCTGAAGATCAAAAGTAAATGGAGGATGGAACCATAGCAATATGAATAATAAGCCATATAATCTCCAAATTTAACTATGTTCAATGCCTTCTTCTTAAAAATATTATATTTTTAAAGAGATGGGGTTTTGCTCTGTTACCCAGCCTGGAGTGCAGCAGTGTGATCACAGATCCCTGAAGTCTCAAACTCGTGAGTTCAAACAGTCCTCCTACCTCAGCCTCCTGAATAGCTGAGACTACAGGCATGTGCCAACATGTCTGGCTATTTATTTATTTATTTATTTTTTCCAGGTGGGGTCTCACTATGTTGCCCAGCCTTGTCTCAAACTCCTGGCCTCAAGTGATCCTCTTGTTTCAGCTACCCAAAGTGCTGGGATTATAGGAATTAGCCAGTGTGCCTGGCAGATGCAGATGTCTTCTTTGTAAGAAGATAGAGAAGGAACTTTTTTTAGAGAGAGATTATTTTTGAATGCCATAAATTGATAAATATTAATCCCTAAAAGAATAAAATATAGGACTCAATATTTCCTTATTAGCCTAATTAAATGACGTATTAATCTAGTTTGTTAGCTAAACATAGCAAACTCTACTATTCATTCAAATTTCAACTTGAATCTTGCCCTTCTTAATGAAGTCTTCTTGGATGAATCCCAAGTGAATGTGCTCTCTTTAGTGAATTTGCATACTCATATATTTGTTTTTCCTTCTCTTATGATAATTAACGTATTTTGCATTATGTACTAGTTACTGCTATACGTTAATCTTGTTCTGAATAAGATTTGAATTTTCATGTATCTTTCTTCATTTTTAGATACTTTTGCCTAGTATATATGTAAATAATATTGGTTAGATGACTAAAGAGATGATCTCATCATCGTATTCCAATAATAATTTGTTACTTGCTTTCTAAGCAAAAATCTTTGCTCATATATCCAGAATGTTGTTTTCTGATGCTTTCACATTTCCTATAGCTACCTATGGGATTGTAGTTTGTATTTTGATTTATGGTTTGCATCTTGAAATTTGGATATTATGAATAAAAAATTTGAAAACAAGGACTCTCTATTTTCTTCACTTTCATATTCATTATTATTCAGTAGAGCAGAGATTCTTAATTTGCATGTAAAAATATAAGACATGTTAATTTCAATATTGTTAAATAGGGAGGAATAACAATAAACATATATTTATGATCTGGAATAGTTGAGTTTATTGTTATTCAGTTTGAATATGCAGCTAAAGAAGCAAGATTATAAATAAGTGGTTTCCATAGATAGCATGTTTAGACTTATTTGCATTAAGATTTCTATGTCATCAGCATAGGAAAGATGCTGAGAGCTATAATAAATTTGAAATTTTTTTCTGATTACAGTTTTTACTTTGCATGTTCATTTTGTTACAGTTTAAGGTACTGTTTTCTTTTTCCTCTTATTGCAAGTGATGCATATCTTTTTTTTACTTGTTAACAACACTTTAAAATTTCTCTGATATCATATTTGATTATTGCATTGCTATGAAGTTAAGTGGTGTAGTGTTTAAGCATATTTGATGCTGAATATATTTTCAGACAAACCTTAGAAAATTCCTAATCCAAAGGACTCTGAATGGACTAAGTTAGTTTTATGACGAGAGATGATGATTTGATGAAGTTAGAAATGGCTTTTCTGGGACCCCATGAGTAGAATTTTCGCCCACTTAAGACAGCTTCTTTCCATTCCCAACACACTTAGCACATCTTCCTACCATGGTCCTGATGCTCTTTGTGGGTTTTACAGGATTCTTTCTCTCCCTGTTTGACATTGTCCACAGAAGGACTGGTAGAGTTTGGCATGTAGTGGACATTCACTTAACGTGGTTGAATGAGTAAAGATTGAGCTTATAAAGTTTGGAGGATCTTTGAAGATTTTTGGCCAAAGATGACATGGTGAATACAGTGTCTCCAAAATATTTATTTCCAGATACTCTTTAAAATGGTCGTTGAAGTTGGGATTTTGTCACTGAGTATGCTTCTTTTTTTTTTTTTTTTTTTTTGAGACGGAGTCTTGCTCTGTCGCCCGGGCTGGAGTGCAGTGGCCGGATCTCAGCTCACTGCAAGCTCCGCCTCCCGGGTTCACGCCATTCTCCTGCCTCAGCCTCCTGAGTAGCTGGGACTACAGGCGCCCGCCAGGTCGCCCGGCTAGTTTTTTTTTGTATTTTTAGTAGAGACGGGGTTTCACCATGTTAGCCAGGATGGTCTTGATCTCCTGACCTTGTGATCCGCCCGTCTCGGCCTCCCAAAGTGCTGGGATTACAGGCTTGAGCCACCGCGCCCGGCCCGAGTATGCTTCTTAATAAATAAATTCAAGGATTAATGAGTTTTCTTGTGAAATGACTTGGGAAATTTAAATTTTTATCATTTAAAAAAGACAATTGTAGTATGATGAGCAACGATTTGGTCATTTTACTTAAATGCATGAGAAAACGGAAATTACAAAAAAGATTATTAAACTCCAACTTTGATTTTAATTAGATTTATTTGTTTTAAAGTTTTAAGACTCTCAATGTAATAATCTCTGATAATGTGGTAAATATGAAATTTGTATCAGCATCTTTTTAGTAAATCATTTGTTTTATATATGAAATTTTTTCAAAAGAAATGAATGCATGCCATTGTTTAAAAAGTAAACTAGTTTTTATTTTTCCTGCAAAATTGACAGATTTTTATAAAACATTTTACATGTACCCTACTCCAAATAATAGCATAAATAAGAAAGGGCATTGTAAAAGACTGCCCTTGTAATTATTTTACTTTGTGCCTAGTGTTCATAGTTATCAAATTTTAATTTATTTTCCAAGCTACGCTGCATACTGTGTCCACCAGTGGATATGATCAAACCAGTAGACAATTTCCGCAGTATGTTCTGAGTTGAAATTCTTCCCAGAGTGACTTGAATTGGAATGTTTGGTTGATTGCGGCAAGTCAGACTTGCTTTTCACCATAAATGGTACAGACATGAGTTTTCAGAAAACGGGCAATGGAAATTACAGCTAATGCATGGAATACACCAAAAGGAGTAATTGCTTCCTTCCTTCCCTCTTTAAATTCAGTATTTCTGACATAGCTAAAGTTGCTCAAAATGCTTACTTTTCTAATTGCAACATATAAAGTCAGTAAAAGCAGGGAAGGTATGTAACAGTGTTAAAAAGGGTTTGAACTGAGACAGAATAAAATGTGTGTTCACATTGACCTATTATTTCTTAAAATAGTTTTGTGTGGAATAGCAATATAGAGAGAATTATTCCTCGAAATTGTGTGAACTTTTCTAATTGAACTCTCATTTGAGAAAAATAGTTTAGATCACTTACTGTCCCCTTTTAAGAAATGATAATCAGTGATGATCATCCCTTTCTTTTTATATCTAAGCATTTTCTCTGATACCCAAAAGTCCTAAACTGCTCCAGGCTTTTCACACCTTTTGTTTCTAATTTTAAACACTACCTCAGATAACCCCTTCTCTGATCACACTTTTTTTTTTTCCTTTGAGCATAATTATTCAATGATTCCCTCCTTTTCTCTCCATTAGCCTCTTTCTTTCTTTCTGATCCAAGATGGTCCACAATTTCAGTAACCTTTAAGCATTAATTTGTTTATGAAATCACGACCTGACATAAACTTGTGCAACAGCTGTACTTTTTTCCCTCTAGTCAACAAACTTTTTAAAAACAACTTTCAATAACTATTTCAGATCTTCTGTATTCTCATGTTTTTTATTACTCACCTCATTCTCTACAGATGACTCTGCTCCTTTCATCCAGAAGAAAATAAAAGTCATTTAGGAACTCTCATATTCTCTCAGCCCAGACCAGGAAACTATCCATACCTGCAGCCAATCTTTCAACTTCGTGCTTAGTTACATACATAATAGGGGTTCTACTCATCTCATACCAATCCCTGCTTCTGGGTTTTGTTTCCTGTATCCCCAGTCCTCTCAGAAAATTTTTATTGTCAGTTATTTTCTCCTCTCTTCCATACCAACTATTGCATTCCAAAAGAATCATTCCAATCAAGACTCAGACTCAGCACCACTATGGCTGAACGCATAACCTTCAGCATCAAGCCTTGCCTTTTCTTCTCTAATCTCAGCAATTGGCACCACCACCAAGCCAACTGAACAGAAACCTGAGTCATTCATGAGATCTCCTCCTCTCTCCCTGAATTCAATCTGTCCCCAAGTCTTATTGCTATTGCCTCCTAAATATCTCCTTTAAATCAACTTCTTTTCTTCTCCCCACTTAACACCCTTATCTAGGCTGGCATCATCTGTTTCCAGAGTTACTACACAAATTTCTTAATGCATCAAGGTTGTTCTCTGATTTGCAGCTGTATTTATCTTTTCTGATTGTAAATATGACCTGTCACTGCCCTGCTTAAAACTATTTAGCTGTTTCCCCTAAAACACAATATAAAGACCACACTCCTTTCAGTAGCCCATGAGATCCTGCATGGTCTGACACCTGTGTGCTTTTGCAGCTTTGTCTCATGCTCCCTGCTCTCTGCTTTCCAACCACACCAGCCTTCTCTAGTCAAGCAAAGAAATCCTGCTTCCTCCTCTTTGATGGTGACATCAAGTCTCTGGACTCTGGCTTTTATTGTACATATTAACTTGATGGCAGAATTCCGGCTTCAAGGATTGCATTCAAATGATAACTCCAGCAGAAAGAGCAGAATTATCATCCAGAAGAGCCAGCTGACTGTATGAGAGGTTAGAACACATGGGTTGTGATGTAGGCTGCACCTATCTTTGGTATTGATAGCCCATTCTGGAACAGCCAATTTGGGGGTCTTTGTGGGTTATGTTTTACGTTCTGCTCCTGGAGTTCTACTAACTTCAAGGTGGTTGCTGGGAGCCTCAAAGGTAGTGGCCAGGGTTTCAGCTCCAGAGGTAAAGCCAGAATGATGAGAAATGACTATAACTTGTAATCAGTCTAGCAAAACTATGGTGGAATGGAGAGAGAGGGCCTCTATACTGAGCCTAGATCTAGAATGCTATTGGATTATTGAAGAAAGATGTGTACACTATTTTATTTCCCAGGCTTTGAAAGTGGATAATAGCTATTACAGATACCTTACATCTCTATAGTCTTTTGACGTTTAGGGAACTATTTTCATCTACTACCTTGGTGGATAGCTTACTTGATCGTTAGAGTAGGCATGACAAACATTTTTCAGTTTCTTTTTGTATAAACGAAGAAGCTAAGAGAAGGGTTATGACTTGGCCACGACACTTGAGTGTCAGAGTCCAGGATGAGCAGCTCCTTGTTCTGATTTCTGTGCTTCCCCTCATGGGACTGGTATAACATTTAACACTATTCTGGTCACGGTGTGTACTATTAACATATGACTGAAGTGTGATGCAGTGGGAAAATGACTAGCAGATGACACTGTGGAGTCAGTTTTCAGCTGCTTTTCACAGTGCAGCCCTCTATTCAGCAGTTAAATCGACCTATTTTTAGTTGTGTTTGGGACAAAGCCCAGAGCTGTACTTTACAGAGTCTACAACCTCCCGTTGGGTGTTATTGCCCTTAGTCATCATTTGAATGTTTCTTATGTCATCTGACTCAGAAAGTCCACATTTTCATTTTCTTCCACAGAATTGGTTTGGCTAATCTTGGGTCCTATATAATATCAGGGTTTGTTTTTTTTTCTTTAAGAGTTTGAAAAAAACCCCAGGGATGTGTGTGGGCATGTGTGTGCATATATGTATCTGTATATTTATTTGTGTATGTGTATATGTGTAGGTGTGTACTTGTATCTATGTGTATGTCTATCTGCATGTGTGCGCACATGTCCTGTAATTCACTTGGGATAAAAAATTTCTGAATCATGGTAGTGCTCAGTTTCTCCATCCTTACTGTTCAGGAGGGTATATGACAGTCAGAAACAGATACAGTGGGCAACCTCTCCCTCAAGCCCACCTCACGGGCATCAAGGAAGTCTGTGCTGGATGCGAGTGGAATAATGGTTTGCCTCCTTACTCAGGAGCCAGGATTTTATGTGGCTGGAAGTTGTTTCTAGAGAAGAAACTCTGATGTGCTTGCTGGCTGTGTGATCCTAGACTAACTGACTGAAGGTCTGATTTGACCCTGAATACCCAAGGATACTCCTGCTCTTATATACATATATGTGAAGAAGAGAAGGTGTATCCTTGGGTAAGATGGAATTCCCACTCATACTTCCCTAGCATCTTCTGTTTCATCAGTTGGGCTGAGGGAGAAGGTAGGAGAAGATGAGGAGAAGAGGGTAATTATAATGACCCTCCAGGAAAAAGAAGGGGGTAATTATAATTTTTCCAGAAGCTAAGGGCTAACACAGCCCAAGTGTGCATTCAGATATAGGACTCCAATAGCTGTCAATCGATCCCTGTCAATGTTATGTGCCTCTGTTCTATTTGGGATTCCCAGCTAGAAAACAGTGCGTAGTCCTATCTCGTCTTATTTTAACACCCACTCTTTAACAGTCTAGGATTGGATTATTCAGGGCAATTTTTCCCCTGTGTATATAGCAAATAGTATGTAGAAAATCTTAATCACTTTAGAAATAATCTTAATTACGGTCATAAGACTGGTTATTAGTAATTTTGGTGTGTTTAAAATTCAAATTAGTATGAAGAGTTTTTATTACTCACTGTACAAACTCTGGACCTATGAAACTGCTCACGGTGCAAATCTGTTCTTTTCCCCCACTTTTAGAGCTATGACTGAAAACACAAAAGATTCTTGATTTTTTCATTCCCCATCTGTTTTCTGTCATTCAAATACCAGTACATTGTTCGAAATGTATTTAGTCTGCAGCCACAGTACATAGGTTGAATCCTGTGTGACTTTTCATGCTGACCAATTTAAACTTTGCTTTTAATTGAAAAACATTTTCAAGTGCCTCATGACATCAGTTGGAATTTTCTTGGTTTGTGTGTCAGTGAGGATTTGGATTCAAGAGTTTTCATTCCAGGGGGAAGAGGCAAAGAGGCTGAATGATGTGGGTGCATGTTATTTTATGGAAAGAGCTCTGAAATAGGTGGTAGAAATCTGGTTTTCAGGTCAACTTCTGGGAAACGCTGCCATTTGACGTTGGGGAAGTGATGTTACCTCTTTAGAACTGAGATTTGCCATCTGGAAAATTGGCAGGAGTTGCTTAGATATATTCTACCTTGCCAGCTTTGAAGTCTGTGATACCATCATGTGTTCTTTGATTTTATTGCAGAATTTCCAAATTACATTTCCATATAATGCAGTGTGATGTGCAGCTGATCAAAAGTTTGCTTTAACTGTCAGTCTTGGTGGTTAAATAAATATTGTATATAGTTCGCTTTGTGGACTCTTCAATTCTAGTTATCATATGCTATTTTGGTGCTGCAGTGCTCCTTGAGATTACTCCATTTAGATACACTGTTTAATCCAATGCTTCTATGAGTCATTAAAGAAAGGTTTTCATCGTACCTTTTGTTGAAACGAGATAATTGACAGGTTTCAGAAAGGAACCTGGAATCGTGGGGAGGTTACTAATTTCTAACATATAATTGATAAAGGGTAATTGTCTTTTCACATTTGTCAAATTTTTTTTCAGCAATTATTCTTTGCAGCAATAGGAAAGGAATTGTAGAGATGTCTCATTTCAGGTCACCAGGTATTTTATTTTATATTACAAAATACTGGTTCATCAGCTGTTTGCCTATTGATAAACTTGCTGGTATAAATGGTTTCATTTAGTGAGACCAGAGCCTTAAATTCTTGTTTTAAAAACTGTTAGATGAGGAGTATTTGACTGAATAACTCTTCTCATATTCAACAGATTCTGGATTCTGTCCCTCAGAAACATAGTTTGGTGAGGGGAGCTCTGTACACACATGCAAAGATGTAAAGCTCCTTCCTAACTTTTCTGACAACATGCTTTATTCCAGGTGATAGTCTGTATTTGTATTATAGGCTGTTAGAGGAAAAGCACCTTTAAAGTATTAGAACTAGCAAATGATTTGAGAAGAACAGCTGTTGAAATGTCAAGGAATGTTTGTGTAGTGGAAACAAAAGTGTGGAGTATTTTTCTTCTGTTTAATCTGTTGATCCAAATAAATTCATCTTTGGAAACTATTCAGTATCTTGTGCATAACAGGAACTCAGTAAGTGATTGGCAAGTGAAAATAAGGCTGCATTTCTCAGTGCACAGCTCAGCAGGTAGGTAGTGCATTGTGTAAAACTTGCCACACTGCACAAGTGTGAACCCTGGTTCTCTAACTATTCGCCAGATAATCGTTATTTCTCTGAACATTTGAGCACTCATCTGAAAATGGGGGCAATGTAAGATCCATGTCATAAGGCTGTTATGAGCATTAAATTAGATAATATGATGTTAATAAAATGGTAAAATTTTTAATGAAAAATAAGTAAATAATGAATACCTTTATTTGTGTCTTATAACATCTTGGAGGTATGAAAATTGAAAGATTCCTAAGATATACTCATCAAATCACAGTTTGGAGTTTATAGACCTCTACAAATTTGCCAGATATTCTTTACATGGAACTTTTGCAGCTCCATGAAAAGTTCTGCTTTTATCCAGTGTCTGCCCGAAGGAAAGGCTCTCACCTACTGTTTGTGTATCAGTTTTCCTAAAGTGGGTTTAGTTCTTACCTTGAAAACGGAATGAAAAAAAGTCACTAAGAAGTCACAACAACAAGGGAACCAATGCCTGACTTTATTTTCTTTCTTGATGACCAAGTTGTCCCTCCTACAGTACAGATACTGTAAGTAACTTTATACTTAAGGTCAAAGTACTCCTTGTGTAGGGTCTCAACATGTCTAGTGTTACCTGTGTCTAAAGCAATTTAAGAAGGTCATACATAAACGAATTGACCATCTTCTATTTATATAACCAATTTAGAGTGGCAGAGTTGTAACAGAAAGAGATACTGGGAATCAAAAGCCCTGTTTAACATCAGACTTCACTCCTTGACTGGCCTCAGTATCTTCATCCATAAAATAAAAATAATGTACCTATCTCATAGACTCTATAGTTTAATGTATCCATGCCACATTTATATAGGGTGAGAAAGACTTTTAAAGGAGGAAAGATGGAATTAGTTAATGGAGAGCCTTTTTACATGTCTTAAGAGTCAACATTTGATACAAGAGGAATCAAGTCATGTAAAGGAGGACTATTTTCAAATGATTACATTTGATGAAAAGTCTTATGTGGAATATAATTTTAGATATGTGTATATATATATAATTTATCTTGTTTACTTTTAAATATCATTTGAAGAGAATTAAACATGTTTATTTCTGTAAAATTGAAAATTTATTTCTAACAGTTCTTTTTCCTGCTAAATATGGCATTTATTTAAAAGACCTAATATTTACCAGTCACTGCTATTTGGTTCTCTGAAAACCCTCCTAATTATCTGTGAAAGCCAAATGTGATCTGAGCTTTCTTGACAAGAGGATATTGACTTTCATTAAGACCAAATTGCAGTACAGACCTTTAAGCCTTTATCTGCATCTCATTAATTGGCATGTGATTTGGGAGAGTGGCTATTAATTATACAGAAGACGGTGAGTGAATAGAAAGGATCATTCAAAGGCAAACCATGCTTAAACCTGACCGTGTCCACAGACATTATATACCTCATCTGGCAGTCGTTAATTTTCCTAAGTGTTTGAAATCAGCCATAGTAAGGGTTTTTAAATGGCACATCTAGAAATAACATTAATGTCTAGATTTTTACAATTTAATTTACTGTTAAGTCATTTTTATTAAACTTGCATGAATTTTTGGTTGAAGTGGCAATAAGAGAGTATACATAATATGATAAGCTACAGATTCATTTTTAGTAATAAAATCTCTCTTCCCCTGACAATAAACTATGGTAGTGTACTCTTCAAAAAATCCACTAAGTTAAAATAAAGTTTTCAAGTTAAAATAAAGATACAAGAAGAGACAATCCTCATACCTATCATTAAGATGTCAGCAAGTAGATTGTGTCTTGTTAAATATATACTGTTGGGGAATCTAAATTATTTTTCAATTCCATTAGAGTGATATCTTTTTTTTTTTTTTTTTTGAGACGGAGTCTCACTCTGTCGCCCAGGCTGGAGTGCAGTGGCCAGATCTCAGCTCACTGCAAGCTCTGCTTCCCGGGTTCACGCCATTCTCCTGCCTCAGCCTCCTGAGTAGCTGGGACTACAGGCGCCCGCCACCTTGCCCAGCTAGTTTTTTGTATTTTTTAGTAGAGACGGGGTTTCACAGTGTTAGCCAGGATGGTCTCCATCTCCTGACCTCGTGATCCACCCGTCTCGGCCTCCCAAAGTGCTGGGATTACAGGCTTGAGCCACCGCACCCGGCCTAGAGTGGTATCTTATAATATACTTTGATAAATCCACACATAAGAATAGACCAAAATGAACTTGCAATTAATTCTATGTAAATTCCCTGTTTTCCATTTTATCTGTGTAGCTAACATTTCTGAAATTTCAACATGTATTTTCAAGTTGTCTCTTTTTATAGATGAACACTTAAATCCATCTAATTGTTGCATTGAAAAATCTTGATCATTTTCAATATTAAATTATTTTTACTAATGCAATTCAACAAACATATATTGAATATTGACTGCAAAATGCATTGTTCTACCATTAAACCATTTAGATGGGGAGGTTGAAACTTGGTACTCTTAACATTTAACTTGGGAGAAACAGAGTAGAGGATTTTGATTCCACTGATGATGTGAACAGTGTTTAGTCATCTCATTTGACTGGTTTCTCACTAGTTCCTTATGAATTTTGCTGTAACTGTAAAGGACAGGTGTTTCTCACACTTTGATGGTTCAGAAGCAAATAGGAACGAACAATTTTGAATGAAGGTTTTTATTAAATGGTAAGCATACTGTTACAAGATCTCCCAGCAAATAGGCCAATGTGTGTTTAAAACACTTTTCTTCTTAAGATTATGCAGGCTCAAGGCAGTGTTTCCCAAACTGCAGGCCACCAATAGTCTACCTGGATCTGAAATATGTAAGGGTATTTGTTAATGCAGATTTCTTGGCTCTACTCCACAGTTAACTGAGTCAGAATCTATAGAAGTGGAGCCTGGGAATCTGTATGTAATACATTCCTTGGGGGAATTCTTAATCACTGACTTATTTTTCTGATGTTTTAGCTAGAGTGGTTAATTTATGTGAAAAATGCTTATGATAATGGATATCACATTATAGTTACGTCAGTGTTGTTATGTATTGGTATATATTTTACAGCATTACTGCATCTTTCAAAAGAAATATCTGTGGGTCAGTGGAAGTAAATTGATGCTGGTATGACAGATCCTTTCCTATTTTCCTATAAAGTGATACTTCAAAAAATTTACTTTGCACCTAGACACACACGCATGAAGTTAAGAGGTGACATAGCTAGGATTAAATAAGTTGGTACAAGTTTGAGAACAGATTTCTGGAAGCAATGCATATTCCAATATATTTAAAGTAGTTGATACTACTTCCATTATCAATGCAATGATTTACTCATTAATGTTTAATATTAAGCATTACTTAGTGTAATTAAATAGATCATGTTTTATGATGCATATTTTCTTCAACTAAGCATTAGCTAATTATAGTTAAGTCATGTAGTATACTGATTGCATGCTCAACACATTTTCTTGCTTTTTACAGACAATTTGAAATACTGCATGAATAACAGTTATTGGCTTGTGACTGATCTCAAGCCTAAAAAGAAACTCTTTTCATGAAGAATTTAATTCAATTCTTTTTACACTTTTTACAACGGATATGTAATTTCAAAGCATATGTAAATTGTTTTGCTAGATTGTTTGAGGAAATGGGTGGAAAAAATACTTTCCTTCCCGATCTTAAATACATTTATCTTTAATTTAGTGGTGGAATAATTTTGGTAAGGTTGTCTTAAGTACCATTTCTACAATAATTGAAGGGTATCCAGAAATAGAAGCTTGAGAGAAATATTTTACTTTAATGGATGCATTTAGGCAGTTTCTTTCTGTTGCATCAAAAATAATAAGGAACTTTTCAACCAAAATACTAGTGAAACATTATGAACATATTTATTTGTTGAATAAATAAAATGAACTCTGCACTTCAGTGTCTCCAAAATTCCAGGCTATTTCCTGAACTGTATCCTTGCCACATGCTGTCCCTGCTTATGAAAGGCCCCCCAAATCTGCAAAGCTGCCTCTTTCTCATTCTTTAGTTCCCCACTTGAAGGAGCTCCTTTCAGATCAGCCTTGCCTTCCACTACATTTAATGTAGATCTCCAAGTCAGCCTTTTGTTTGCTTCTTTTGTAAGACTTATTTCAATTGTTTTTTCTGTTTACTCATTTCTTTTTTGTTTCCCACTGAGCTGTAAGCAACTGGAGGTCAGAGAAAGTGTTTGTCTTGTAAACATTTGCGTCACCAGAGCCCAGCAGAATGCCTGGCACATAGTAGGTACTCAACATCTTTATTTGACTTTAGGGATGGATAGATGGGTGGATGGATGGGCAAACAGAGGGGTGGACAGAGGAACAGATCAGATAGATAGATAGATAGATAGATAGATAGATAGATAGATAGATAGATAGATAATTGATAAATAGATAGACAGAAGTGCTTTTGAGTTGAAAATGTTTACACAGAAATAGATCTTAAATGAAGTGCTAGCAGGGAATAATGCTTACATTTGATCAGTGGTAAGGAATAGATAAAAGTGTAATCTTACATTTATCTAAAGCATTTGAATGGAATAATCAGGCTAGAGAATTTGGTGGATTGGGTTGTTTTTCTGAAATGTTGTACTTCACTTACGGTTGTGTTTAATTTGATTGATACTGTAGATGCAATTTTCTTTGTATAATTGCATAATTTTTCTCTTAGTTATAAAGAAGATATGACTTGTGGGTAAATTTGATTAATAATGCCACCAGCTACTCTAGGCTATAAAACTATGTTACTAGAAGCTATGCTGCAATTTGAATTTGGTAAATGTCCAAACCTGATGATATATGTGATAACACTGGGGAAAAATGAGTTACTGTTTATAACTCTAAATTATTATAGTTAAATATCAATGTAATATCTCTACTCTGCCAGATAAATATAAGGTTATAGCAGGTCTTTTTCATAAAGCTAGAATATTAAGGCTTATTATAGTATGTACCTATAAATGTATGTTCAGCACATTCTTTGGTGTTCTATTTAAAAATATGTGAAACTAGAAGAAAATAGAATATTTGGCATTCAAAGGACATATGCTGAACAGGATGAGGAGGTTGAAAGTGATAAGTTTTCAGGATTATTCTGTTATCTCATTTGTAATAAGATGGAAGTAACTCTGCATGTATTTTAGTTTTAATAATAATGTAGGGAGTGCATTTTAGATTTAGTATAATTTTATAGTAAAAGATAGTAGATATTCAATACATTAATTAGTCAAAATATAGTAAGTTATTTTAAGACAGATGCTGTTTTAAAGATATGAAATAATAATAATAAATGTGAGGGTGGTTTCTAATTTTATTTCCATGAACTAATTTTATTAAAATAAATAAAATAATAAAATATTTTAATCTTTATTTAGCTATGTAATTCTTCAATCATTGGCTAATAAGACTTACATCAGAATACTATGTACTGTGAATTGAATTGCTTAGTACATTTTATTACCAGATGCTAACGTAGGCAAGTTTTTAAAATTTCTGTCTTCACAGCAACTCTGTAAGTTGGTATCATTACCACTAACTAACAAATGAGAAAATTGTGACTTAGGGAAGTTACTTGTCTAATGCTATATTGTTAAAAAGTTTCAGGGTCAAGTTTACCTGCTGTCAAACCCTAATGTGTTACTGTATATCACATTGCTTATAAAAAATAGCCTTAGCTGGGTAAATTAATATTCCGAGACATTATTAATGAGGGCTATATTTTTCATTTAGCCGATCAGCAAGCATTTATAGGGAATGACCAGGCACTGAACTGAGAACTAGAGATAGTCTAAAATTAGACGTGAGACTTGTCTCCAAGGACCTTACTGTTGTAAAGTGAGATCGTTGCTGGTGACTGTAAATTTCTACACATGCTTGGATTCTACTGGGAATTCAGCTATGCTATTTTATACATCTCTTCATCTGTAGCTGATTCAAAAGTGTGAAAGGGCTGCTTCCCCTAGAGCAATTCTAACTGTGCCTTGTTTAACCAACAATGCACTAAGTTATTCTACCAAGAGATAGACTTTCCCTTAAGAATAAAATTAGAGTTTTGACTGAAATCAGATAGGTAACTTGAACAAAAAGAACTTCAGTGTTATCTGTTGTTAACAGATTAAGTCAAAATTATTTAGAATGACCTAAACATTATGACATAACCAGTCCCCAAGTTTAAGAACATTACAGATTATCTCCAGATTTACCACTGTGAACCCTCAAATCCAAAAGGCCAGTTAGCTACCTCCTTATTGCCTAAATTTACCCTAGTGGTTTTTGATAGTATCCTTTGCTGTAGGGTTATCTATACTTGAAATGTCTTTGCTGTTTTGGCAGATCTTACTCATATTTCATACATCGCTCAAGTTAACTTCTTTGGCAAAGGCATTCTTAACTGTTCCCAGCCCTATTAATCATCCTTCCACAGAACTCTTTTGGCCCATGTTGTTTCACAATTCTTTGTTCCCTCCCTGGCCCTTTGCATGGTCATATATCTGTCTCCAGTATGAGTATATTTTCAAATAGATTATAAACATCTGACGATCAGGGCTCATATCATATATTCATTTTTTGTCCTTGTAACACCCAACTAGGGCTAAGGCAGAATTGGCATTTAATACCTATATGTTCAATTTATAAACCCAATTACTACGTAAAGGGTTGTAATTTCTAGGCACCAATTAGCTATAGTTATTTAACTTTTTTCAAGTTGAGATCTCATTAGACTAAAACTAATTCATCAGCATTGAGTATTTCAGTAGTGTGCTTTTGAGATTAAGGAGAAATTCCAAGCAGAAATGCCTGCTTGCTACTGTTGTCAGTCATATGGGACAGAGGGACAAGGATACAGAAAGTTTAGTTGTAAAGAATCTGCAGTGATAGAATTTGCACTCAAACTTGGTTTGATACTTCAATTTTGAACACAAAAAGCTTGAGTCCATTTAAAGCAAATTCTCATGATGCAATTCATTAAGGTTAATTGAACATAAAATGTGCCTAAAACATCATCAATGTAAACATGTGGACTATCCTATTGTTTCATTTAGCTTAATTATCTTTCTGACAGTGTCATCATGTGCATTTGTTTTTGTTTTGCCTTTAACTAGATAATAAAGCTTAAATGTATCTAATTTCCCTTAATAACCCATTGTCAGGGTGCCATCTGAAAACTGGTATAAATATATTTTCATCTTTTTCTGGTCTTTTTATGATCTGAGTAACAAAATCCACATACAGTTTTTGTACCATGGAGTGATACTTTCTTTTATTTAATCCAATACTTAGCTTTAGGAATTGCCACTAGAGCTAAGTGGTAGGTGTAAGGCGGGGGAACTGGTCCTCAGTGTCTGAGGTGAATAGTGCTCTAATACTATGTGCTTCTGATCTCACTTTCTATTTGGGGTGACCTTTAACCACCTATTGCCCCATAGAGTGGACTGAACTGAAATTCCTTCACTAGACCTTTTCCCAAAAGGGAGGGGTGTGCCTATGCTTGTGTGTTTGTTTTCTTTGCATTTAGCATTTTAATACATTCTCACTTTGAAAAAATAACAAAAAGTATTTTTTCACTTAAATTAAGAACTTAATAAAAGTTCTAGCCGTACCAAGACCAGAACATCCTAGAAAATCCTGATGTCTAAATGGACCTTGGGGTTGCAGAAAGATAAAAGATGAAAAATCATGAGCGAGAAGGGGATGACTTCAAGACCCCTAACCGTTGTTACTGGTATGTTTCCCTTCCTACTTTCTATTTATAATATTCCAGGATGCAGTTATGCAAGCCCGGTTTAGTCCTCTCAGTCACATATGTGTGTATATGCTGTCTATATGTCTATACATACCATTATTTTTGTGCAGTCTAAAATTTTTAATGTTAGTAGCCTTTTTTTCCCTAAGTAAAAGTCTTAATGTCTGTTTTAGGGACTCTCCAAGAAATCTGCATCATGAAAACAGCTACTGGCCTGATCTCTGCAGTGTGTGTGTGTGTGTGTGTGTGTGTGTGTGTGTATGTGTGTGTGTGTGTGTGTGCTGTGTGTGTCTTGATGAATATGGGAAAATGCTCTGCAATTGAACCCTTAAGGTTAAAACCCCCACACCCACTGTCCTACTCACAAGGCTTTCAAAACCAGACCTATAATAGGCAAGAAATTAGTGGGGAAACCATCTTTATTTCTTCTCAAATGTCCATTTCTAACATATTGCCATCTTGAGTGCTGTCTGTTGTTGCCTGTGACTTAGGTTTGTGCCTTGTATCTTCTCATGGCTGTCTTCTCTGTTTCATAGGCCTATCTTGCCTCCTCTGCTCTTTTCTCCCATGTACTGCCCTGCCTCTTCTTACTTGATCTTTAGCCCATGGATGGAGTCTTATGATGAGTCAATCATGCTTTTTCATCTCATGATGAGTGTTATGCCTTGTGTTGCTCTCACATTGTGATTGTAACTCTCTCACATGATGCTCCTGCTCCTCTATCCCCTCAATGACTCTTTCATTAAATTGCTGTCTTGTGAGTTATCTTTTACCTCTGGTGTTTATGAAACCTTTGTGTCATAGATTCTCTCTACACTGATCATGCATTATCAAGAATGTAGTCCTATCAGTCATGATTGTTGATTCGCATTGTATTATTCAGTCGAAGATCATAAGCTTTCCAAAAAGAGCGTATTCTCATCTTATTTCTTCTAATTTAATTACACTTTTTATGAAGAATTTCAGAGAATCTAGAATTCTATCCGTAGTCCTAACTTAGCCACCTCTAACTACATATTCAAATGAACTGAGAAAATTGTGCCTGTTTTTATGTGTTTGAATTATATTCTTGTATGACTAGCTATTTTATGCATATGAAGTTCTTTATTCATATTCTAATGGATATAAAATGTTTCTTTTTGAATTGTTGCCATTTTTTAAGATAATTAAATGCAATTTAGTTTCTTCAGAATTTCAAAATGATTATATACATATTTTCTCTCCCTAATACGCCACACTGTTAAGTATGATTTGTTACAAATTTAGAGTAGTCTTTATTGTCATTTTGTGAAATGTCCTTTCCTCAATTTTTACAGGCATTGCCTTGATTAAAGGCCTCATTACCTCTCGTAGAGGAATGATGAGCTGCATCCTTACAGTCCATCCCCTTACCAAGTGATTGTTTCCACAGCAATCTTCTAAAAAAAATGTATCATTTTGGATAAGTCACTTTTAGTCTTATAGTCCTTCAGTGTCTTGACAAAACCCAGACTCCGTGGCAGCATCTGCCCCTGCTTACTTTCTCAATAGAAATTATCCCACTGTTTATAAACCTCAAACTACTTGTGTTTTCTCCTAGAATGACATGCTATTACACAACCTCATCATTTTTCATAAGTTGGCTCCTAGGTCTGCAATACTCTTACTCTCTTTGTCAGTCTCTTGTCTCCTCTGCATTCTTAATAGATTGACCACTTCTGAACTTTCTATAATTGTAAAAATAGCTTATTAGCCCAAATAACTGAATGTGAAAAGTTAGAATTTCATCAAGTCTATTATGGGGCAAATGAGATTTCCTAGCATATAGCTTATTTCTAATAGCCCCTAATTAGAAGGGATGCCTTTGAGCTGGTAAGGCCCTTTATATTGATCTGGTTACATTCCTGCCTGGTCCTCCTGGTGAATCATGTAAAAGGGATGCCAGTCTGGCTGTGCAGATTTTCACAGTAGAAAGGATAACTCAACTGACCCTTACGTAGGCTTACCCTGACTTGGTGATACTGCGGCCTTTAATATGAGTTAGAGCAGTCAGAAGAACAATAATTCCAACTGGAATATATAAAATGTGTTTATACTCACCCCTACCCCCAGTGTCCTTAATATAGTTTCTCTTGCTAATCTTTGAAGGAAGATCATAAAACACTGGAATTCTTTAAATTGTCTCCGAAAAACAAAAATTCCCATGATCAAGAAAAGAAAGCAAAAGCCCCTATGTACTTGTAGTTCCTCAAGGCTGTCAAGTGTGGTGGGGTTGCTGGTACTCTTCACAATTCTAGAAGAACTTCATGGCACAGTTGTAAGGACTGGTGTGGAGAATGAGATTGGGAGCAGAAAGTTGAGCACAGATTTCCTTTACTGAATGAATGTCAGGGTGGGCAGCACAGCACATTGAAAAAGTCACAGCTCATTTTACAAATTTCAGGACACCATAGAATGTCTGTGTTTTATCTGTAGAGAAGATCTAAATTGATATTTTATACTGGAATATATATTATTTGTGTAAGATATAGTGTAGAGAAGTAGTGTTAATCATATTTAAAATCTACTAAGACTATTAGTTTTGTTACCTCTGATACAATTATAGTAGCATCTACTCAGAACTTTAGTTTTCAAACTATATGTAATTATTATTTTAAATGATTACTTTATAATTTATGATCTTACAAAATGACTGTAATATCATAAATTATAAAGTCATTGACCTTCAGTTTCTGAAGGAAGTAGCAAGTTGAAGAATACAAAGCATTGATTGAGAGATGACTGTCACAATTTTTAATGTTAATGCAATATTTTAATACAATAATTAATTATTAAGTACTTCATATGTAACAAAAGTATCTCTGGAAATTTGGCTAAGATGGTCAAATATAAAACTTAAATAGAAAGTGCTTTATCTAATGTGATTATTTGATTTTTTAAATTTTATAAACCATTTTTGGCATATATTACAATATGTGATTATTTGGATATTTGAATAATATTTGATATGTTCTATGTATTCATGATAGTGAAGAATAAAAGTAATGGAAAAATTACTTTTAAGCCATCTTTACTATGGAATTTCTGTTTGGTGATGATGATGGAGACAATGATGGCATCATAGTTATGTATGAAACTTGAACTCGTATTACGGACAAGTCAGTCTTCTAAGTATTTTGTATAGGGTTGTTGCATGGGTAAAATGAGATAGTTTATGTGGTAGGAGTCATCATTTTTCTCTTTATATGGGCAAGGAGACTGATGCATGGAGAGCTGCAGTAACTTGTACAGATCAGTAAGTGGTTGTGTTCAGAGTGTCATCCTGGCTGTTCTGACCACATTCTGTGTTCTTCTGTGTGAAAAAAAATAAATAAATAAAAATAAATAAAAATAAAATAAAACCAGTCTTATTCAAAAAGATCAGTTGTTTTGCTTTCACTCTACTTGATACAATAGTTGGTTTGAAAATGTCTATATCCTTAGATCCCCACAGACCCCACAGATGTGAAAAATAAGTAGTGGAGTTCTCTCAAAGAAGAAAGATGTGATCAATTAGGATCTAGAATCAGTCTTTGATGAACTGGAAGTTGCCCTGATAGGCAGAAAATTCATAAGGAATCCTAGATCTTGGCCTCAAAGACTGTAGCAGTTTAAATAGCTGAATGAATAAAATCTGAGTCCAAAGCGGAGAGCTAAGTTAAAAAGAAATCAGTTAATAAATAGGGATTTGCCCTCCATAACCAATCCCATCTTGGTTTCATAGATAATATCCCAGTAAATGTGCACAGATATTTGCTGTTACAGAGTGTCCACCTAAAAATACAGTGAATTGTCTTAGGACACCAGAATAAAATGTTATAAAAGGGGATGACTGAAGGAAGGATATCTGGGAACCTTTCCTTTTCTTGAATTTATATTCCTTTAGGAGTATTTAATATAGAACTTCCTGATTGGAAGACTCATATATACGCTAAAAAGCTCTTCACACTTAATATTATATATTTTTTAAATGGTGGGCTTTTTGGCTATGTATCTAATGGTTTATGGAGAAAATATAGTAGCAGTAGATTTTTAGGAACTGGCTACTCTGGCATTTTTACTCATGATGAAGAAAACTCTAGGAATCCAAAAGAATTTGTTAAAAAGAGAGTTAAATAAAGCACATTGTTTTTCTTATGACAGCTTCTGCCTGGGGGGTGGTTTACTTGAGCCGTTCATAAAATATGTCTAATGATTTGCTTTTTGTTAAGACAAAGCAACTTTCTTGTTTATTATATATAGAGATTACTATATATATATATATATATGATATTACTGTGTATAAGATGTTCAATTTTTTTTAGTTTTGCTTTGTTTATTTCAATACTAGCCTAAAATTTTCATTTAATTGAATGGCTACTATGTAAGGCACTTCCTGCTAGGTGTTACTTTTATTATTATTATTATTATTATTATTATTATACTTTAAGTTCTAGGGTACATGTGCACAACGTGCAGGTTTGTTACATATATATACATGTGCCATGTTGGTGTGCTGCACCCATTAACTTATCATTTACATTAGGTATATCTCCTAATGCTAACCCTTCCCCCTCCCCGCTCCCCACAATAGGCCCCGGTGTGTGATGCTCCCCTTCTTGTGTCCAAGTGATCTCATTGTTCAGTTCCCACCTATGAGTGAGAACATGTGGTATTTGGTTTTCTGTTCTTGCAATAGTTTGCCGAGAATGATGCTTTCCAGCTGCAGGTGTTACATTTTATACCTCTAATCTGGAAAATAACCTTAAGGTAGAAATTATTAACCCTTCTTTACTTAGAAGAAAGTCAGAGCTCAGATAGTTTTGGGTAAAGGGATGTGTTCCAAAGGTCCAGATAGCATGAAGGCAATCCAAACCTGAATCTCTTTACCCCAAAGGTCACACGCTATTCATTACATCACACTGGCTGCAAAGAACATAATGAATCCAAAGATAGGTATTTCAAGCATAGGTATGTTTTCAGTTACTGATTAGCAGCACAATTATGAAGTATAAGCAACCCTTTAAGGATAGTGCTTTATCTGGGAACACATTACTTGGGACTATCTGTAGCCTTGTGAATCCTTGAAACTCACCACTGTGGCAGCTCAAAACAAAGCAGTCTTTTGTACACACAATGTATCTGTATTACATAAGTTGAATGTATATTTGTCGAATGTCACCCAAAGTTAGCTTATCTGTAAGACAGTTTTAAGATGTAGGAAGATAATAACTCAAATATGCTCATGATTCATTAAAATATACTTTAAAAGAATGAGCTGAGCATAGCATTTAACCAGGTATCCCATTTCAATGGTAATTGTAAGTTTTATCATGGCCATAAAGCTGTCAAAATAGTAATGGTGAGATTATCTGTACTACAGTTTTAATTTAAAGTAAATCTTTTAGGCAAACATGTATGGAAATGTTGTCATTTTCCTGATTTTGACTTGCTCAGTATGACCATTATAAATATAATAAGTAAAAAAACAAAACTAATAGCTTACTTCAGAACAATAACAAAAATAAACCATAGATGGATTTCTGGGTGGAGATTTTAACAAAGCAGAGCTGAAAGAAATCAATCTAAAACTTTCACCAGATCCCCTCGGCAGTTTTTCTGTCTCAGTTTCTGTTGTGCTTCTTTTTCACAGTCTTCTGCCTTTCTAGAAAGTAAATGTGTTAATTAATTACTTAAACAGGAAGTTTACAATGCTGTGAATTAAATATTAACATCATTTATTTTTAGGTATTCCTTTAGTTCTGAGCTTAGAGTACTCATTGTTTTGTTGGCATTTTGGCTATATTTGCTTTTGAAAAAAAGATGGTCACAATTCGCTTTCAATGACATTTATAAAGTAATATTTATGGTATGTCTGATTTCAAAACAGTTTCAATCTATAATAATATCTAATATAAATGATTTATTTTAGTCATATCTGTTATTTAATATCCAGTATTTTGCCAATACAAATTATGCTAATAAGTTTTTAATAGCTTCACTCATATTTGTCCTTAAGTTGGAGATGTACAAATACATATTTTACGTATGTATACATGAACACTTTAAAATATGTAAATATACAGCTTTTTTGAATGCTCTTACAGTTAATGTGCAATTTAACAGAACTTTGAATACCTGCTGTATCTTATGCACTATACTCCTTACTGTGGGCATACAAAGATGAATTACAAACAGTTCTTGAGATCAAGGACTTTCCAATGTATCATAAGTATTTTTATGTATAAATCATAATGAAGATAAGACCATAATGTTGATGGAATGTGTCACTGACAAATGAGTATTTTGCCTTTTCTTTAATAATTTATATAAATTTTCTACAGTGGGTATATATTATCTCAGTTTAAATATATAAAAGTGTTTTCATCTACCCAAAAAAGGAAATGTAAGTATATTTGATAATTTATTTTTCCAGATACTTAGCTTCCCAACTGAAACTGTAATTATTTATTTATACTAAATAATTAACCCTAAAGTTAAGAGGTCAGAGAAATGTCCATTAGCATTATACTGTCATTAGAAAAATTGGTACTAACTGGCCGGGCGCGGTGGCTCACGTCTGTAATCCCAGCACTTTTGGGAGGCTGAGGCGGGTGGATCACGAGGTCAGGAGATCGAGACCATTCTGGCTAACACAGTGAAACCCCGTCTCTACTAAAAATACAAAAAAATAGCCGGTCGTGGTGGCAGATCGCTGTAGTCCCAGCTGCTAGGGAGGCTGAGGCAGGAGTAATGGCATGAACCCGGTGGGCGGAGCTTGCCGTGAGCGGAGATCACGCCTCTAAGACTCCAGCCTGGGCGATAGAACGAGACCGCGTCTCAAAAAAAAAAAAAAAAAAAAAAAAAAAAAAAGAGAGAGAGAAAAGAAAAAAGAAAAAGTGATACTAATTTATCAGTAACAATGTAATTCAGAAATTAATCCAATGAAGAAAATATTATATCAAAAAGTTAAAATTGTAAGTGAGGTTTAAAACACTGACAAGATTTAATTATGGCTTTTTATCTACTAAATACTGATTGATTGTACGATATCATGAAGTATTTAAACTTTTCAACTCATAACAAGTGGTTCAATTAGAGATTCTGGCCTTCCTTTTTTTTAGAGACTATTTTTAGAGCAGTTTTTTCTTCACAGCAGAATCGAGATTTCCCATGTATCTCCGACCTCTACAGAAGCATAGCCTCCCCATTATCAACATCTCTCACCAGAAGGTACATTTGTTACAATCGATGAGCCCAAATTGACACTTCGTAATTACCCAAAGTCTATAATTTACCTTAGGGTTCACTCTCAATGTTGTACATTTTATGGGTCTGAACAAATGTATAATGACATGTATTCCTCATTATTGTCTTTTACAGAGTACATTTTAAATATCCTCTGCACTTGAGCTATTCATTCTCTATACCCCAGTCCCTGGTAACCACTTATCTTTTTACCGTTTCCGTAGTTTCGCCTTTTCCAGAACGTTACATAGTTGGAACCATAACGTATATAACCTTTTTAGATTGGTTTTATTCACTTAATAATGTGCATTTAAGATTCTCTTATGTCTTTTAATGACTTGATAACTCATTTCTTTTAATGATAGATAATATTTCATTTCCTTGATGTATACCTTATTTTATCCGTTCACCTAATGAAAGACATCTTGATTGCTTTTAAGTTTTGGCAATTATGAATAAAGCTGCTGTAATCATCCTTGTGCAGGTTTTATATGGACATACGTTTTTAATTCCGTAGGGTAAATACTACAAAGTGTGATTGCTGGATTGTATGGTAAAAGGATACTTAGCTTTGTAAAAAAATCACCGAACTGTCTTCTTAAGTGGTTATACTATTTTGCACTCATCCCAGCAAGAGGAGTTTCTGTTGCACCACATCCTTGCAGAATTTAGTGTTATCAGTGATCTGGATTTTGGTATGTGGTAGTATCTCATTCTTGTTTTAATTTGTATTTCCTAATGACATATAATGTGGAGCATATTTTCATATTTGACATTTCATTCACATTCATTTCACATTTCAGACACTTATTTGCCTTCTATCTATCTTCTTCGGTGAAGGGTCTGGTGAGGTCTTTGACCCATTTTTGAATCAGGTTGTTTGTGTTCTTATTGTTGGGTCTTAAGTGTTCTTTGTGTATTTTAGGTAACAGTTGTTTATCAAATGTGTCCTTTTCAAGTATTTTCTTCCGGCACGTGACTTGTCATCTCATTTTCTTAACATTGCCTTTCACAGAGCATAAATTTTTAAATTTATCAAAGTCCAGCTTATCAATGATTTCTTTTATTGATTGTGTCTCTAGTGTTGTATCTAAAAAGTCATCACCATACCCAAGGTCGTCTAGGTTATCTCTTATGTTACCATTTGGGAGTTTTGTGTTTTACATGGAATTCTAGGATTCACGTTGAGTTAATTGTGTGAAGAGGATAAGGTCTGTGTCTAGATCCATGTTTTTGTATGTGGATGTCCAGTTTCCTAATACCATTTGTTAAAAAAAAAAAAAAAAAAAAAAAATGTTTGCTATATTGTACTGCCTTTGCACCTTAGTCAGAGATCAATCGACTGTATTTATGTGGATCTATTTCTGAGCTTTATTTTGTGTTTCATTGATCTATAATATTTGTCTGTTCTGCTGCCAGTACCATACTGTCTTGATTACGTAGCTTTATATTAAATTATTTTACTATATTATATTCTGCAACCTTGCTATAATCATTTATTATTTCCAGGACTTTTTTTCAATATTTTTGGATTTTCTACAGATGATCATGTCATCTGCAAATAAGGACAGTTTTCTTTCTTCCAAATCTGCCAACTTTTTATTTTTTATTATTTTTTAGATTTATTTTTGGAAACAGGGTCACACTTGGACACCCAGGCCAGAGTACAGAGGTGTGATCATAGTTTGCTGCACCCTCAGACCCCTGGGTTCAAGGAATCCTCCCACCTCAGCCTCCTGAGTAGCTGGAATTACAGGTGTGAGCCACAATGCCTGGCCAAATCTGTATACTTTTTATTTTGTTTTCTTGTCTTATTGTGTTAGCAGACTTCCAGTATGCTACTGGAAAGCAATGGAGTGAGGGGACATCCTTGCCCTGATCTTAGTGGGAAAGCTTTGAGTTTCTCATCACTATGTATGATGCTAGATGTGGGGTTTTTTGTAGGTATTCTTTATCAAGTAGAGTAAGTCCCCCCACTTTTCCTAGTTTACTGAGAATTTTTATCATGAATGAGTGTTGAATTTCATCAAATGCTTTTTCTGAATTTAATATAATCATGCAATTGTTCTTTAACCTGTTGATGTGCTAGATTACATGAATTGATTTTTTAATGTTGGACCAGCCTTGCATGCCTGAGACAGATATGAATTGGTTGTGGCATACAATTCTTTTTATACATTGTTGACTTTGATTTTCTGGCTTGCCTTTTAGTAGGATTTGAGTACTGTGCATATTTTTTACTTTGGTAACATATTTGACACTTGCTGTTAGGTTCTTTATAATAAATACACTATTCATTTATGTGATAGAAATTCAGTCTTCACTGATTCTTGTCCCCACATCTTTCTGTATATAAAACGATATTCTTCCAATGTAAAAAATAAAATAAAATAAAACACACACAAAAAAACAACTCATCAATGAACTCTAAAATGGTTGCCTTGCTTTTCCTTATAATTGCATGGTTTTTTGTAACATAGGAGAAACAAAAAATTCATTTTTGTTATCCATCTATTCCATGTAAATGTGAACACATTCTTGTATTCATTTTTTCCCTTTCATGAAAGTGTAATAATATTGTAAGAGCAGTTACATAATTTGATCAAAATTTGTATCTTGAATTGTTAATTCAGCATATAATTTTCTTTTGTACAATTCAGAACTATGTTTTTTCAAAGGGTAAAGAACAGTTGCTATATTTAATACTATCTCTTTCATTCAGCTTTCCTAATATATTCTAATAGCCTCATTAAATACAAATATAAATGAAACATTCAATTTCAAGGCTTTAAAATGTATGTTAACTTAATTAAAGAAAGTATCAAAAGCAGCACTAATAGAAGTTATATAAACACTGAGATAAAATTGAGTAAAAGTTTATTATTTTAGCTTTTGATTTAAAAATGAAGATTATTTCACTGTTAATTATGTTTTTTATCTGATAGAAAGGGAGAGTGATAGCTACTTAGCAAAGCAGCTTTAAGAATTACATAAGCCAATGTACATAAAAGGTTTAGTAGTACCTTGCCTACAGTAAATGCCCAATACAGGTTGGTGTTTGTTTATAGTTAATGTTCCTGATAATTTTATGTTTGGGATTTAATCTTATATTTTATAATTAAGCTAACCAGTTTGTAACTTTCCATGTTGTAGTGAAGCATAATACTTGTTTCAAACAAAAATTTAACTTCTTAATTATACTTTGAAAAACACTGTATATCTACTGTTAAAAATTATAGTATAATTGACAATGTTTGTGTATTTTAACTCGTATATTTGCTTCACCTCTCTTTTCTTCATTTATCAACCCAATAACTATTTCTAGAATAGGAAGATTAAATCTCTACACTTTCAGTATCTTGTTCGGGTCTGTTTTAGTGCTGTGGCAGTGGTAATTCTTTAATATTTACACTCACAGAAACAGTGTGATTAGGTCAACATAATTTTTTGCATGGTGTTCTTTGTCCTCCTACATCCATATTTGTCAACATTCCTTATGATATAAGCAATCAATGTAATACATTACTTATTATGAAATAAAATAAGTTTATAATGTATTCCATTTTTAGAAGCATTATATTTTTCTACTGTGTACACTTAGATTAAGCTTAAATATTCTTTTATCTCTGAAGAAAGTGAAGAAAGAGAGCTCTTCCTTTTCATTCTTCTCTGATGTGGGCCATGCATGATTTAGTTTAACACGTATTTATGGAGCACCAACTACATGCCAAGAGATAGGGTAGATGCTAATGACAGAACTATGAAAACTGCCTTTTAGGATGCTCAGGTACATACAAAGTCATTTCAATGTAGTTTATTAAGCATTAAGATCAATGTATACGTAAAATATGAGGGGAATAGAGTGTCAAAGAAGCATTTAAACCAGCTTCCAGGAAATAAATTCAGCCCAAACAACCCATTTTAAGGTAGAATGGTAATTATATGTAGAATTATATCTGAATTATCATGAAATTCTTTGGTCATCAGTAAAGATTCACTTGTGATCATAGTAATTCTCTGAATATTGAACAAAACATCCTAATGAGTTTTAGCAAAGCATTTTAATTGTTGTAAACAAGGAGTGTTATCTGATGATTAAGTGGAAATTACACCAGAAACTTCATATTTTTCATTTTCCAACTTTTAAGTTCAAGAGGTACATGTACAAGTTTGTTACATGGGTAAATTGTGTGTTGCAGGGGTTTGATGTACAGATAATTTCATCACCCAGGTAATAAGCATAGTACCCGATAGGTAGTTTTTCAATCCTTACTCTCCACCCAACCTCTACCCTCAAGTAGGCCTCAATGTCTGTTGTTCCCTTCTTTTTGTCCATGTGTACTCAATGTTTAGCTCACATTTATTAGTTAAAACATGTGGTAGTTGGTTTTCTATTCCTGTGTTAATTCACTTTTGATAATGGCTTCCAGCTCCATCCATGTTGCTGCAAAGGATATGATCTCATTCTTTTTTATGGCTGTGTAGTATTCTGTGGTGTATATGTACCACATTTCTTTATCCAGTCCACCATTGATGGGCATATGGGTTGATTCCACATATTTGCAACAGTCAACACTGCTATGACACACACATTCATGTGTCTTTATGATAGAACAATTTATATTCCTTTGAGTATATGCCTAGCAATGGGACTTCAGGGTCAAATGGTAATTCTAAGTTCTTTGAGAAATCTCTAAACTGCTTTCCAAAGTGACTGAACTAATTTACATTACCCCCAGAACTGTATGTGTTCCCTTTTCTTTGTAATCTCACCAGCATATGTTATTTTTTCACTTTTTAGTAGTAGCCATTCTGACTGTGTGAGATAGTATCTCATTGTGATTTTTATTTGCATTTGCCTAATGATTAGAAATGTTGAGCATTTTTTCATATGCTTGATAGTTACGTATATGTCTTCTTTTGAGAAATGCCTTTCATATTCTTTGCCTATCTTATAAAGTGGTTGTTTTTTGCTTGTTGATTTGTTTAAGTTCCTTGGAAGCTGTAGATATTAGACCTTTGAGGAATGCATGGTTTCCAAATAGTGTCTCCCATTCTATAGGTTGTCTGTTTATGCTGTTGATAGTTTTGTTTTGGCTATGCAGAAGCTGTTTAGTTTAATTAGGTCCCACTTGTCAATTTTTGGTTTTGTCACAATTGCTGTTGGAGTCTTCATTGTGAAGTCTTTGCCAGGGCCAGTGCCCCAAATGGTATTTGCTAAGTTTTCTTCTAGAGTTTTTATAGTTTTAGGTTGTACATTTAAGCATTTAATTAATCTTGAGTTGTTTTTTCTAAATATGGTGAAAGCTAAGAGTCTAGTTTTCGTCTTCTGCGTATGGCTAGCCAGTTATCCCAGCAACATTTATTGAATAGTGAGTCCTTTCCCCATTGCTTATTATTGTCAGCTTTGTTGAAGATCAGATGGTTATAGGTGTGTAGCTTTATTTCTGGGTTCTTTAACCTGTTCTGTTGGTCTGCGTGTCTGTTTTAATGCCAGTATCATGTTGTTTTGGTTACTCTAGCCTTGTGGTATAGTTTGAAGTCAAGCAGTGTGATGCCTCAAGCTTTGTTCTTTTCACTGGGGATTCCTTTAGCTATTTGGGCTTTTTGTTGTTGTTGTTCCAAATGAATTTTTGAATTTTTTCACATTCTGTGAAAAATGTCATTGGTAGTTTGATAGGAATAGCATTCAATCTGTAAATTCCTTTGTGCAGTATGGCCATTTTAATGATATTGATTCTTCCTATCCATGGGCATGAATGTTTTTCCATTTCTTTGTGTCATCTCTGACTTCTTTGAGCAGTGTTTTGTAATTTATATTGTACTGATCTTTTACCTCCCTGGTTAGCTCTGTTCCTAGATATCTTCTTCTTTTTGTGGCTATTGTGAATGGGATTGTGGTCTTGATTTGTCTCTCAGCTTGGACATTATTGATAAATAGAAATGACGTTGATTTTTGTACATTGATTTTGTATCTTGAAACTAGGCTGAAGTTGTTTATCATATCCAAGAGCCTTTGGGGAGAGACTATGGGATTTTCTAGGTATAGTATCATACTATCTGTGAAGAGAGATGGCTTGACTTCCTCTCTTCCTGTTTGGATGCCTTTTATTTCTTTCTTTTGCCTAATTGCTCTGGACTTCCAGTACTATGTGGAATAGGAGTCATGAGAATGGGCATCCTTGTCTTGTTCCAGATCTAAATGGGAATGCTCCCAGTTTTTGCCCATTCAGTATGCTGTTGGCTGTGGTTTTGTCATAGATCACTCTCATCATTTTGAGGTATGTACATTCAGTGCCTAGTTTATTCAGGATTTTTGACATGAAGGGATGTTGAATTTTATCTAAAGCCTTTTCTATCTATTGAGATGATCATGTGGTTTTTGTTTCAGTTCTGTTTGTGTGATGAATCACAAGTATTGATTTGCATATGTTGAACCAACCTTGTATTCCAGGAATAAAGCTACTTGTATGTGGTAGATTAGCTTTTTGATGTCCTCCTGGATTCGATTTGCATTTACTTGTTGAGGATTTTTGTATCATTGTTCATCCAGGATATTGGCCTAAAGTTTTCCTTTTTCATCATGTTTCTGCCAGGTTTTGCTATCAGAATGCTGCTGGCCACGTAGAATGATTTAGGAAGGAATCTCTAAATCATTTAAAAATACTACCATGATTAGTTTATTAACATTTTCAACGTTACCAGAAAAGGTTGCTCTCCTTTATTTTATTTATTTATTTATTTATTTTTTTATTTATTTATTTATTGTTTTTGAGACAGGGTCACACTCAGTCACCCGGGCTGGAGTATAGCGGCATGTTCTTGGTTCACTGCAGCCTCCACCTCCCAGGTTCAAGCAATTCTCCTGCCTCAGCCACCTGAGTAGCTAGGATTACAGGCATGCGCCACTGCGCCCAGCTAATTGTTGTACTTTTTGTAGAGACAGGGTTTCGCCATCTTTCCAAAGCTGGTCTCGAGCTCCTGAGGTTAAGCAATCTGCCTGCCTTGGCCTCCCAAAGTACTGGGATTTTAGGAGTCAGCCAGTGTGTCCAGTCACAAGTTTTCTTATTAATGACTTTTCTTTGACTAAAAACAAATTGAACAAAGTTGAAAAAGATATATCAAAAATTATAGCAAAATTTTTATTTTATAATTTTTTAAATTACTCAAAATTTGGTTTCATTAAAGTTTCTTTTTCTGTGAAGTTCAGTGGCCATATTAGACCTTGATGTTTAGCAAAATGAAAATATTAAAATAGAGAACATAGGAAACAAAGATTTCATTACTACCCTAGAATTCAGCTTGGTGGTGGAAGGAATTGTGTTCAACAGTTTGTTCATAAAATTCTCTGGGCCATATGGAGAAGATTAAATGTTATGTTATTGGTAAAAGTATTTGGAAAATTAGAGAGGACACACTACACAAAAGTAATGTAAAACATTTCTCATTTAATTTACAGTAATAGAGAATGCCAAATGCTATCTTTGTTGTATGAATTAAGTACAAAATGTTTTTATTATGACAGATTTTTAAAATAGAACTTAGGACACATTCTGTGTAATTAATAATAGGAGATGTTTCTTAATTCATGATATCAACTCCTTTATAAGCATATTTTTAGAGATTATCTTTTAATTAAAATATGCCGGCCGGGCGCGGTGGCTCAAGCCTGTAATCCCAGCACTTTGGGAGGCCGAGACGGGTGGATCACGAGGTCAGGAGATCGAGACCATCCTGGCTAACACGGTGAAACCCCGTCTCTACTAAAAATACAAAAACCTAGCCGGGCGAGGTGGCGGTGCCTGTAATCCCAGCTACTCGGGAGGCTGAGGCAGGAGAATGGCGTGAACCCGGGAGGCGGAGCTTGCAGTGAGCTGAGATCTGGCCACTGCACTCCAGCCTGGGTGACAGAGCGAGACTCCGTCTCAAAAAAAAAAAAAAAAAAAAAAAAAAAGCCATGTTTCTAGCTTAGATATAAATCACTCATGTTTAAAGGAGTGGCTTCTACAGGGTGGTATGATCTCATTCAGAGATACTAGAGCTTTGGTACTGTTCTGTAGGTTGGTTTTAGTTCCCTTCAAAACAAGATCACATTGTTAAATTTTATTTCTGTAACTTGCTCATATGTGTAACATGGCATATTTCTGTCTTGTATTATTTGACTATAAATTTAATAAAATAATAGCTGGCCAGTAGAAAAAATAAGCATAAATATCTTGAGAAGAAGCATATTCCATTTGAACTGTTTCGCTTTTTCATACTAAATGTGTTGGAAAAGTTTCTAATTTTTCTAACTGCATTTGTGGCTCTTAAGTAATTTCTTTTGATTTACCATGAAGATCATATTATGACTGCCTATTTCAAATAATTCTTAAAATCTTTCTTTTTTTCTTGTAGGATGCCATGATATTTATAAGTATTAAATATTTTTAGGTACCTGAAATAATCTACAGATATGCTTGTGTAGTGAATCAAGAAATGCAATACAATAAATGCACAGGACACTTATAGACATAAAAGGACATTTGCTTCAAAATGGCATTTGCACTCAGGGTTAAAAACAGGTTATTTTCCTGGCCCAGAGATATGTACTCTCTTTACAATGACATATTGTTCCCTGAATTTGGATGGGTAATGGCACCAGAACCGTTTTACATGTGAGTCCAGATCTCTTAGATTCTTTTAATCCTGTTTAATCACTCAGGTGATGAGTATGCAGGATGAAAATGTTTTTGATAAAAGGCATAGCTCATTCATCTAAAAAGTTATTAATGTTTTCTTCTACCTTCCTTACAAAATACCTTTTCAGAAATAGGCCTATTTATAAACACTGGTGAAGAATCAGACAGCGGTGAGGACTGTCATGAAGCCCCACTCATTGTCATGGTATCTTCTAGACATATTCTTTTCTTTGATGATAGTAAAGGTTGGCCTCTTCCATTTCAGAGCACACAAACAAATCTAATCAGGGGTTCTTATCAGTTGTGTTCACTGCTTTATCCCCATCCCCTAAAACAGAGCTAGCACATAGTAGGCATTCAATAAATACTTCTGAATGAATTAATATATTGTACAATAATATTCCATTATACCTGTCATTTGTGTGAGTTAGTTTTTATTAGATCATTGGGCCAATCAAGTCAAAGATATAATCATCTGAAGCTGCTGACTTTTTAAGAGAGAACTCTGATCTTTTGCAATATTTTATTATTTTAACCTCAATCAGGATTTTCTAAAATGTGATTTTTCTAGAAGTATAAGTTCATGCTATAGGATTTAAAGCTGAGAAGGACCTTAAAACCTGTACTTCTCTACCAACATCATCAGAGGGGCCCATTAGTCCTCCTCGAAGAGCAACTTGGAATACTTTCTATACTGCTTCACATCTGGCATATGTCTTCAGAAAACTGTATTCCAGTAAGGGATGCCTCCAGAATGAAAGGAGGTACACAGTGAAAAATTTTGTAAAGTATTCTTTGCTTAGTTCCTGTCTTAGTTTGTTTATGCTGCTATAACAGAATACCAAAGACTGGGTAATTTATAACAAACAGAAACTTACTGGCTGACAGTTCTGGAGGCTGACAAGTCCAAGATCAAGAGGCTGCCATTTGCACAGCCTTCTTCTGGCTTCATCCCATAGAGGAAAGGCAAAGAGAGGATGAGAGAAAGCAAGAGGGCAACTTTTTTTTTTTTTTTTTTTTTTTTTTTTTTTTTTTTTTTTTTTGAGATGGAGTTGCGCTCTTGTTGCCCAGGCTGGAGTGCAATGGTGTGATCTCGGCTCACCGCAGCCTCCGCCTCCCGGGTTCAAGTGATTTCTCCTGCCTCAGCCTCCCGAGTACCTGGGATTACAGGCATGCACCGCCACTCTGGCAAATCTTGTATTTTAGTAGAGACTTTTCTTTTATAAGGAAACCACTCCCACGGTTTTGTTATTAATCCATTCTTGAGGGCCTCACCCAGGCCTTAACACCTCCCATGAAGCCTCACTTTCCAACACTGCTGCATTGGGAATCAAGTTTCCAACATATGAACTTCAAAGGACACTTTCAGACCATAGCAGTTCCTTTCTGATAAATTAGCTTGACAAGTGGTTGATTAAAAACACGGCTTGCAGCCTTTGTCCCAACTCTGCCATCTGCTAGCTTTCTGAAGTTGGGCAAATGACTTAACTTTTTGATGTCGCAGGTTATCATTCATAAAATGGTGATAATTATAGTGCATGCTTCATAGTATTAATGTTACTTTGGTGATTTTATGAGCAGGGTTTAGGAATCTTATTCTGTAAACAGATAGATAGTAAATACTTCAGGCTTTGTATGCCATGTGTTACCCTACCTCTATACTACTTTACTCTATTGTGTCATACATGCAATATAGGTAATCCATGAATGAATTAATATGGCTCTGTTCCAGTAAAACTTTATTTACCCAAACAGACATTCCAGGAGCTGAGGTTTGTTGACCCCAGTCTAAAATATTGCTTAATATATAATCAAGTTAAAAATGATTAAATCTTTTATTCCCTTTTGAATTTTTTTCAGTTAACATATCATGGATACATAGAATTCTCCAATGTACTAAAAAAAAACACTGTATGTTTACAAATCTAATTTTTTAACAAAAATACAGATTTATTATAAAAGAATGTCAGGAATGGGGCTGAAGTGGTGTGAGTGAGAGAGAGAGAGTGTGTGTGTGTGTCCTGTTTTCTAGTCTGTGGCCGTTTTACCTGTCAATCATCTATAGTGAAACTGAATTTAGAAATTATGTTTACCTCATAGTCATACAGAAATTGAATGTAAAGCAATGTATATTTGTGAAGATGGATAGGTAATATATGAACAAACTCAAATTTTTATTTTATAGAACTTAATTGCACTGTCTGGTTTTATTAATGCTAGAAATATTATTCCAGTAGCATTTATATCAGAGTTGGATGACTTCAATCAAATTCTATCCATTTATATAGTAGTAGATTTTACTTACATTCAGTTATTTCTTAATTTTTCACTTTATTCATTCATTAAGCAATAATTTGTTGAATACCTTCCCTAGGTTAGAATCTAAGCATGACAATATGAAAAAAACATAGTCCCAGGGATCAAAAGTTTATAGTAAAATAAGGATAATAGAGAAGCAGTAAGGTGGTAACATCATGGTTGACAAAAGTACCATAGAAGGACACCCAGGGGGTTGTGAATCTACAGAGCACATAACCCAGCCTATCCAAGGAGGTGACACCTAGGCTAAGACCTAGTGGATAAGTTATTGTTAGCAAGTTTAAGGATACTAGGAAATGCATTTTAGACAAATAGAGCACAAAGGTGAGAGATCACAAGGAGACAGCAAGTAGATCATTAGAAGTGAGTGAAATGAGAAGGGACTGGGGAGGTTGCAGGTCTTTATCTGCATAATTCCTGGGATGGTGACTAAAGAATTTAAGTTGAAGAATAGCATAATTGAATTTATCCTTAAGGAAGAATGATCTAGTGGCAAGGTGAGGAATTCATTGGAAAAAGATGATGCTGGAGTTTGAAACAAATTAAGAAGTTTCTGTAGTAGTAATCTCGAGGAGAGATGATGCCAGTTGGACTTTTGGAGAAAAATTTAGGAGCTAAAATTAAATCTTTGAAGATTGATTTCAGAGGGAAATGAGAGAAAAGATAGAATCAGGATGACTTCTGGACTTCTGGCTCTTTTTTATACTAATTTTTTTATATTTGGTATCTCAGGTATGAAATTTCATCAACACATTATTTGCTCTTTTTATAAAGCAGTGATAGTGCTGATATATTTAAGAGTTTGTTCCTTGATGAGTATAATAGTAAAGCTAAAGAATATGTAGGGTGTTGAAGTCTGATTAACAAGCTTGAGTTTTTCCTAAAGTTGAATCTTAACCAGTGTCTGCCATTGTTACAATTATGAAATTCAAATTCTGTAAGTAATGTAACTGGCAAGCAGCCATGGGTAGTGCCTTAATAACAGCATGGGCAATAACTATCACTGGATGAAGAGGAGTAGGAAAAAGAGGAAGAAGAGAAGAAAGAGTAGGGGGAAGAGAAAGAGGCAGAGGATTCTTGTTTGAGATTGGGAATCAGGGAAGCAGATAATTTTTCCCTTAGATTTAAAAGAAAAATATGACAAATAATGATGTCCCAAAAAGATTTCAGGGAACATGAAGTTGCTTCTGAGAACTCTCTAGGTTGCTCCACTGTGGTTATGCCCTTTCTCTGTTTATAGTTTATGGATAGGCTCATCCTATAATACAAACTGTTCTTTGTTTCTCCATTCGCTTCTGTCCAAGAAGCACTGGAGACAATCAAAGATGAAGAAAGAACTTTTTAATTAATTAAAGTTGTTTTGTAGCTTGCCTTTGAAGTTTCTTTTCTGGGAACTTCTTCAGCAGTTCAAATCAGCCATGTGACACTGTAAGGCAGCTTGCTGAAACTGAAGGCCTGCAAACAGTCTTTTTCACCATGCTATCCACTTTTGCTAAGGCACACACTTTCTTCACCTTTCAGTAACAACAATAAAATTAAGTTAAAATCTGACTAGAATTCAGTAGTACATTACTTTGGCATCCCAACTAAATGATTACCTTGATGAAGCCAAAGTATATTTTGGAAGGAATGAGTATGTCCCCTACTTGTATTTGTTTTCTAATAACATTTTATTTTATACATAGTTTTCAGTTAGGAATCATATGCTATTGAATTATTGTTCTTTTTAATTACTGATGAATTAAAGCATGCTGAATTAAACTACACATACCAGATAAGACAGAGGACAGAACAAACTGGCATTCTCTAGTACTTAAAAATTTTATTTTAGGGTATTAAACACATTTCACAGATTTTAGATTTTTAAATAGGGCCTATTTTTTATATCATTCCAGTAAAGCTGGAAAACAATCTTGATGTCCATTGTTAGAGGTGCTATGAGCAGAGGAGATGAATTTTTACCAGTAGTCCTGTCCCGTCCATATATGATGTGGTTTATGGCAGGAGCAGTCATTAGTAGTGTTGTCACCTTTTGTGGCTTTGGCTAAATCCTGATCTGCCTTAAGGTTTTGCTTGAAAGAACCATTTCTAATAGTAACATGCTGGTCTATTTGAGACAATTTCCATGCAAATCCTCAGTCATTCCATGTTATATCAAATTGTGTACTACAGCGGTAGTTTTTGATTGAAATTCTCACACATATCTATTATTATGGTTGTAATTGGTAAATAAATTTTTGTTCAGTATTTTGAGTGTTTGAGTGTTTTAAGGTCAATGTCTTGAGTGTTTTGAATCTCAAACTTTTGTTCTGGTGGTTTGGCACTCAAAACACTGCTACAAATGCTTTACCCATATTGTCATTTAATTTTCCTTATAACTCTAGAAAGTGGGTACTGTTATATGCTATTTCAGATGAGAAAATTGAGCTCAAAGTTTACATGACAAGCTCAAGTTTATATGGCAAATTAATTCATGTTGAAGCCAAGATTCTAGTTCTCGTCATTAGTTCTGACTCCAAAAACTACACTGTTATTCACAGTACTCAGTCTTTTAAGAATGACGTGATTCCAAACCATCTGTGTACTTTTAAGAAAAGTAGTGTGCATGTATTAAGGTTCTTCCTTCCTTCCTTCTCTTCTTCCCTGTGTCTTCTCTCTTTCTTCCTCTCCCATGTTGGAGCCAACATTCTAATTCTAGTCATTAGTTCTGACTCCAGCAACTACACTGTTATCCACTATACTCTATTTTTTAAGAATGATCTGGTTCCAAACCATCTGTATACCTTAAACAAAAAAGTAATGCACATGCATTAAGGTTATTCTTTCTTATCTTCTTCCCTGTGTCTTCTTTCTCTCTCTTTCTCCCTTTCTGTCTCCCAACCCCCACCTATCTCCAGTCTCACATTTTTATCTGCCTCTCCCATCTCCATCTCCCATTTTCCATCTCTCTCTCTCTCTCTCTCTCTCTGTCTCTTTCTCTCTCTTCATCTTTCAATTTCTAGATGTAGAGCATAGGGCTTTGAACCAAAAAGATCTCATTTCAAAGCCTGGTTCTGTCATTTGCCAACCACTTTGTTTTTGTTATGTTAGTGAACGTCCCTAAGACTCAGTTTTCCATCTTAAAAATGGGATGATAATAATACACTTGTCAGAGTGATTTTTGTTTAAATTATTTTGTGTCTGGGAAGTACCTAACAACAGCAGCTGTTATTATGAGGAAATTTTGTTGTTACTGTCCATATGATTACTTTAGGTTATGTTGGAACCTCACTTTCAATGCTGCTCTCATCTATATACCCAGGCAGTGCAGCCTGATTGCATTGTGGTCCCTTTAGAGCTTATGGAATAGCTTGCTTATAATAACTTTTAAAGTACTGTGTTATTTCATACACCAAATGTGAGTGTCTCAAAAAATGGCACAAGAAACCCAGTGGGACATGGTGGCATTTGTGCCTTTCAGAACCCTGAAGTTATTTGTATGTGTTAGTTTTACATCATCCGACAGCATTTTAATATGTTGTAGGACTTAATACCATAAACAGTTTCTGTTTTCCAACAAATATACTGGATTTCTTGATTTGGTTTCTTAGCTCATTGTCAGAAACAACTTGTTTAAAAATGCACAGCCAAGTTATGTATTGATGAATATCATAGGTAAGTTTTGTGTGCCCTAGTATTTGAGTACAAGGCCTTCTAAATCAGGCTGGGTGCTTCAAAGAAGATCTTATTATCTTTTTGACAAACATGTAGCAATTCTGAGGTCTGCCATCCTCAATACATAGTCACACACATACACACACACACACACACACACACACACACTCCTATCTCATTTGCATTATTTTTGTTTCTTTATAGTATTTATCATATTTGTAACAACCTAATTTAATTCTTGCTAATTGTGTATCTTTCCCATCATAGTCTAAATAAAAGAAGATGTATTATTTCACTTCTTTTCAGTTTCGCTTGTACACAACACAATTCCTGAATTTATACAAGTTTTTTTTGAACCAGTGAATGAATCCATGTAAAGTTTTGTTCATAACTATGCCTTCTGTCAATACTTGGTCGTTTCTTCCTCCTTTTTGGATTAACTTTGCAGAAACTGCTGATGATTGAGGTCTACCAAAGGGCATACTTCTCAGATGATTCAAAGCACATTAAAAAAAAAAACAAAAAACAAAAAACAAAAAACTCTAGCTCTTCTGTTTCATTCTTGAGGATGACTTTTTTAAACAAATTAAGTAAAACCAGGTTAGGTCATTTTCTGCACTTTGTCAAAGCCAATATATGACAATATATGCCATATGTATGACCAATATGACCCCCACCTCTTTTTCTCTCAGACAATAAAGTTATATCAGCAATGCTCCAAAGTGTTTAACCTTTTTTAACCTCATTTTTTAATTTAAAAAGCTATGCAAGCATATAGATTTTAAAAATCAAAAATCACAGTGCAATGACATGTAAGTCTCCATGCCAACTCAGATCCTTTGGTTTCAAGACCAGAAATAATCAATAACTTAATTTATAGTAATTTAACAGTAAAATATTTAGAAACATTTCACTCTTATGCTAGCATATATGTACGTGTATAGTTAAATGAATTCTATGCTCACTGTTATAACACTTTGGTTATTTTTCCCCTCTTAAAAGTATGTATCTTTAAGATCCTTGTTTATTAGTATATATAATCTTATTAAAATTACTGCATACAGTTTCACTGTGAGGATATAAATCCCTAAATGTAGTGATTAATCTACTGATGAGCATTAAGATTGTTTTGTGTTTTGATATTTAAAAGCAATGCTACAATAATTATTATGGTAAATACTTTTTATACATACATTTAAATATATAGGATACATTCTTAAAGCAAAATGTTGCATAAAAGGTTTATGCTTTGTAAGTCAAAATACGTCTTGCCAAATTTTCATATAGGTTGATTACTCAAATTTATACTACTGAGAAGAGTCTATGAAGAATATTGTTTATGATCAATCTTTTTGATTTTGTCAATCTGATTAGTAAAAAATAGCCAGTCCTTTTTAAATTGTTTTGCAGTTTTTTAAACTAAGTAAAAGGCTTAAGATCTTTCAAATCTATGTATTTTTGTTGCCCATTTTTCTTTTATGTTTTCGACTTTTCTTACTGATTTGTAGGACTATCTCATTCAGTACAGCAATTTGCTCTTTTTGTGCCATATGTTGCAAAATTCTTTTTTCGGTTTTTGTTTGGCCTTTTTCTTTTAACTTTGCCATGTTTTTTATGCAGAATTTTAAAAATGCAGGCATAGTTATTATTCTTTTCCATTAACCCTTTTTAAGGCTTCTCTGTTATTTGACATACAGAAAGGATTTCCTACTCCAAGATTAGGTTAAACATTGTACCATTTTATTCTAAAATATTACAGGTTTTTAAGAATGTGTAAATCCCTGATCTATCTGGAATTTAGTTTTATGGAAGAGTGAAATACAGATCTAGCTCTCCCCTCCCCCCCTTTTTTTTTCCTGTGTGCCTAGCTAGTTATCCCAACACTAATTGCTGAATAATGTATTTTTTTCTATAAGTTGAGATGGTATCTTTATCATATACATAATTTCTATAAACATATACACCCAACCTTTCGTAAAAATTGAAAGGAAATAAAGGAAGAGACTACTATGATTGAAAACAGCGTTATTTCATTACTCTTTTTTATTTGCAGTTATGCAGAAGAGACTCAGAGAGGACCATACCAATTAAAATATCTAAAAACTTTCCATCATATACTATCATGATAGTGTGTATTACAGTAGAAACTGAGATCCCAGAGGAGACCTGGCCAATGATAATGGCAGTGGTGGAGTATTCCATCCTAAGAAATGTACTGATTGCACTAGAAAGGAATGTCCATGAACACCCTCCAGCAATGTTGAGAGGGTGCTGAATTTTATCTTCCAAGTTTCTGCATTATCAGACCCTTCTTTTACCTGTAGTCTCATTTTGTCCTGTTCTCGTCCTCATTCAGGTAGCTCTAGCTATGCTGGAATTCTTTCAGTTTCCTGAACACACCACGCTTTCCTGCCTTTGGGAATTTATTCCTCTAGTTTGAGTAATTTCCCTTCCTTACTTAGAAGAATTTGCTTTAAAACAAAATTAAACTCTACCATATATCTACGTAATATTTTAATTTAAATATTAGGTAGCTGCAACATAATGTGGCAGCATAAAGAATGTTATAAAGTGGATACCTTTGTGACAACATTCAGGTTAAGAATTAGGATACCACAAGCATGCAATAAGCCCCCATTCTTCCTTTCTGATTCCATCCCATTTATCTTCCCTCAGAAGTATCCATTGTCTTTCAGAAAGCTAAAATCTCCTGCTTATCAAGAAACTTGTGATAAATTTCAACATATCTCAGAAACAGCTAACTTTGAACAGTGGTAAAAAGTCTTTTTTATGAGGAGTATTACCATATTTAAAGAACTCATAACTTCTTAGATGAATGGACAGTTTTCAAAGATAATGATTATGAATAACATATATTTTACTTTCTGTTGCTTTTTATGAAAGATGGGGACATGTTAAGCATGCTTTTCCTTCTGTAAGTTAAAAATCATCGTAGTATTTTAGTGTAAAGTTTTGAAAGGCTGCACTATAAAAATAACACTTTTTTGTAGCAGGTACAAATAAGGTAGAATGAGCTGCATAATTTTTATTTGACTGTTAGTAGTGGAAGAGTTGATAATTAGAATTATCTCTGATTTTAAATTTCAAGTCAGCACAAATTTATACTTTATAAAAAATATCTACTTCATGGTTTAAAAGATTCTTCTAACATGGGTTTATTTTATATATACTATGTCTCTTGCCAATTATGATTCTATGTTCTTTCTCTCTAACCCCAGAGGTTGAGGATTATTTTACAGACTGTAGTAGAAGCTAGGTACCTTGTTGCCTTCTTTTGTCCACTTTTTTTTTTTTTCCTGTCACCCAGGCTGGAGTGCAGTGGCACAATCATGCCTCACTGCATCCTGGGTCTCCTGGCCCTGAGCTCCCCAAGTAGCTGGGACTACAGGTGTGTAACTTTTCTTTCTTTCTTTTTTTTTTTTTTTTTTTGGGTAGAGATGAAATCTTGCTACGTTCCCCAGGCTGGTCTTGACCATATGGCTTAAGCCATATTCTGGCCTTGACCTCCCAAAGGGCTGGGATTACAGGCTACTCCACGGCACCAGCCAGCCTGACTTCTTTTTTTTTTTTTTTCAAGACAGAGTCTCACTCTGTCACCCAGGCTGGATTGTGCAGTGGAGCGATCTCAGCTCACTGCAACCTCAGCCTCCGGAGTTCAAACGATTCTCCTGCCTCAGCCTCCTGAGTAGCTGGGACTACAGGCATGTGCCACCACGCCCAGCTAATTTTTTTGTATTTTTAGTAGAGACGGGAATTCACCATCTTAGCCAGGATGGTCTTGATCTCTTGACCTGGAGATCCACCCACCTAGGCCTCCCAATGTGCTGGGAATACAGGCCGGAGCCACCACGCCTGGCCCTGCCTTCTTTTTTATGTGCATACTCAGTAATTTAGGCAAAGGGCTCCACCTCTCAATGCTCAGGTTACCTGGAGGTTGAATTTATACTCAAGGGAAAGAAAAGATTATCTGAGAAACAGTCATGATTCATGATTCAAAAAGTTTTAGAATTAGGGGCTTGGTGGAGTTCTTTCATTTTAAAATTATTCTTCCTCCTACTCTTCTTCTCCTCCTCCTCCACAGTTGAGTTAGTAGGCTGCTGAAGAAATTACTAGATGATGAAGGTATCACCGTGGACACAGTAGGCACTGCTCCTCTGTGCCTGTGGCAGAGAATGGTACCAAGATCTAGTGAAGGGCTTGGAATGAGAACCAAGATATGCAGGACCCCATGAAGAGTCCCTCCTGTCCTTGCCTTTATTCCGTAAGAATAGTACTACGTGAGCATTCTGTGAGAATTTATGTGTTGTTGTTTCTAGTTAAGGAGTAAGATAATATGTACAGAGTAATTTATAAGCCTGTGTCTTAAATATTCACAATTATTTCATAAAAATAAGTAACATTATTTTTTAAAGATCTCTATGCTCATAAAAATTGGCATCCCTTTTTCTGAACATGCCCTTGCTGATAGTTTCCTGTATATCTAGGTTATGGGAATAGAAATACCTATTTTCCTATAACTGACATTCAGAAATTTAACCCACTAACATAATCCCATGTGTAACAAAAAGGTAATGGGGGCAGTCGAAACAGTTACTTAAAATTCTGGTTAGTTCCTTTAAGATGTTAATTAATATGTCAGTCAGTCCTTATATTGGCTACAATAAGCCAATGCTTATAGTAACTATAGAGTTACTCTCTAAGCCCTTTTTCTGTGTTCTTTTTTAACTCACTACTTTAGCAATAGAAGATGAAATTCTGTTGCCTATAAACAGAAGTGGTACCTGGTGGCCTTCTTCTGTGTCTCTGTGTGTCATCCCTTGAGAGAATCACCAAGGTTTCCACCTCGTATGCCATAGGGCTCAGGACAAATTCTATGAAGCCTATGTAGTTAAGGAATAGGTTTTATTGGGAAAACCTGCATAGCCCAGGATCAAAAAGAGAAGAGAAGGCATGGCTGCCCCAGATTCTCCCATCATCCTGTAGAAAACCATGTCCTGGCTAGGGTGCTTCCGGCCCAGGCTGATTTGTGCCAGGCAGCCTGTGTTTAGGATGCCAGCTGTTTAAAAGCCTTTTCTGGATGTGCCCCAGTTGCTCAGCACTTGGAGGCCTTACAATTCATGGGATATTACAGTTCCCTCTGAAGATGAGAGAGAACCACAGGAAGCTGAGCTTGCATGGCCCCTCCTGCTAAGAGACAGGGCAGCCCCCATCCTGACTAGCTTATTGTCCAGGAAACCATAGTACTCTTAGAGTCATTTTTCAGGCAGTCCTGATGCTAGTGCTACAATGTAGGAGCCACCAAGAGCAAATTAGATCCTAAAGAGACATAGAAGCTAGAGACATAAGTATTTTTTTTATATGGATAACTATTTGAGATGTCTATGTTAATTTGTTCCACTGTAGTAAACATTTTATCATATATGCATCTTATGTTGTATACCTTGAATATACACAATAAGAGGGGGTGGGTAGCTTATTTGAAATCACATAGCCACACTTCTAAACCAACTATACTCCCAAATGACTTTACATGTGTTTTTGTGTCTTTGTTTTTGAATTACTATTTCTGTTTGTGTTTTAAAACAATTTCCTGTGTTCAGTCCCAGTTTCTTTGGGTCGCTTTGCACATGAATGTTACCAGGACTTCTCAGGTGACTTTCCTACTCAAACTGATTTGTTCTAAGCTGTCCTTCAACAGCTGCAGATCAGATATGCTTATTGTCAGAACTTCGTCCTGTTCTCGATGTTGGTGATAGTGTTGTTGCTAATTAATTTCTTAGGACTCTGGATGGAATATCCATGACAGCTCGGGTTCTTGTTATCAAAACCATAATGTGGTAGGAAGCATTATTACTCAGGTAATGAGTTTTTCATGAGGTACAATGCCATGTTGTAATGGAATTTGCTGGTATGTAAAAAGGGTATTTAACATCTTTGTTTTCTTTTGATGGACAGAAGGCTGTCAAAGGAACAACAGTTTTAGTTCCCTTTGGGGTTTATTATGGTTAGAGTGCTCTTTCAGACTTGGATCTGATACAATCTAAATGGTGAACTAATTTGAAAAAAAATACATTTTGTAATTTTTTCTAATTCACATTTAAGTTTTTTTCAAATTAGTTCATCATTGAGGTTTGTTGTAAGGACCTTGTATTGGCTCAAGTTAGGCTCAGTGAAAAGCTGTGTTGTGTTCTTCCCAAGCACAATTGTAGTTCGGAGAGGATTCCATTTGTATTCTGTCTTTAGCATAAGCCACACGCTCATGTACTCTGGAGGCAAGGCAAAGAGGGGTTACCAGATGGGACAAAGCAATATTTACTTAATTAAAAAAAATAAGAAAGCAGAACAGAAAACTCATCCCAATGCGTAAGAAGAGAGGGATTTTAAAGTTCCTCCATAGGCAATTTGAGACCTTATGGTCTAGTTTTCTCGAAATTTTCTGTTATGAGGGCATTGAAGTATATGACTGCCAAGTTGGTTTAAGCACCTTGAATATCTCAATGGTTAATCTGATGTACACAAAACCTGTTTGTGCCTCATATTTTTTGGGAAAAGTCCAACCCTTGTGATGTCATGAATCAGTGTTTATCATGTATTTTGAATTGTTCTCAATATTTCATATAACAGATATTTTTATTTAAAAATTTGTTTGACAGGATATGCATTTTTTGGTTTTGCATTTTTCCTTTGAGAACTTTAAGTTCTCTGGAAAATGTTCTGAAACATTCAAAGTCACTGATAAATTAGATGTATTTCAGGGTTTATGTGATCTTTAAACTTGCTTTAATATATTCACATTTTAATTCTTAAAATTTATTCAGACTATAACTCTTGAAAAGCTAAAATGCAGAAAGGAAGTTGTTTCTCATTTGTTTTTGTAACCTCCATATAGTGGCCATTCAACCTACTTTTCTTAAACGAAATGATGTTCTTTTCTTAACTGAACCACGCAACATAAAGTTGACTGCTGAGTGGCAAATAATGAATAATGCAATGTCTTTCTTTAAATAAGCTTGTGTTTTTCAACATTTAAAATTTTTATATATTTGAGTATAAGTGATATATTCCTGTTACTTTGAAATTTTTAAACCATCTAAAGTTAGAAATATTGATTGGAACCTGGTCTTTATTAATCGTGACTTAAAGTAAAAAGTATGTAAGTCCATAGAAGCAATAGTTACCCAGTTATTTGCCCGTTTGTTCTGTTTGTATTTGTTGATAGTATCTACTAAATGAGGAAAGAGAAAAAGTGAGGCAAAAATGCAAGACTTGATTTTGGTAATAATTAGGATACCCCAAATTAGTCTAGTTTTAAAAATTGATATTTAGGGGTTGAGGTGGCTCTGAATTATTTGCCTGTTTCTAATAAAAGATTATTTTAAAACAAATGTTCACAAGTGAATGAAATATTTTTTAAGAGACTGAATAAAAAATAATATTTACAAGACTGGAAAATAATGAAGTAGGTCCATGAATAGACCTGTCACTTTAAAATTGTATTTATGCATATTTTATTTTTCTTCTCACCAAATATGATTATAATCTCAATATTATTTTGGATGCTGCAATTTTTGTTATATAAATAACTTTATATCATTATATCAAGTAAAGTGACGGACTAAGTGAATATTATTCAAACATTTTCCAAAGCTGTTTTTTTGTATGCTTAAAAGTACATAAATTTGAGGATCCTATTTCACTAACACATATATAAAGTCAATATATTAAAGTTTTTTGAGATACTATAAAGTTTAGTTTGGCCAAAAAACCTATTATCATTTAGATAAGAAAGCAGCTGAGATTTTTTAAAGTACCTTCTTTAAAAAAGCAAAAAAACAAAAAACCAAAAACTATAATAGCCTGTAATTCCAGCACTTTGGGAAGCCGAGGCAGGCAGATCATGAAGTCAGGAGATCGAGACCATCATGGCCAACATGGTGAAACCCTTTCTCTAGCAAAAATATAAAAATTAGCTGGGCATGGTGGCTGTAGTCCCAGCTATTCGGGAGACTGAGGTGAGGCAGGAGAATCGCTTGAACCCGGGAGGCAGAGGTTGCAGTGAGCCAAGATTGCGCCACTGCACTCCAACCTGGTGACAGAGTGAGACTCTGTGGGAAAAAAACAAAACAAACAAAAAAAAACCCTATAATATTATTATGTAAAATAAAAGTTATTTTTAAAAATTCACTATTTTAGCATGCATTGCTAAACATGACTCAATATAATACTGAATTTCAACTTAAATTCATTTTAATAGTCTGAAGATATTGTGATGTTTTAAAAACTCATGATATTTAGAATCACTTGTTTCTTTTTAGTTGCATTTTAAATCTATGAGTGATTCCAGTAGGATGTCAAATTAAAGTACTTGAATAAGATGATTACAATCTTTATTTTTTATATTCAGATCTGCAGTAAGGCAATAATAAATACCTTCTGTCCTAAGCACACTGATACTCTAAATTGCAAATTTTGAATGTCATTCTCTCTGAAATATTTAATTGAAAGAGAAATGTAATTGACATATAATTTCCAAATAAGTTTTGTTTGGCTATATAATACATTAATTCATGCCTTTGTTCTTTTTAATTTATCTTCATTTTGCTATCAATAACAAATTTGTATTGCTTATGTTTAAATTATTACTATAGATAATGGGAATCCCAGAGGCATAAGATATAGAACTTAATCTACTGGGCAAATTGTACACGAAAAGATAAACCCATGGAAGGCCCATACTAATTTGTGTCAAATTAATAATGCATGTCCCAAAATTAAATAAGCGTTGCAGAAAATAGAAGGGTATTTGGGTCACTGGGGTCTGAGGATAGTCAATGAACTTCACGTTCTTGGATTATACTTGCATACAACCTTGTTTCAACAAAAACTAGGAGGAATATTTTCCAAGAAATAGAAATTTGAGTAAAGTTGTGGGGTTAGGAATTTGCCTGGAATGGTTAGAATGGCCTGGAATGTTAGGACATAGTAAGATGCAAACCTGATGTGAGAGAGGATAGACTATGTAGTGTGGCACTAGGAAATGAGGATGAAGAAGTGTCAGGCTGAAGTGTTTGTATTATGTAGCTCATGAATGTCTTTAAGCTCTGAGTGACAAGTGGCAAAGAACCAGCTGTGTCAGATAATCAGAGGGTGAGCTCTATGATGATCTGGGTTGAGGTAATATGTTTCAAAATGCCTTATAAAATAAGAGTGCGTGCTACATATTTTGATTGGTGAAACTCAGAATATATAAAATTATTAATAAAATTTTGTATTTTCTGAATGCACTATTGGATTACTCAGGGAGCAGAGGAAAGAAACATAGGTATAACACATCAGCAAAAGTGGTTCCCCTCAACAATATCTTGTGAAATAATATGATATTTTTAAGAAAGGTATCAAAGTAGTCACAAATGGAAGAATCAGAGCTATATCATTTTAAAAATTTAATATATTTATTTTCAGTTGCATATAGGAAGGGGATATATTTTCAGTGCTTGGGTCCTCTAAAAAATTTATCTAATCCTATGTAGATATAATCTTTAATGAAAGGGCTCCTAGCCTACAATGTGCTGGATGACTAAGAAAATCAATTGTCTTTGTGAAGAAACTAGATATTGGTGGCTGTCAAACATTATGCCACAGTACCTTGGAATCCTGTTAAAATGCAGATTCAGAGTTCAGTTGCTATGGAGTGGAACCAGAGATTACACATTTCTAAAAAGCACTTAGGTGATATTCATGATGTTTATCCTTGGTCTACACATTGAGTAATACAATGAAATTTTCAACAAGTTAGTCTCTTAATGTATTGTACATAAACAAAATATTATACCATGTTGTTATGTGTTGGTTTATATTCAAAGTACTGTTCTAAGATTCTATCGAATATTTTTAAATAGTGAAGGATTTAACATCCTCTTACACATTTTTATGGCGTTTTAATTGTCACTGCTGTGAATTATAAAAAGTTTGTAAAAGATACTATCACTGCTGTCAAGAAATTTCTATTTAACTCCTTCAAGATGGCTGACTAGACACAGACAGGAAGAGTTTCTCCCACTGCGAGGCCAGACCATCTAAAAGATGCACAATCCAAGCAGATCTTCTGAAGGAAATCATTGAGAATGGAAGGAAAAAGGGCTCAGATCCTGGGTTGAAGGGGGAGGAAGAAGAGAATCCTACATGTGGTTACTGAGAAGCAAGACTCATTATTGGACCTGCGTGCTTCCTGGAGAAGGAGTGAGTTAAATAGGCATGGTCTGTGGCCCACATTTGCCACAGAACTCTAGAATAGTAGCACCAGGAGACCCCATGACCCCTGTGGACATTTAGGCTGGGAGGGAGAGCTGCCTCGAGAGTTTGCAGGGTCACGACTACAGTATGTCTGGAGCCCAGAGGGTTTGGTGTGGGAACTGCTACAGTGGCGTATTGCCAGTTAAACTCATGCCTCAAGACTCGCCACACTCCTCTGGGTGGTTTGGTCTTTGTTGACTGTTGGGTCTGTACAGAACAGGCTATCTTGCCTATGGGATTGGGCCAATATAATCTGAACACCCCTTTGTATGCCAGCCTCTCCCAGGGTCCCTGGCCACACCCTCTTGCAGTGCAGCCTTAGATGTTCATATGGGACACATCTTAAAGGCCACCACCATGGCTTTTTTACTGACAGACTTGCCTAACCATCAGAGAGATTTTGCAGATGGGCCCCAGGCAGTGTGTAACCACATGCAGCCTCCCCTGCACCACTTTGCCAGCATGCATTCGTCTGCAACATCCCCCACCAATTTGCCAGCATGTGCAGACCCCAGTGCTGCACCCCCACTGGAGCACATGTATGTGTGAACCTTGCTGCTAGGCCAGTGCTGGTGCACACACATGTGCATGGACTCAACTGCCACCACTCTGACAAAGCACTGTTATTGCCCACCCCCTCCCACCCCCCATTGGAGTGTTGTTGCCAGCAGACTGGGGACACATTGGCCTCTCCAGTGATAGCAGGTCAGAGAACAAAGCCATGGGCCTGGTCCCAGACACCTGGGGTTAGAGCATGCAGACCAAGAGTGCTAAACTGAGCCTTGGCCCCCTGAAATCATCGAGAAATGAAGCCAGTTGATGGAACCCAACATATACCACAGTCAAAGCCTCAAAATAATCAAGAAATATAAAAGCAAAAAGCTTCATCCAAAGGACAGCAACATCAAAGATTAAAGAAATATCAGTGTAACAGATGGAAAAGAACCAGCACAGGAATCCTGGCAACTCTAAAAGCCAGCGTGTCCTCTTCCTCCAAACAACCCACTAGCTCTCCAGCAATGGTTCGTAATCAGACTGAAATGGCTGAAATGACAGACATAGAATTCAGAATCTGGATGGCAATGAAGATCATTGAAATTCAGGAGAAAGTTGAAACCCAATCCAAGGAATCTAGTGAAACGATTTAAGAATTGAGAGATGAAATCGCCATTTTAAGAAAGAACCAAATTGATCTGATAGAGGTGAAAAACTCACTACAAGAAATTCATCCTGTATTCAGAAGTATTCACAGCAGAGTAGAGGTAAGGTGAGGTAAGAATCTCAGAGCTTAAAGATTAGTTCTGTGAATCAACTCAGTCAGACAAAAATAAAGAAAAAAAGAGTTTTAAAAAAGGAAGAAAACTTCCAAAAAATATGGTATTATGCAAAGAGAGAAAACCTATGACTCATTGGTATTCCTAAAGGAGAGGGAGAGAGAGCAAGCAATGTGAAAAACATATTTGAGGATATTATCCACAAAATTTTGACAACTTCACTAGAGAGGTCAACATTCAAATTCAGTAAATTCAGAGAATCCTCGCAAAATTGTATATAAGATGACCATCCCCAAAACACATCATCAACGTATTCTTCAAGGACAATACAAAAGAAAAGATATTTAAGACAGCTAGAAAGAAGGGGCAGATCACCTACAAAGTGAACCCAATCAGGCTAAGAGAGGACCTTTCAGCAGAAATTCTATAAGCCAGAAGAGATTGGGAGCCTATATTCAGCATCTCTAAAAAAAGAAAAATTCCAACCAAGAATTTCATATCCAGCCAAACTAAGCTTCATAAACGAAGGAAAAATATAATCCTTTTCAGACAACCAAATGCTAATAGAATTCATTACCACTAGACCTGCCTTTCAAGAGGTCCTTAAAGGAGTACAAAACATGAAATCAAAAGACATCACTGGCCACCAAAAAAAAGAAAAGAAAAGAAAGAAAAAGTAAAACCACACACTTAATTACATGGGTTATTGCTACTATAAAGCAACTACACAGTCAAGTCTAAACAACAACCAGCTAACATGACGACAGGATCAAATACACATATATCAATATTAACCTTGAATGTAAATGGCCTGAACACCCCGTTTAAAAGGCACAGAGTCTCAAGTTGGATAACGAAGTAAGACTCAAATGTATGCTGTCCTCAAAAGAACCATCTCACATGCAGTGACACCCATAGGCTCAAATTAAAAGGATAGAGAAAAATCCATCAAGAAGACAAAAAAACATGAGTAAAGGTAGCTGTTCTACTTTCAGACAAAACAGATTTCAAACTGACGACCATCAAGAAGCACAAAGAGGGTTATAACATAATGATAAAGCATTCAATTCTAAAAGAAGACTTACCTATCCTAAATATACATACATCCAACACTGGAACACCCAGATCATAGAACAAGTAATTAGAGACCAATTAAGAGACTTCTATAACCACACAATAATAGTATGAAACTGCAACATCCCACTGACAGTATTAGACAATATCAAGGCAGAAAACCAGCAAAGATATTTGGGACCTAAACTTGACACTTGACCAAATGTGCCTAACAGACATTCACAGAACATTCCATCCAACAAAAAGAGAATATATATTCTTCTCATATGCACAGGGCACATACACTAAGATCAACCACACGCTTGGCCATAAAGCAATTCTCAACAAATATAAAAACCAAAATTATACCAACCACACTCTTGGGCCGCAGTGCAACAAAATCAGAAATCAATAACAAGAAGTTATCAGAAAAACATACAATTACATGGAAATTAACCTGTTCCCGAAGGACTTTTGGCCAAACATGACATTAAGGCATAAATCAATAAATTCTTTGAAACTAATGCAAACAAGGATACAACACACCAGAATCTCTGTGACACAGCTAACAGTGTTAAGAGGAAAGGTAATAGCACAAAGTGCACATTAAAAAGTTAGAAAGATCTTAAATTAGCAACCTAACATCACACCTAAAGGAATTAAAGAAACAAGAGCAAACAAAGCCCAAAGCTGGTAGAAGAAAATAAATAACCAAACTCAGAGCTGAACTGAGTGAAATGGAGTAATGAAAAATCATCTAAAAGATCAACAAAACCAAAAGTGGTGATTTGAAGAATGTATAAGATTGATAGACCACTAGGTAAACAAATAAAATGAGATGGTTCAAATAAACACAATCAGAAATGACAACGGATATTACCACCAACCCACAGAAACACACACACACACAAACAGAGATCATTATGAACAACTCTAAGCACACATAGTAGAAAACCTAGGAAAAATGGATAAATTCCTGGAGACATGCAACCTCCCAAGATTGAACTAGAAAGAAATTAAAACCCTGAACACACCAATAATGAGTTCCAAAATTGAATCATTAGCAAAACTCCTACCAACAACAAAAAGTCCTGATCCAGACAAATTTACAGCCAAATTCAATTAGATGTATAAAGAAGAGCTATTACCAATCCTTCTGAAACTATTCCACTGAATCAAGAAAGCAGGACCCTTCCTAACTCATTCTATGAAGCCAGTATCACTGTGATAGCAAAACCTTGCAGAAACAAAACAAAACAAAGAAAATTTCAGGCCAATATCTCTGATGAGCCTAGATGCGGAAATGCTCAACAAATACAAGCAAACCAAATCTGACAGCACACGAAAAAGCTAATCCACCATGATCAAGTAAGTTTTATTTGTGAGATGCATGGTTAGTTGAACATATGCAAATCAATAAATGTGATTCATCACATAAACGGAACTAAAAACAAACACCACATGGTCATCCCAATAGATGCTGAAAAGTCTTTCAATAAAATTCAACATTCCTTCATGTTAAAAACCCTCAGCAAACTAGTCATCAAGGGTACATACCTCAAAATAATAGGAGTCACCTATTGCAAACCAACAGCCAACATCATACTGAATGGGCAAAACCTGGAAGCGTTCCTTTGAGAACTGGAAGAAGGCCAAGATGACTGCTCTGACCACTTCTATTCAACATAGTAATGGAAGTCTTAGCCAGAGCAATCAGGCAAAAGAAAGAAATAAAAGGCATCCAAATAGGAAGACAGGAAATCAAACTATCTCTATTATATGATTTTGTACTTAGAAAATGCCATGGTCTCTGCCCAAAGGCTCCTAGATCTGATAAACAACTTCAGCAAAGTCTCAGGATAGAAAAGCAATGTATATAAATCAGTGTTTCTATACACAAATAACATTCAAGCTGAGAGCCAAATCAAGAACACAATTCCATTCACAAGAGCCACAAAAAGAAGATACCTGGGAATACAGCTAACCAGGGAGGTGAAGGATTTCTATAAGAAGAATTACAAAACACTGTCCAAAGAAATCAGAATGACGCAAACAAATGGAAAAACATCCCATGCTCATAGATAGGAAGAATCAGTGGCCATACTCCACACAGCAATTTAAAGTTTCAATGGTCTTTCTATCAAACTACCCATGACATTTTTCAAAGAAACAGAAAAAAATATTTTAAAATTCATGTGGATCCAAAAAAGAGCCTGAATAATCAAAGCAATCATAAGCAAACAGAGCAAACCAGAGGCATAACACTACCAGGAGTCAAACTACAATACAGTGCTACAGTATCCAAAACAGCATGGTACTGATACAAAAACAGACACATAGACCAGTGGGACAGGTTAAAGAACCCACAAATAAAGCTGCACACCTACAACCTCTGATCTTATACAAAGCCAACAAAAACAAGCACTAGGGAAAGGACTGTTTATTCCATACATAATACTGGGAAAGATGGCTAGTCATTTGCTGATGATTGAACTGTACTCCTTCCTTTCACCATTGTTTTAGTCCATTCTTATGCTACTGTGACTGAGACTAGGTAATTTATAAAGAAAAGGGGTTTAATTGATTCACAGTTCCACATAGCTAAGGAGACCTCAGGAAACTTACAATCATGGTGGAAGGCACCTCTTCACAGGGCAGCATGAGAGAGAATGACTGCCAGCTGGGGAAATTCCAGATGCTTATAAACCATCCAGTCTCATAAGAACTCACTCGTTATCATGAGAACAGCATGGGGGAACTACTCCACAAACTAATCACCTCCCACAAGGTTCCTTGTGTGACACAGGGGGATTTTGGGAACTATAATTCAAGATGAGATTTGGGTGGCAGCACAGCCAAACCATATCATTTTGCTCCTGTCCTCTCACAAATCTCATGTCCTCACATTTCAAAACACCCAAGTCATGCCTTCCCAAAAGTCTCCAAAAACGTCTTAACTCATTCCAGCATTAACTCAAAAGTCCAAGTCCAAATTCTCATCTGAGACAAGGCAAGTCCCTTCCACCTATGAGCCTATAAAATCAAAAGCAAGTTTGTTACATCCTAGATACAATGGGGATACAAGCGATGGGTAAATACACCCATTCCAAATTAGAGAAATTAGTGAAAACAAAGGGGCTACTGGACCCATGCAAGTCTGAGATCCAACAGGCCAGTTATTAAACCTTAGAGTCCTAAAATGATTTCCTTTAACTCCGTGTGTCACTGATGCAAGAGGTGGGCTTCCATGGTCTTGGAGAGCTCCACCTTTTTGGCTTTGCAGGGTACTGCCCCCCTCCTGTCTGCTTTCACAAGCTGGCTTTTAGTGTCCCTGGCCTGCACAGGCACATAGTGTAAGCTCTTGGTGGATCTACCATTCTGGGGTCTGGAGGATAGTGACTGTCTTCTCAGAGCTCCACCAGGCAATGACCTAGTGGAGACTCTGTCTGGGGGCTCCAACCCCACATTTCACTTCTACACTTGCCCTAGCAGAGATTCTCCATAAGGGCTCTGCCCCTGCAGCAAACTTCTGCCTGGACATCCAGGCATTTCCATACATCCTCTGAAATCTAAGGAGAGGTTCCCCAACCACAGTTGTGACTTCTTTGTACACTCAGACCCAACACCACGTGGAGACTGCCAAGGCTTGAGACTTGCACGCTCTGAAACAATGGTCCCCAGCTGTACCTTGGTCCCTTTTAGCTGGAGCAGCTGGGATGCAGGGCACCATGTCCTGAGGCTGCACAGAGCAGAGGAGCCCTTGACCTAGCTCATGAAATCCTTTTCCTTCCCAGGCCTCCAGGCCTGCAATGGGAGGGTTGCAATTAAGTCTCTGACATGCCCTGGAGAAGGTTTCCCCATTGTCTTGGTGATTAACATTTGACTCCTTGATACTTATGCAAATTTCTGCAGCCAGTTTGAATTTCTTCCCAGAAAATGGGTTTTTCTTTTTTTATCGACTCATCAGGCTGCAAATTTTCCAAACTACTATGCTCTGCTTCCTCTTGAATGCTTTGCCAGTTAGAAATTTCTTCTAGCAGATACCCTAAATCATCTCTTTCAAGTTTGAAGTTCCACAGATCCCTAAAGCATGGCACAATACCACCAGTCTCTACTAAAGCATAGCAAGAGTCACCTTTACTCTGTTTCCCAAGAAGTTTCTCATCTCCATCTGAGACCACCTCTACTTCTACCTCATTGTCCACGTCATTATCAGCATTTTGGTCAAAGCCATTCAGAAGGTCTCTAGGATGTTCCAACTGTCCCACATTTTTCTGTCTTCTTCTGAGCCCTTCAAACTGTTCCAACACCTGTTTGTTACCCAGTTCTAAAGTCGCTTCCATATTTTCAGGTATCTTTACAGCAGCACCCTCTCCTGGTACCAATTTACTGTATTAGTCCATTTTCATGCTGCTATGAAGAAATACCCCGAAGTGGGTAATTTATAAAGAAAAAAAGGTTTAATTGACTCACAGTTTCACATGGCTAGGGAGACCTCAGTAAACTTACAATCATGGTGGAAAGCACCTCTTCACAGGACAGCAGGAGAGAGATTGAGTGCCAGGCCAGATGGGGAAATGCCAGACACTCATAACTGTCAGATCTTGTGAGAACTCACTATCATGAGAACAGCATAGGGGAATCTCCCCTACAATCTAATTACCTCCCATGAGGTCCATCCAGTGACATGCGAGGAGAATGGGAACTACAATTCTGAATGAGATTTGGATTGGGGCAAAGCCAAACCATATCAACCATATATAAAAATTAACTTAAGAAGGATTAAAGATGTAAATGAAAGACTTAAAGCTTTAAAAATCCTAGACAAATTCTATGAAATACTATTCTGAACATCAGCTCCAGCAAAAATTTCATGACAAAGACTCCCAAAGCAATTACAACAAAACCAAAAATTGACAAGTAGGACCTAATGAAACTAAAGAGCTTTTGCACTGCAAAAAAAAAAAACTGTCAACAGAGTAAACAGACATCCTACAGAATGGGAGAAAATATTTGCAAACTATACATCTGACAAAGGTCAAACATGTATAATATATAAGAAACTGAGGCCGGGCGCGGTGGCTCAAGCCTGTAATCCCAGCACTTTGGGAGGCCGAGACGGGCGGATCACGAGGTCAGGAGATCAAGACCATCCTGGCTAACACAGTGAAACCCTGTCTCTACTAAAAAGTACAAAAAACTAGCCGGGCGAGGTGGTGGGTGCCTGTAGTCCCAGCTACACGGGAGGCTGAGGCAGGAGAATGGCGTAAACCTGGGAGGCGGAGCTTGCAGTGAGCTGAGATCCGGCCACTGCATTCCAGCCCCCTGGGCGACAGAGCAAGACTCCGTCTCAAAAAAAAAAAAAAAAAAGAAACTGATATGGTTTGGCTCTGTGTCTCCACTCAAATCTCATGTTGAATTGTAATTCCCAATGTTACAGGCGGAACCTGGTGGCAGGTGATTGGATGATGGGGTGGATTCCCCCCTTGTTTTTCTCGAGATAGTGAGTTTTGCTCATGAGATCTGATGGTTTAATAGTGTGTGACACTTCCGCCTTCACTCTCTGTCTCTCCTGCTGTCATATGAAGATATGCTGGCTTCCCCTTCACCTTCTGCCATGATTAAAGTTTCCTGAGGCCCCTCAGTCATGCCTCCCATACAGCCTGTGGAACTGAGTGAATTAAACTTATTTTCTTTATAAATGACCCAGTATCAGGTATATCTTTATAGCAGTATGAGAATGGACTAATACAGGAACTTAAATTAACAAGCTAAAAACAACTTCATTAAAAAATGGGCAAGGGACATGAACAGACACTTCACAAAAGAAGACATACACAGGGTCAACAAGCATGTGAAAAAAATGTTCAGCATCACTGATCATTAGGGAAATGCAAATCAAAACCACATTGAATTTTGATCTGACATGAGTCAGAATGCATATTATTAAAAAGCCAAAAATTAAGGGATGCTGGTGAGGTTGTGGAGAAAGGAGAACATATACACAATGCTGGAGGGAATGCAAATTAGTTCAGTCATGATGGAAAGAATTTTAATGATTTCTCAAAGATCTTAGAACTACAATTCAACCCATCAATCCCATTACTGAGTATATACCCAAAGGGATAGAAATCGTTCTACTGTAAAGATACATGCACCTGTATGTTCATCTCTACACTAGACACCATAGCAAAGACATAGAATCACCCTAGGTGCTCATTAACAGTGGATTGGATGAAAGAAAATGTGGTATATATATACCATAGAATACTACACAACCATAAAAATGAATGAAATCATGTCCTTGACAGCAGCATGGATGCAGCTGGTGGCCATTATCTTCAGTGAATTAATGCAGGAACAGAAAACCAAGTACCACATATTGTCACTCATAAATACAAGCTAGACATTTAGGACATATTGACACAAAGAAGGGAACAATCGACAACCTGAGCCTACTTGAAGGTGGAAGGAAGGATGGTAAGGATCAAAAAACTACCTGTTGGGTACTATGGTCTCTACCTGGTGATGAAGTAATTTTACACCAAACCCCAATGTCACACAATTCACCCATGTAACAAATCTGCACATGTATAAAATTTGGAAGAAACAAAAGAAAAAAAGAATTTTCCACTTAAAAAGGGAGAGAAGACACATAGTTGGGGATATAAGCCTATCCATATTGTATGTAGACAGTGTCTGGAGTGAACACATAAAGTAATATAACAGGGCTGATGATTTTGTCCATCATTTTCAAATATCATTATTAGCAGTATTATTTTATTACTATTTTTTGAGACGACGTCTCGCTCTTGTCCCACAGGCTGGAGTGCAATGGCACGATATCAGCTCACTACAACCTGTGCCTTCTGGGTTCAAGTGATTCTCCTGCCTCAGCCTCCCAAGTAGCTGGGATTACAGGGGCCTGCCACCATGCCCAGCTAATTTTTTGTATGTTTAGTAGAGGTGGGGTTTTCCTATGTTGGCCAGGCTGGTCTCGAACTCCTGACCTCAGGTGATCCGCCCACCTTGGCCTCCCAAAGTACTGGGATTACAGGTGTGAGCCACCGTACCCGACCAATTAGTATTATTAATCAAGGAAAGGACAGTCTCTAACGTGTCTGAAATATAGAGATCATATTACATGTTAATTAGGCATGCGACTATACTAGGTGTGTTATATTAGATCTAGAATTCCAGCTTGGATTTTGTTTAGTGGCAATGGACACCATCACTTTAAAGGCTATTGAGACAGTAGAGGAGAATGGGAAGGTACTGCTAGAGAGAGGATGATCAACCGACACATTAGGAAAATGGGTCTTGATAGCGGGTATAGTATAGGTAGTACTGGTGAGAGCCTGAAGATATTTGGGTTTTTGAGGAGACTGCTGTAAACATTCAGCCATGAGATAAGGACCAGGATGAATGCAAAGCAGTGGGAATTGGAAGACAGTGATATAAGCCTGATTTATGAAGGTTCTACTTTTTAAAATTAGTTTCTTTGTAGTGGTTTGAAGTGCTTGGACGAAGAGGATACTGCTGGCAGTTTTTTTTTTTTTTTTTTTTTTTTAATTTGTTTGCATATTTTACATTCATGCTATGCAGGTGTGGAAGTTCGAGTGTATGGTCAGTGTTCAGGTTGCTGCCAGTCTCAGATATTCTAGAGTTTGGCAGCTGCATGATGATTAGAATTCTGCTGCTTTTTCCTCACTCCAAACTTGAGATCACCTGTCAAACTAGTCTCTTCATTGCTCCAGGCTTTCTCAGATCATTAAACTTCCCACTGCCTCTCCAGTAGGTTTTTAACAGTTTGCAGGCACAGGTGTGGTGGCCGGATGGAGGGGTCTGGGATCGGGAAGTTTAGGGTAGTGTACTTTCTAATCCTGATGGTAGTGAAAGATAATGAAAGAGAAAAAGCTACTCATCTCCCAAGAAGTTCTTATTTTCCTGTTTTCTTCAATATGAAAATTTGTCAGGTTTTAAAAAAAAATCTCTTTGGAGGAAATCTCACTCCATATTCCTTGCTCTTAAGTGAAGTTTATATTTACTTATTTTATTATTTTCTTTAGACCAGTTGAATATTAACACACTGAAGTAAAATTTTTTAAATGTCCTACTAATAATCTTTTGTTGCAATATATAAAGTTAGTAAAATGTAATTTTTAAAAGTATTTAACTAAAACATCATGGAGATATTAAGGAGTAGATTTAACATAAGAACTCTAGAAAGGAAGAAAAACAGCATTGTTTGCACTTTCTTTTATGATATCTTGAGATGAGAAAACCAATTATAATCCTCTAGAAACCTCTTTGAACAAGGACACTACTTTTGAGAGAATGAGGTTAACAGATACATAATACCTTTGTAGTAACTGTTGTGTTTCCTGTTGAGTGGCCTGGGGGTCACAGATGGGTACCCACTATCTGGTAACCTTATGTGGATCTTGCCATTGAAGAGAATCAAAGTAGATTGCGGAGGTACATCTTTAGGTTCTTTTGCTTTTTAATAGACAAATTGCTCCTCACTCAACTATTTTGTTTTTCTCTTTAAAGAGAGAATGTGGTTTCACATTCTTATTTGTAAAAAAAAAAAAAATCTTATTTTCTACAAAAAAGTTAATCTTATTTTTTACAAAATATCGTAATTTTACAAATAAGATTTTAAATCTTATTGTTTAAATCTTCTTTCACTATCTTGGTGAAATATACTAAGTCTTTATTTGCCAAATAAATTGCAATGCCTCTTGCCCAGATACACACCTCCTGATGTTTTAACAAGTATTCAGAAATGTAATTGTTTAAATTACAATCACCCCTGCATCTCCAACTATTTAACGCACTTCGTGAATAACTTTGAAATGGTCCTAGTAATTGAGGCAATAAATACATTTTTAGTTCTCTGCTTCTGTCTCTATCTATGCTTTGCCAATAGCGCTGTGGCTTTTGTGCTTCTAAATCTTTTCTCATTACAAAGAATTTTGTCATGGTTATATTAGGTCAAACACATTTCTAGGACTTTTGCTATTTATCAAATGGCTTTATGTATCTTAACTATTGGTCAGGCTTGTCCGTGTATTGTGGCTGTGTCCTAATACATCATTGCTATGGTTTAGATAGAGTTTGTTTGTCCGCACCAAATCTGACATTGAAATTTGATCCTTAGTGTGGTGATGTTTGAAGATGTTGCCTGCTGGAAGGTTGTTTGGGTCATGGGGGCAGACCGTTCATGAAGGGCTCATTGCCCTTCTAGGTTAGTGAGTTCTCACCCTTATTACTGGTTCAGTTCTCAAGTGCATGGATTCATTTCCTTGAGAGTGGGTTGCTATAAAGCCAGGATGCCCTCAGGCTTGATCCCTCTTTGCCTGTGTGCCTGCTTCCCCTCGGGCCATCTCTGCCATGTTTTGATGCAGCCCAAAGACCCTCAACAGAAACCAAGCAGATGCTGCCACCATGTTTCTCGTACAGCCTGCAGAACCATAAGCTAAATTAAACCCTTTATTAATTACCCAGTCTCAGCTATTTCTTTATAGCAACACAAAACAGACAAAAACAATTGTGTAGAAGAATTTTTTTTCTAAAATGCATTGCATTCTCACTTAAATAACTAATTTTACACATGCTTGTTTGAAGAATAATTGCTCACATAATTACCATCAATGTGGTAATATTATTAGACTTTAATATAAATTCTAAAACAACTAATTTTTCCATTCTCTTTTCCTTACTCTTCTCATGTATTCTTTATCTCTGTGAATGGCAACATAAAGTACCCCATCACCCAGCCCAGAAACCTGGGCAGTTATCTTTTGCTTCTTGATACTCATACATTCCCCCAACTATTCATGTTGTTGATCTTATATCCTTAATATCACTTGGTCCCATCACTAATGTACTGTGTCACCACTTGGTCCCCTCTTCCTTAGTTCAAGTCTGTATCCCTTCTAACTTAGATCACTGCATTTCCCACCTAATTAGTCTGCTTTGTTTAGTCTCTCTGGTTTTTAAGCAGGCTTACCCCTCAAAATAACGACCTGGTTTATCTTTCCCTGGTGGAATGTCTCTTAGTTTTTACAGCTACAATTTCATAGGTGCTTCACTTGATGTTTGTATCAGAAAATTTTATAAATTTCTTATTCAGTGGAGCTGCATCAGTCTGAGCATCAGCTAAAGGTTTTTGCATCTCTCATGTCACTCACACTATGAGAGGCCCTTTTACTTTTCACAAAACTATGTAGTTTAGCAATCATATTGTTTTATCAGTAAATTAGAACTTGTAGATATTTTAGATATGCTTTAGGAAAATGTTAGGGATTTGCATTGATTTATTATGCATTATAATTATGGGAGATAAGCCCCAATTAGCATTGTACTGAGGAATATTAGAACATCTGATTTTCATGAGTTATTGACATTTAGAGTGAGATTCATATACTTTCTCTACAGTGTTGCCTGTGAGATCTTGCTAAAATATAAATTCAACCCTCCTATTTCTCAAATTAATTTTTTTTTCTCTGGGCCAGGTGCAGTGGCTCACACCAGTAATCCCAGCACTTTGGGAGGGTAAAGTAGGTGCATCACTCGAGGTCAGGAGTTAGAGACCAGCCTGGACAACATGGTGAAACCCCGTCTCTACTAAAAATACAAAAAAAAAAAAAAAATTAGCAGGGTGTGATGGCTGGTGCCTGTAGTCCCAGCTACTCGGGAGGCTAAGGCAAGAGAATCGCTGGAACCTGGGAGGCAGAGGTTGTAGTGAGCCGAGATCGCGCCACTGCACTTCAACCTGGGCAACAGAGCAAGACTTCATCTCAAAAAATATATATATGTATTTTTTCCTCTGGCTCCTCCACATCCTTTTGATTAAAGTTTAAACTCTGTTGCTTGAAGAAAGCTTTCTATACCTCTCCATGACTTTTCCACACTGCCCCTTCAAAGCAGTCTTTCTCCGTTCAGGACCATGTGTATCTGAATCACCTGAGATGCATATTAAAAATGTGGGTTCCCAAACAGTTGCCCAGATATACAGAATCAGAGGTTGTGGGAGTCTAGCCTAGGAATCTTCACCCACTGCATAAGTTATTGGTCAGGATGCTCACCTAAGCAATAACTCATGAAGTGTGTATGTAATTCCTCTAAGAAATCTATTGCCTCTTCCCCTGTCCCCTACTCAGTCTGTCGAGATGCTTAAAATCTGGGCTCATATTTGTCCTTGTGCATGTCTTGATCTAACCCCCTCCACACTGTAGTATTTTCAGTTATTTATGTGTTTTTTGCTTCTCAACTCTATAGTATATTCTTAAGAGAATGAGCCATGTTTTATTCAGTGTTGTGTCCTCAGTATTTGGTGTAGCAAATGTCCAAGTATATTTGCCTAACCAATAAATGGATGAAAGACATCTGCCAAGATGGTAAAACTAGGAGATGGGACCTTTGTTTATTTGATGTTATATTACCAATATTTATGTAGCTTCTCTCATATTTTTTATTATTTGCTTAAGATGATGGGTTTAGTCACCAGAATCTTATCCTGACTCACAATCCCAATAAGCATATATCAGCATTATTTACAAAGTCTTAGCTAATGGGCCATGGCTAATATTGCACTAAGAAACGTTTGCCTGTGCCTACACTTGTTATATTGCTGCCCTTACTACCACCACTAGTAACATGCCCCAAATGGTAATAATACCTAACCAGCATATTGGAGAGTTTTTGAATTACTATTATTTTTATTTATAATGGAATTCCTGTTTTCACTAAATCAATACATTCTGATCTTTTTTTCATATCCTACTAAATATGAGGAGAGAATAAATAGAAAATAAATAAGAATTGTTTTTCTTGTCAGTTTCCATGGTAATGGAGCTTTCTACTTGTTTAACCAGGAAAGAATGTTCACACAACCTGTTTTTTTTTTCCCCCCTTCTCACACTGTCACACACACACATACATATATACAAACATCATAAAAATTTATTCTGTCAAATATAGCCAAAACTATAATATGTTTTAATGCTTTTTCTACTTTAGTTAATTTGTCTTACCCAGTGCTATTTCACTTATAATAAGAAGATAAGCACTATGTAAATTTGCATGTGTGATAAATATTTAGAAAATGTGAAAGGAGCAAATATGTGATATTTTCAAAATATACTACAGCTCTCAGGGTTATGAAGACTTTCACTTTTCTAACTGGGGTTTCAATAAAATTAAAAAGGAGATAGTCATCATTTCTATTGTTTACTCATTGTCTTGCCAATATATGTAATTATGTGCCATCTATTGGAAAGATCCATGTGTAGTCAGATCCATGGAGTACAGGAATAATTAACTGAAATCATTATTCTTTATTTGTATGTATGAAGTAGGTCATTTGCTGGGAAAGTAGATTCAATTTCTTCTGTGTTCTGAATGACTGACTTTGCCTTTTGAAATACCCTCCGGGGAGGGCTGGATGAATTCGACAATTTGATTTATAGTATTAATGTAGAAATAATTTAATTCTATATCCAGGGGATTAATGAATATCTCTTTCCACCTATACTAGCTTGTTATTCTCAGTAATTAGGGTTTACCATGGCAATTATTGTACTTTAATTTTCATGTGTTTGTGAGTCACACTATTCTGTAGTATAGTTACATTGTTAGCAGATATTAGCATTAACTACATGATGTTAGTAAGTAGTCATGAGTAAGTAGTCATGACTAAGTATTGTACTCAGAAACTCCTTTGGTTTCTATACATAACATTATGTTTGTATCACTGCTGTTAATACCACCACTGATAATGTACCTAAAATAGTAAATAGTAAATTATATATATGTTTACATTTGATCCCAGCACAGTTAAAAATATAGGTAAGTCTTTGAGAGCAGTACCAATTCTATTTATTCTGTCAATGACATCTTGCCTTCTTTTTGTGACCCTGTTTGATCAATTATAATTTATAATTTATTTTTAAAAATACATTTTTGACCAGGGAGTGAAATGATAAACTTAATAAATTACAATCTCAGCAGATAATTTAATGATTTTACATTTAATCCTTGGTCATTTATTCAGATACCTTCCATGAAATCACATTATTTAAATGTTGCCTTCCTAACTTGCATGTTATTTTGGAATATATTTAAAAATTAATAGTATACATACCTTACAGTAAATGTAAGGTAAATATAAAATAGTTATTTCTCTTCTTGCCTTTGTGTGTTCAGTTTTCTAAAAGGGGTCTATGAAACTTCCAGTAAAATGTGAAATTTAATTCACTTAAAATTCAGAGTGTATGCCCTATATTTGTTATATTTGGGAAAAGGGTAAAGTTAAATAATGATGGACTCATAAACTTGAGATAGATTGAGAACCATAAACAATGGCTAGAATGTCCTTGGCTATTCCTAGAGAAGACCTCTCAAAATTCTTGAAACATTTCATAATAACTTCTAGAATGTTCCAGGTCAGAGTGATTTTCACTCTTAGATAATGAAACCTTCAATTCTTTTTTAAGAAGTGGGAAAAATCTATACAGATGAGTGTATAGTCCTTGAGTTTTGTTTCTTAGGTTTTGTTTTCCCCACTGGAAGAAAAAAAAAAAAAGAGGTTGTAGTTGCTTACAGATGTTAGGAAACCCAGTTATAGGGAATCTAGTAAATGGTAAGGGATTTTTTGGAATACATCTCTTCTCCAGAAATTACATAAGGAAGAAGGGACCATAATCTAGCCTTTGATTCTGATCGTGCTGTACTTTTACTTTTTCAGAGGTCAGTTTCCCAGTTTGCCTCACAATTAGTATTGGGAAGATAAATATAAAGCAAGAATATATGAAAATATAATGGCAAAGAAATTTTGTAAATGCTTGAAGGGTGTTTATAAGAATTTCATCAACTATTTAAAACTAATGCGTTTAAAGTACAGAAGAGCCCAACCAAGTTCAGTGAGAGCTAATCATTGGGCCTAAATGTCTTCAGAGTTTCAATTTTTCAGTAAAATGTATGTAAGCAGTAAATAAAGGATACTAAAGTCTAAAACCATCATCACAGGGTTTTAAAGACAGTCCTGAGAACAGTGCTGAAGAAATTAACACCCAAGGCTTACATGTAACACCCTCCACCCTTTTCTGTTTTTTTTGGTCTCATGTGTTATAAAGTGTACAGAGAGGAAAAATGAGTAAGACAGTTTAGCCTCAGATAGGAGGAAATGCTTGTTCTCTAAATACACAGCATTACAGCACACCTTATTTAAACATAACACAGTAAGACCATTTTTTTTTTCTCCAAAATAACTCTTTAAAAGGAAATACAAGCTTTTTGGCATTAACTGCTGTATCACATTTTCCTAATACTCGGTATTGGTAGCAACTCTTAAAGTTTTTAAACAGTTTATTCCACTTAAAATATGCAATCAATATAGACACTTCTTCTGGGTAGTACTTATATCTCCTATTTAATAATCAGATGTTGTCCTCATCCTTCCCTATGATTGATGGCAAAAATAAAAAAGCCCGTCTTGCTTTTTAAAAGGCTTTCTCCTTGCCTGTTTTGTAATTGTGTAACCCCCACCCCCAGGGAGAACCTAAATTCTTTCCACATTAGAAATAAAATATAAAGTTATTTTCTTTAGCTTTTCCATTATTGATATAATCTAATTTAAATGAGTTTGATAAGATTTAAAAATGACAGTTGTTCATCCAAATCTTTTAAATATAGAAGCCCATTGCAGCAGTCTGTATTTTGTTGAGCCTTTACTTGGTTAATGTAGGGAAAGTGCCTTTCCTACTTTGAATTTTCGAGCAATTAGTTTGGAAAGTGTTTATTTGTAGGGAAAAAAAGAATGTGCAGACTCTGACCCTGACTTTCTGAAGTGTGCCGCTCTTTCATGTGACATCTAATCTGTTTTAACCCCTATTAAGGACAATACAAGATAGTCAATCAAATTATGTTTTATAAAATGTACTTTTGCTGATTTCATATTAACAATATGGAGAGTTAACTTTCTTCTACATACCTAGAGAAGTGGTCAGAGATTAGAAATTCTTGGCAACCATGAATAGCATGAAAAAAAATTAGACAAAACATTGAAGCAGCATTCATAAATAATCTACAATTTGAGATAGGCAAATTCAGACTGCTCCCTAATGTCACTTTGTAAACTATAGTGTATAAACTTATGTTGGTAATAGGACAGTTCTAAAGGTATTTTATATTATTGAGCACATATCTAGCCCTCCCAACCCCAGTTCCAATTATCTCCGCAAAAAGAAATATATGAGACCTTCCTAGGAATGACTGATTAGGTTAACGATGTTGACCCATTGAAAAGTGTTTTACAGAGTTAAGACACTTTTTCACATTTTATATCTCATTTAATCCATTGGAAAACACCGTAAAAGAGGCTGGAGAGCTATTATTTTGATTCCAATTTTACAAATAAATTATCTGAGTTTTAATGTTGCACAGGATCAAAAGAGTGGCTGGGCTGGAATTAAGTTCAGTTTTATCAATCTGTATTTATTGATTCAGCAAATGTTTGATGAGTGATTGATTTATGGCGTGAAGCAGGTTATATAGTGGAAAATAAAATAGAAAGTTATTCCCTTAAGAGGTATTTTCATATCACACATTTTTCTCCATTATATAAAACTTATTTTCAGTGTTGTATTAGGGTCCTTTATGGATTAAATGTTATGAACATCTCTCAGGCTGGTCAGCCCCTTAATTTGGCTTTGTATGAGAAGGAATGGTGAAAGGATTTTAATTTGGATTTGGTATAGGGATCAGTGAAATTTTCTCTAAGGAATTAACCTTTAGGTTGAGACCTGGTGAAATTAGCCATATGAAAAATCCAGCGAAGAGTGTTCTGTGCAAAAGAAGCAACATGCAAAAGGTACAGTGCTGGAAACCAGCTGGGAAAGAAGGCCTGTGTAGTCAAAGAGAAGGAAGTAAGGAACTCAGACAAGCTGGAGGGCCAACAGGAGGAGCCAGATCAGGTGGGGTTCTGGCTCACAAAAAAAAGATTTGCCCTATAACACAAAAAGCCACAGAATCAAAGAGGAACAGTGATATTGTCTTAGTCTGCTTGGGCTGCTCTAACAAAGTACCATAAACTAGGTAGTTTCTAAACAACCAAAATTTATTTCTCACAGTTCTGGAGGCTGAGAAGTCTCAGATCAAGGCACCAGTAGATGTGGTGTCTGTTGAAGGCCTGGTTTTTGAGTCATAGACAGCTGTCTTTGGGCTGTGTCCTCCCATGGCAGAAGGGCCAGGGAACTCCCTGGGATGTCTTGATAAATGTACTAACTCCATTCATGAGGATTCTGCCTTCATGACCTAATTTCCTCTCAAAGACCCCATGCATGTCCAAATATGACCCCATTGTGCATTTGGACTCATCATACAGATTTGAGATGGGACACAAACCTTCAGACTATAGCAGATATCATCTGGTTTGTGCTTAATTCGTTTTGACCACCATTGAGAATGGATTGAAAGGCCAAGAATGAAGCAAGGAGAGGCCAGTTTTACTAATATGGATACCCCCTTGCAGGCATTTAGGTAAGAGATTCTGGTGACTCTAAGGACTAGTACAATGAAGAAGAAAAGTGAAGTGATATGAAGGAAATTTCATAGGGCCTTGTTGCCTCACAAGACCATGTTACCAAGGAGACTTACTTGTTTGTATGTGTTTTTTCTGGTATTTCTGATCTCTGCCGCCCACCCTTTCTTTCCTTGAAATTTCTGCATGACCATAGATTCCTTAGCAGTTTCTTACGGCATTCATAGATTGAAATGACTATCTGTAGCATCTCCTCTTAATTACCAATCCAACATTTGGAAAATCGTCACATTTTGTTTGGAAAAGTAATAAAATGGGACTAATGAAGTGATTAAAATGTAAACTGCATTCACCATGATTAAATACTATAGTAAAGGAAGATAATAATTTTCAAAACAAATTGACTGCTTGTTGAAAATACTGGTAAGCAGAATTTCCTTCAATAGAATTAATTGTTCCACATCAGCAAAAAATATTATTATGGACTCTCAGGTGGGATCTATAAATAGCAGTGATATATTTTAGTGGTATTGACGTAAATATATTTTGCCTTATAATTTTGAACCTAATTTGCATTCTCATAAGAATATCATGCTTACTTATCATAGTTCCAAATGAGTTCTCTGAAAATGGGATCTTACTGCCCTTAAAATTATATGCAATTGTTTTTGGCACTTTGTATTACGTTGTGTTTTAAAAAGTAAGTTGTTTTAAAACAAATTATCACAGAAAGTTGCCTTCCTTCTGCAAGTTTGGCAGATTAATCTATTTAAATTTGAGTTAAACAATAATATGTGATTAAGTAAAATTCTAGTAACATTTTATTCTGTTACCACATTTTTTAAAATACTGGCAAGTTTACTTTTTTGTAATTTGAGATAAAAATATTATTTTTCCCAAGGGCCGTGTGTGTGTGCATTCACACATAAGTACATAGGTGAATCTAATTTAAAATAGTGGGGAGTGGGATGCCTAGTGCTGTCTTTTCCTGTGTTTACAGCCATCATCACTAGGGTGTTGCAACCTCATGTGACTTGCCCTTGCAGCCTCTAGGAACATTGACTAAATTTGTGCGCAAAGGCACTGTAGTAGCAAATGCAGCCTTTCTGGTTCTCTAACACTATGGGACTTCCTGAGACACGGGGAAGGAGTTTCATGCGGGCATTAAGAAGCTCTGCGTGGCACTGAACTCAGCAAATTGTATAATGTGAGTCTAATAAATCTATAGCGGATAAAGGATCTACTCTTTCATTAGATATCTAGAAATGCCCAAACCCTGAACAACTTTATAAAAGGAGAATATAGCTAGGAGGAAGAATAGCTGCAACTCCGGGGTTAGTAAAGCACCTCAACCTCTGTGAACGTTTATGTTACCTTTAAAAGAAATATGATAATAGGCTTACCATGAGGATTAAACAAGGCGTGCACAATATCAGATGCATAATTTTCAGTAACTATGAACTATTATTACAATTACTGTTTTGGCTAAGCATCCAACATGTCACCTGGTACGTAATGCTGCTTAATTAAATTAGCTATAGTGAAAACGACAACTTACTATCTCACATAACTGAAAAGTATAGGGTGGTCCCAGTCCTGGGCTCATCTGGAGAGGGTGCCGGAAAAAAATCTCTGTCTTTCTCTTTCTCTCTGTCAGTGTCTCTCTTATTACTTTTTGTATTATCTATTTCTGTCTTATTGTTTCCATATCTTTTCTCTATGTTTTTTCTTTTTCCTTTTTTTTTGAGATGGAGTCCCGCTCTGTTGCCCAGGCTGGAATGCAGTGGCGCGATCTCGGCTCACTGCAACCTCTGCCTCCTGGGTTCACACCATTCTCCTGCCTTAGCCTCCCTAGTAGCTGGGATTACAGGCAGCCACGACCACGCCTGGCTAATTATTTGTATTTTAAGTAGAAACGGGGTTTCACCGCATTAGCCAGGATGGTCTAAATCTCCTGACCTCGTGATCTGCCGCCTTGGCCTCCTAAAGTGCTGGGATTACAGGCGTGAGCCACCGTGCCCAGCCCTCTGTCTTTTTTCTTTTGTCCCTTTCTAAAGCTCTCTTACTGTTTTATCTCATTGTCACTCTCTTGCTGCCTCTGTCCCTCTGCCTCTTTTCTCTCTGCCTCTTTGTCTCTCCCCCACATCTGCTTGTCCCACTGATCCCTCACCACCTCATGTCTCTCTCTTCTTTTTCCCTCCTTCTCTCTGTGTCTGTCCCTCTGTCTTTGCTTCTTTATGTATTCTGTCTCCTTCCCTCCTTCTTTCCTGTGTGTTGGATATGATTCTTGATAGACTGACATCAGTGTCGGTGGCCCCACAGTAAAGAAATTACTACTTCTGTCTTATCCCCAGCCAAAATCGTTACCCCGATCCTCATAGAAATGAGCGAAGTGCTATTTGCCGAGGTTTGGAGCCAGAAACTTTGTTCTACCCAAGTCTCTCAGACTCAATGGGGATTGTGTGTGACAATAATAAATACTACAGCTTATTAGACTAATTATTATTTAGCAGGTCTCATGCTACACATTTTAATAATCTTATTATATCCTCATAACATTTCTGAGTATTAAGAACTATGCTATCCTCATTCAACAAATCAGGAAAGTGAGGTTTAGAAAATTAAGGGTCTTTCACAAGGTTGTATATCAACTAAGCAACTAAGCTGGTATTATTAATAGAATATAGACTGTCTGCCCCAAGCCCTGTACTGTTAGTGCCACACACACACCACTGCCTCACAAGGAAATTAAATTTACTGGGTCTCTATGTGTTCATGAGGCATTTGATTTATATATTTATGCTGTTTAGTCCTTATAATATTAATTTTGCACTTAATGTGCAATATATTATACACACATTTGAACACCTTCTGCTCCTTCCCAAAAACTCTCAGCTAGCCCTCGTTTTTTTTAAATAAAAATTCGTAGGGTTTTCATTTAACATATTGTCTTATATCTACCAGAACTCCAGTAACATAATCTCTTGGTAATATAGCCATTAGAGAGAAAGTCAGCATTGGTTGCCCACTGTGGGCACAGAGACAGAACTGATTCTCCTAACCAAGCCCCGTCCCCACTCCATCTTTCTGCTAGAAATGGCAGGGTGGCGGCCGGGGAGGGGAGGGGTTGAAGTCCAAAAACTTCTTATATTCAACAACATGTCAAATTGTGTCTTCTTTGTGTAGTCAAAAATATAAGAAGTAGTGGATTCGACTTTTTTCTTTGAATTCTATAAATGAAAGTTACTACAGGCACAAATATTTGCATCTGTCCTATACTTAAATTTTTTTCCTAAATTAGTTTTCTGATTTTTAATTTTTTATTATTTTCATACTTATTTTCAAGAGATCCTCTACTTTATCCGCTAGGTTGATGATATGCTGTTTTTTATTGTTTTGTATGTATTTTAACCACAGTTTGAATTATCTCACCTAAAATATCTTTTTCATCTCAATATTTTGTTCTAATGAATTGAAAAAGAAAGCTTTAAATATCATAGTTTTCTGGTTATATGGTGTTTTGCCAATTTTGCACAGGTTTATGGTTTTAATGACTTTTAAAATTGCTCCTAGTAATGGAGGCAGCGTTTTAAATTTCCTTTAACCTATGTCAGAGATGATATACAAAACCCTAAATTTAAAAAACTGTATATGCTAAAAAATATTTGTTTATCAGGAAGTCAAGTAAACTTACTTTTATTGTTAGAACTGTATTTTGAGGTTAATTTTCCAAAAGGAGCATGTGCCACAACTCTGATATAACACTGGAGCTTAGAACATTATTCAAAAATAGGGAAATTTTAATGTTACTGTATAGTCATTATTATTTTGTTTTCTGAAAATAACTTGTTAATTCAAAAAGGTTTAAAATACTGATTTTGAAAAGTTGATATGTGAATAATAATTTAACATTTTTAATTCCAGTATCCATTTTTGGAATACTAGTAAACCTATTATCTGAGGCCAAATCCCACAGAGCCTTCCAGGTGGACTCTACTAAGTCAGGACAGTTTTAAGAGCTTTGGGGGCTTTAGTGTTATTCCCTGGAGCTAGGTTCTTAGAATGTTTATAAACCTAGTCCCTGGATCTGAACTTTCCATTGAAGGTTTGAGGATGGTCTAAAGAATGGTAATTAAGGCTTGTTATAAAACATTTTGTTGTAAGAATAATGAATGAAAGTTTTTGCCTCATTGTATGTCCCTACAAATCAGGGATAGTTTTTGCTTTTTTTATTTTAATAGCTGGAGTATAGCAGGCTTATCCTAGAAGAATTAAACCTATTATTTATGGAGTGTAAGAAGCAGATAGTGTCTTTTGGCTCATTCTGAGTGGTATGAAAAATAAATAAATAAATAAATGAAACAGAATGGAATTTCTAAGATATACAGCTAAAAAAAAGATGAAGACTGTGATTCTTCTGCTCTGGATGTGTATCCTGATGAGCCATTAATTTCTCTGCACCTTTGCTAACACATGAGAGGGCTGAAGATCCGTCCAAGGAGGTATATTATTAGACTCTAACTGTCTTTATTCATCCCAGATATACTTATTTATTTGCTGTTATCTCATACTTTAATGGATTTTATGCATATATAAATTATCTAACTTTGAAATAGCGTGATATACAATATTATCTCACTGTGTGCACAAAATATTTACTAGAACAGCCCCCAAATTAATTTTCTACTATCAAAGAATTGGGAAATTTACAAGATGGGTGGGTATTTGTCTACCTTGTTTACAGTATTTCATGTGGCAACATTGCTTTGGCTTGTACACCAATAAAACTTTCATTGGTAATCAAGATCCAAGTGAATTATACAAGTTTTGAATTGGTTGACATGTACAGGGGATATATATCTTGCATGAATTGTGAATACAATGTACATTGATCCATATAATATTTGTAAGCCATGCGTGGTTTGAATAAAGTTAATTTATTCATTCAACATTGTACCTGTGTTAAGATGCAAAGGCACAAAATTGAATCCAATGGACATAGTATCTTCCCTCAGAAATTATGCAATATAGTGTTACAAATTGACATTTGGGTAAATATGTAAAAATCTACTATTTTCATTTTTAAAAATAAATAATTTCTGTTGAAATTATCATATTCTAACAAAAATATTCCCAAGCCAAATATTTTGCTATTTCACAGAGGCAGGCTAGAAACTCAGGAGAAGAAATTATCTTCAACTTAAATGTAACTTGATAAATTTGCGATTTGATAAATCAGAGAATATAGGCATGTGATGATGAATTCAGTAAATCAAAGAAAATTCACAACTTGTATTTCATTTATGGTTCCTCCCTATTCCTCTATTGCTTATTGTCAGTAAATCCCAACTACATAAATGCATATGTATGGGTTTGGAATGTATCTGTTGCATGTCTATATAATATGTTCTATTTCCTGTAGTTATGTTCTGTTATGACAGCCTCTATGTTAGTAAATCATTTCCCCTCACATATTATAGATGTGAGATATCCTTGAACAATAGGGGAATATTTCCCTCATAAATTGGTTGTTTGGAAGACAGTGTTCATAGCACTTAGATTATATGTATTAGCGTTTCTACTAATGTAAAAATATTTTGTTAGATTGGGCCTGTTTGGGTAATAGGGTGTTTAAATGGAAGCTTTGGCAGAAACAATTATAAAGGTAGATTTTGCCTAGGCTTTCCTCAGAAGAATCCCACTGTGACTCAGTAACACCCATTTCCATAATGAAAAAAGTGCATGTTGCTATCACCTACCTTAAGCCTAGTGAGAGAGTCTGCAAGGAGATTTATTGAAGAGAACTCTGCCATACCTCCCCTTCCCCTCACCTTCCCAGGAGTGCTACTCCCCTCACTTCAGGTTAAGAGAGAGGGGATTTCAGTAGACCACTCTGAGGGCATAAAATGAGTACCCAGGTTAGACATACACCTGGGAAATCAAAGCTGAATACGAATGAGAGAGAGTTGTATGCTTTGGGATAAACCTACACTCCTGAAGTTTGTTGGAGTTTCCCAAGATGAATCTCAGAAGATTCATCTGAGATTTAACACTATTAACACCCGTGAAAGGAGAAGGGTGAGGAGGCCTGATTAGTTGGGCCAGGGAAGCCATTAGACAGCCATGTAGACCAGACGATGTCTCTGCCAGCCCAGCCATAATGCACATTAGACAAGTCGCATGTTGTGGGTAAGTGGCCAGTCCCTCATACCAGAGTCTTGCTCAATCCTGGGCTGTGGGCCACTCTGAGAAGACTGTGCCCTTGGCTTATAAGCTGAAGCAGACCCAGATGAAGCCGACAGCTGGAGGCTGCCAACTAACCACACTCCTCACAGATGGACATTGAGTGCTTTCTTGAAGGAGAATCTGGGCAGGATATCTCCATTTGTAAAAGTCCTCTAGCAACTCTGTTGATATTCCTATAATCAAAGTACTTTGTGTACTTTTAGTCATCAAACTTAAGTAAACTTTTTAATTAGTTACAGTCTAGTGTAATCATCAACGTTCTGAATTTTCTTCAGTTATTTTATCCCTTCAACCCCAGCACATATACAACTATTCTTTTTCCTCCATTTGTTCTTTAACTCCTGTTTGCCTCACTTGCCAGAGGTAGCTTCTAACTCTTCCAGTTTAGACCCAAAGAGGAGAGGCATTAGTGGAAGAAGAGATACTGTTGGGGTCCCCTGATCCATAGATGTGCAATTACTAATTCTATCTCATGAAACTGTCTTGTGATAAATGAATCTCATTGAATTATAAAAATATTGGATGATTTTGATGTGTTTTATTAATAACAATAGCTCCCACTGATTTGGAAGACACTCCCAGGAACTGTATTTACAAACTCTATGTATTTTTAACCATTACACCAATTTTTATGTACAAGAAACAAACCCCACTGGTAAATGGAGATGCTGGAGTCTGTATAGCTGAAGATCCCAGAGTTCTTGTGCCTAGGCTGCCCAAATGTGGGGTAGACTTTTTAAATGATTTCTATATTATATACTTTATATTTGCTTTAAAAATCTTTTGGCTCAATAAAATTTTTGGGTTTGATTATATTTACCAATTACTGGTCTTTCTATTAGTAAAAATCAAGAGAGTAAATACAAGTAACTATCTCAGAACAAATTAAAGAAATCCAACTTGCAATTCTCTGGATGTTTGGAAGGTAGTTTTAAATTGGAAAATCTATTTTTGTTTTAGGGATTTATATTTTAAAATGCAAGTTGCAAAAGAGTGAATTTTGTAGGAAAGGGAGGATCTGAGAATAACATCTTCTTAAACTAAACCTTGCTTTTGACTATTGCTTAAGTTTTTTACACAATAAGTCTCCCCAGATGTTTGTTTGCAAGTTGTTTTGGTGTTTATCATATGAAATAGGACAAATATTACATGTATCCATTTCTAATTTTTCTTATGTAAGAATAATACAGCAGCTAAGTTTTGTTTTTCTTTTTCTTTTTCAAATAACATACTTGAAATGGAAGCAAATTTCACTTCATTTTGCAATGAATATTCTAATAGGCTTTTAGCTATTAATCTTGGATGATTCTCCTATGAAAGACTCTATCATTATAAACTTCCTAAGTTATTCAGAATTCATCTTTTCCATATTTATGAGAGGTACAACTTCACATTTTTAAAAAGAATGGTTCATTTCCTCAAATAGAAATCTTAGCACTGCCAATTTTAGCAACATTTTATTATGAGCAGTTGTCACCATTCTCATCGTTGACATTTAATTGGTTTCCTTTCAAAACCAGGAAAAGATCCATTCAACAGATATTTATGGTACAGACCCAGCTCTAAGGGCTGTAGATAACATGGTGAACAAAACAGTCAAAATCCTTCACTTCATAGAAGTTAGACTCTAAAGAGGTGAGATAAACAATTAAAAGTAAGCAATCAAAAAATATTTAGCATACCTGATGGTGGTATATGCTATGTTGAAAAAATAAAGCAGTATGTCAAGACAGGAAGCACTGATGGGATGGGAGCAGACTGTTTTGCAATTTTAAATCAGCAAGTTGTCACTGAGAAAATGTGACACTTGAATAAAAACCCAGTGGAGGTCAGAAAATGAGGGAGAAAAATATCTAGGGGATGAGCATCCCAGGCAGGCAGAATAGCAAGTGCAAAGGTTTTAAGGCAGGAGCTTGCTTGAAATATTAAAGAAGGAACAGGGAGATCAATATGGCTAGTACAGAGTGGACAGAGAAGGGAACAGAGAAGAAGATAAGGATAGAGAACTAATAGGGGACACAGCATGTAAGTTCTTTTAAGTGATTTGAGGAACTAGGACATCTGTGTTGATGAGATGGGAATGCATAGAAGTATTTTGATCAGATGAGTCCCAATGGTCTGACTTCCATTTCAACATACATTAGAAATATACTGTAACAAGGCAAGAGAAATAGCAGAAAGATGAGGTAGGAGGCTCTTGTTATAATACAAATGAGAGATGGTGGTATCTTGAGCCAACATAATTATAGGAGAGGTGGGAGAAGGGGCAGTTTTGTGGGTATATTTTGAATTTAGAACCCATGGGATTTCCTGATGGATTAGCAGTGGAAATGCAAAAAAAGATAGGAATCCAGTCTGCCTTCAAGATTTTTGGTATAAACAGCCAATAACATGGAGTTGCCACAAAATATAATATCTACAGTCCAATCAGAATCACATATGCATTTGGTATTTACTTGTCATAATACAAGGTATTGCAGAGAAAAACAAATGAAATTGACTACTTTACAGTTAAAGTAAAGCAACATGAAGCCTATACATGCCCCCAGGCTGTACATAGCACTGATAAAGTAAGTAGAAATGAGTGATATGACACACATGCCTCAAGATACAGGAAGCAGAAATGAGCCAACCCTTGTAGCAGTAGGTAAAAATTGCCATGTGAAGGGTGTAATCACTTCTGTTCATGAGAAATCTGATGTATCAGATCTTCAGTCACTTTGAAAATGAAGGCTTCTAGCTAATTTCTTTCCTTTTTCAAATTCAAATGACAAGATCAGTGCAGGTAGGTCCTATGACAATGAAATAAGAATAAGATATGCAGTTGATCAGGATACTGGCATTCCCAGAGTAATTCTAGGGCACATTCCCAAGTCTGATCATTCATTTGGTTGTTTTTTTTTTTTTTTTTTTTTTTTTTTTTAGTATTGTTTTAGAAAGTAGTGCATGAGCATCAATGTGTGAGGTATGATCATCAAACTCCTATATTAAAAAGATGTACATTCTAAAAATGTGACAAAGCCCTTTGTTCAATCCCAGGCAGCTAAGAGAAGAGCTTTGGTTCCAGATGCACTGACTGTCTCAAAAAAATATGGGAAGATAGATTTAGCATCTCAGTGTTGCTGAGCACTCTAATGTAACATGACAGTAATTCCTGGTCATTTTCTTACACTGTCTTTCCTGGACATGATAAAGAATTAGTTAAGTAATGCCCATTCTTGAGGGAATGTATTGAACAAAAAGGGTAACAAAAGCTCTTGCATATACTTTATTAATTGTGTCTTCTGTATCTTCTCACTTTGACGAGATTAGCAAATTTATGATTTGCATGCCTTCTTAAATTACATATATATTTTCCTAGTATATCTCTTCCATAACTGTGCTAACATATCATAGCTAATCTAGAGCACCAAATTTAAGTATCTAAAATGCACAAAGATTGCTTTTGAAATGTGTACTAATTTCAATGACATTGGGCTTGTATGCTGTAAATGCTCTCCCTTTTAAACATAAAATGAATTTGTTCATTGCTTAAATACATGTCCCCTGTTAAACTGCAAAGGTTGCCGGAAAAGCAGAAGAACAATATAAGCAGGCTATTGAGAAAAGAGCTCGGACCTTGGAGCCCTACAGATCTGGGCTCGGATCCTAGTCCTGCCAGGCTCCAGCTGTGAGTCCTTCCTTCACCTCCCTAAGCCTCAGTTTCTTCATGTGTGGAAAGGTTTTTGTTTTCACATGGATTAGTAAACTAATAACTGAGTAAATGTGGTTTTATTTTCTCCCCATTTTGAAACCAGCTCTGTGTGTGTGGCTGTGGGTGGGTGTTTGTGTTATGTGTATTGAGGATCATAAATGTTAAAGATAGAAGAATAACTCCACAACTCCTTGTCAGTGAAATTGGTAAAGAGCCATAGTCCAAACCACAGACGATAAATTCCATGCTAAGTAAACTGAACTCTGGATCAGCTTGAGGAAAGATACTAAAAGAAAAAACATAGCTCTCCTAACTAATGTAGCACGTAGATCCTCCAAGAACATATCGTCTCCTGAATGGCCTGAAGTTGCTTATTGGAAGTAGGATGTATAGGATGGTAGCTGTCATAAAAGAAGGAAACATGCATAGCAAGAGAGACTTCCTTTTACTCAGCGGGATAGCAAGGAGGCAAATTCAAAGAGATACCTTTGAGACAGGCCATATTTAATTTCTGGAACCCACCTGCTGACCTAGAAAAAAATAGCCCAGAAATTAGACAGAAGGAGCATGGTGAGTTTCACCACCAGTGCAGCTGAGGACCTTGATGGGCAAGTGATACATCATAGAAAGCAGGATGAGGGACACTCGTCCCACCCTCAGCCCCCTCTTGCCAAGGAAGGTACAGGAAGACAAATCATGATGTGCCCACAGGGCAGAGGCTGCTAGAGTTGGTGAAATAAAAAGAAAATGACCAGTTGGAAGAATTATTTGTAAAACATAAACCGGCAAAAGTCTCCATTTCTTAAAAGTATTTTAAAAAGCTTTTAAATCAATAAGAAAAATGAGTGAGGAACCCAGGTAGTTTGCATGTACCATAGCCTGACTGTTCCACTTCTATGATACATATTATATAAATAAAGCCTTAATCGTGCCTACCTGTCAAGACTGAGGTGGAAAGATGACTTTTCCTTTTTACCTCATAATTTACTATGTTTTTATAATTTTTTAAATTAACAATATAATTTATTTTCTTTTATTTAAATTTTTAAAAGAAAGGAAAGAGCGATATTCCTCAAAGTGCCTAGTACAGGGCAGCAGCTAACATCCTAGAGCTCAACCACTTGTGTAGTTAAGTTGTTCAGATTCTGCTTTCACTTAAAAGCAGCCATTTGATCATGTATAGAGACAAGAATGCAGATTTTTTGAAATCTGAAAAATCATTAGTACTGGTAATGAGATATTTATTTTTAGAATCACTTATCCTCTTGACCCTTAATTTATGGTGCTGTTTGACCATTAAAAAATTGTGTGAGAGGATGGTAAGTGAGATAAATATTATTAACCTGAGCTTGATCTTTCATTAGTCCCTGTGGTATGCAGTGCTACTGAAGTCAAAAGATACCTGTATTAACAGGTTAATTTCTGCCACAGAGGGATTTGCTGAAATTTACATTTGCTTTGTATTTAACTGACTGTAGGGAGTGACTTTAGATACCTCTGCCTAGGAAAAGGGCAGAATATTAATATTATGTAATTAGGCCGGGCGCGGTGGCTCAAGCCTGCAATCCCGGCACTTTGGGAGGCCCAGACGGGCGGATCACGAGGTCAGGAGATCGAGACCATCCTGGCGAACACGGTGAAACCCCGTCTCTACTAAAAATACAAAAAACTAGCCGGGCGAGGTGGCGGGCGCCTGTAGTCCCAGCTACTCGGGAGGCTGAGGCAGGAGAATGGCGTGAACCCGGGAGGCGGAGCTTGCAGTGAGCTGAGATCCGGCCACTGCACTCCAGCCTGGGCGGCAGAGCGAGACTCCGTCTCAAAAAAAAAAAAAAAAAAAAAGAAAAAAAAAAAAATATATATATATATATATATATAATGTAATTATCCTTTCCTTTATGTTTCCAGAACTTTTGTTCCTGAAAAAGATTGAGGGACAGTGAAAAAGGTACCTCTTTATATTTCTCTATTTGAAAAGTTATTAGGCAACATTGCTCTATTACCTTCTCGGAACAATACAACTAATTCTTATTAAGATTGAAAATAGACTTCTTAATATACAGAATGACCGTGCTATTTACTGTCAGTCATAGTTAGGACTTTTTAAATGAAGCCTTGATAAACTTTCTCTTACATGTGATCATCAATTTGTATTTAACCAAAAAGAGCAAGTCATGTAGAGATATTGCATGTGTAGATTCCTACCCTGCATGCAAGAACTGGGAAAAAATGGAAGCACATCCAAACCTTAAAGATGCTGTGAGGTAGGAAATTCTTTTGAAGGGAATTTCTACTTTCCTCTCCATAGTGTATTGTTTGTCTATTTCAGTCTTTTATTCCTTTGCCAAATAATTAGTTTTCTCTGCTTTACATATGCAACAGAAGACAATTAACTTACTGCATGCTGGATAGGGAATGGTTTATCTTCACTGCACTACAAAATATGTGCATTCTTATTGTTATTAAGGGTGAGTGTCTGGTTTATAACAGAATTATAAATAAAGCCATCAGGAAGGAAGAAGCCATCATAATCACTAGATTATCTTTATTGGCCAGTCGTTTACCCTTTTTGACATACTATATTTACATTTCCTTGTAATTATTAGAAGAAAAGAAACAGAAGCACCAGTGAAAGAAATGCTGAAATTCAGATGAATATTTCTATATCATAACAGTTCCTTGAAAATTATTAGAGAAGAAAGAAAATAAAAAATTAAGAGATTAGGGTTATAATATGTTCAAGACATTTTTCTTATTTTACTTTACCTCCAATTAAAGCTTCACACAGAACAGGGAGTTCATTGTGTGGCACATTCCCTTTGTAGGACTTCAAAGTTATTTAGAGTATCTACCAGAGATTCCAGGAACAGGACAGTTTGGATTAAAAATAGATGACATCCCAGAGCTTTGGGAGACCAAGGCAAGAGGATTGCTTGAATCCTGGATTTTAAGACCAGCCTGGACAACATAGGGAGAACCTGTCTCTACAAAGAATAAGAAGTAAAAATGTAACCAGGCATGATGGTGAATACCTGTAGTCCTAGCTACTTGGGTGGCTGAAGTGGGAGGATCACTTGAGCCCAGGAGGTCAAGGTTACAGTGAGCTATGATCATGCCACTGCACGCTAGCCTGGGTGACAGAGCAAGAGCAAGACCCTGTATCTAAAAACAAAAACACAAACAAGAACAAAACGAAGATGATAGATTAATGTGGAATTTCCCCAGTTTGCATAAACTTTTGTTACTGTTTTGAGACAGGGAGTGCAATGGCACAATAACAGCTCAGATTCTCCTCAGGCAGCTGGCACTACAGGCTTGCCCCACCATTCTAGGCTAATTTTTTATAGAGACAGAGTTTCACTATATTGTTCAGGCTGGTCTCAAACTCCTAGGCTCAAGTGATCCATGTGCCTCAGCCTCCCGAGATGGTAAGATTACAGGTGTGAGCCACTGCATCCCACCAACATTTTCCCCCCTAAATAGCAGTTGTGACAAAGGGCTTTTCCCTGTGAAAACTTTTCTGATCCTCTTATTTCTTTATAATATTTGATTTTCCAGGGTTTCCTTTCAAAATATTCTGGATGTGTGTCTAAGTTGCTTAAATTTTGACACTGACATTGTCGCTTTAGGGAGGTAAGGTAAAAAATTAAGGTAAAATTAATTTATTCCATGTGGAAAGTGAAGGGTGTGACTGTAAACATTTTGAACTTTAGTCTGCAGTTTTGTTGCCATCGACCACAGTATTACTATTGCTAAACATCCAGGTACTTGGGTGCTTATGTGCAAGAGGTCTTAGAGTGTCTCTGCATTAAATCTGAAATAAAACTGATTTCAAAATAAATTCCATTTTCAATCACTAATCAGTGACCATTTTCCTGGAAACACCAAGTAACTGTCTTGTATTTAGAGTACACCATGTGAAGACGAATCACAGGGAATGCTCTCTTTGTCCAGCCGTCAGCTTCCAGAGTACCAGTTTGCATCAGGCTTACAGAATACCAGTTTCAATACGGAGTGACAAGATGTCCATTCTAAAATTTGCTGCCCGAAATTGTTCATACATATAATAATATGTATATGAGACAGTAAAAATGGTTAAACTGTCAAAATTGTCTTTCTTTGTCCATATTTAATTTTGAGGAGATGGCGAAGGCCCAGCACAGCCAAGAATTTACTCACTTAATGGCCTATGATAAATCCTTTCTGGCTCGGATGCTTTCAATATTATGTCATGTACAGCCGTAAATAATAACTTGCAACTATAGTCGTGGAAATCAGAAAGGTAAACAATTTGAAACTTCATGGACACTCAAAATGAGCAAATCGTTAGGTTTCAGAGAAACTGATTCTTATGTCAAACACCTAAATGAACAGTTTGCAGCCTATCGATATTGCCAGCATTTCTTGAGGAAAGAGAAAAAGCTGTTTTGTCAAGGCTCTTCTTAAATTCCTTCAGTGTCTATTCTGTATTGATCCCTTTGGGAGGCCCTATATGGTTCAGTACAAAAAAGTGGTCTACTTAATTTTCAGAAGAGAAAATACGGTTTAGTAAGCTCAAGCAGCAAAATTGCTTGACTGTTTCTTTAACAGAGGTAAATTAGTATTGATGAACAGATTTGATGATTGAGAAGGATCCTACTTGTCCCAGCTATTGGGGTACAGCTCAGATCTGCACTTGTATTGTCAATGCCCATTAGCAAGCTACTCTAAGCGTTGGCTGCTAACATTTTGGAGCTCTTTCTCTGGAAATTGCCCTTGGTCCAATAGGAATTGACTTACCTCACAAAAAAGTTACATGCCCCTTACCCACCCAATGACTGACTGATAATGGGCTGTGGAAGATGGTCTCTTTGTTCCAAGGTGGAATAAACTCTGCTGTGCAATTGGCATCCATTTCTCCCCAAGCAATCAGGCTGAAGCTAGACACCAGCTGAGACCACATTCTCCTGCAATGGTTTCCTGACACTCTGTTCCAAGGGAGTACTCCCTCAGTAAGACACGTGCACCTGAAATGGCCTCTAGGCATCCCAGCCCAACACAAATGTGAATGCTGCATTTCTACAATACTATTTCTATACTACATTACGTTACTAATAAATGTAAGAGGCATCAAGACACCAAAAGTGACCAGGAAGCCACACATTACTTAGGTTACTTAGCACTAGTCAACATATAAACTGATAAAATGATAAAAGCCGTGGATGTTTTCTCTAAAAGGATATCCCAATTGTGTAAAGATAATATTTAGTGAAAGAGAAAGAGAGAAAGAAGCAGAGAGAGAGTGACTATAAAATACTATAAAATGTCATTAAATTTTCCTTTTTTGATCATTTAAAAATTTTGCTTAATTTTGAAACTTATGAGGCTACATTTTAACAGATATAAATAAGCAATGTAATAATGAGGATTCAATGCATAGTGATCACATTTGAAATGTTTAAAAATGTGAAAATTTCTCTTAATACATCTTTTAGTGATGCCTATGTCTTTATAAATTATAAATTAGGAAACATGGAGAAAGGGTAACAATGGTTGAAGTAATAAAAGCTTTCTACATGATTTTAAGGAAGTTTGGAATTTAAAAATCAGCCTGGTGCAATGGCTCACACCTGTAATCCCAGCATTTTGGGGAAGGTAGGAGGATCACTTGAGTGCGGGAGTTCAAGACCAGCCTGGGCAACATATTAAGACCTCATCTCTACAAAATCTGAAGAAAATTAGCTGGACATGGTGGCACATGCCTGTAGTCCTAGCTACTTGGGAGGCTGAGTTGGGAGGATCCCTTTAGCCCAGGAGTTCAAGGCTTCAGTGAGCCAAGATTGCGCCACTGTACTCCAGCCTGGGGGACAGAGTGAGACCCTATCTCCAAAATTTTTTTTTAAATCTCCTTTGTTACAGGATATCATTGCTACCTTCTAGCTTTTAATTTGCATATAAATTTATTATAGCATAGCAGCTCACTAATATGCATTTTCTCCCAAACAGTAATTATTCAGGGTAATCTTTAATTAGATCAAGGCAAAATAAATATTCATATACTCTAATTTTGAATTGTTGGAACCTTCTATTATAATTTTTAAATGATAAGTTCCTATTACAGTATCAATTCCTTTGTCTGTTGGTTTTAAAAAGACAAGCACATCATTTTGTTTGATAGCAACCTGCACGTATGAAACTATTTCAATATTTGTTTTTTGTTAAAGTATAGAGCATTTATATTCTTAATTCGTTAAAGGTACTCTATAAGATTTTGATTTAATTTTTTTAATCGTGGTGCATTAGAGATAAAAATCACTTTCTTACCATGTATAGAAATACATAACAGTTACAGTTAGCAGGACAATGCCTACCAAAGTGGTACATTATTCTTTTTTAATTTCTCACTCTTCACATAGCAAATAAACATTAATTCAGTGTTTTGTTTTCAACATGGAGTACCCTACAGCAGTTTCTGCTTGTTATCGTGGTACGTATTATCTAACCCTCATTAGTACAAACACAAAGATGTATTTGCAAAAGTAGTTTTATTTTTGAGTTCTTCAGTAGAGTCATGATAATAACACAGAATTTCTATCACAAGAACTGGGATAGCAAAGTTGGGTCATAGGCAGTTAAGTAGTCGGCCTCAGATAGTTATCCTAAAGCTGGAAATTTATGGAAAGTTATTGTTAGTCCAATTAAAAAGCTGAGACATTATCCTTAATTGTGATATAGATGTTAAATTCCATGTTAACAAGGAGCCCTTTGCCTTAAGACTGCCTCTACAAACTAGGTCAGAACACAGAAATCCCCCAAGTTAGAGATTATTTTGTGGTTTTGTTGTTCTTTGTTTCTTTGCTGTGCTAAATTTAAATTTATTGTCAAATAAATAATTTTTAATATATATTTTATCTGTTCATTAAAAATTAATAAAAATTTAATAAATATATATTAAATAAAGTCATACTCCTAAGATAAGTCACTTGTTTGTCTAGACTATAATTTATAATATCAGGTGGATGATTCATCAGATATTTCCCTGAGAATAGGTTTCAATTAAGGAATTAGAGATTGAAAAGGAGAGATTTGCACGAATTTGGATGTCTGGAGAGGGGAGAACTTAGAAAATGGAGGTTACTTCAGATATTTGCCCTGTTTCACAGTCTTGTCCACGTGGGTCTGTTTGCATTCTCTGTTTTGGTAGATAGGAATAATGCAGCAGCGTCTCTAAATAGAGCGTTAGAACATTAGCCATCCACAATCCTAAATGTAGGACATTGACAATACAGTTATCCTTCGCAGTACTGTTGCCTTCTAGTATGGAAGTAAGTCACATATAATGCTTGTTAGTCATTTATTATGTTTGATGTCATGTAGCAGAATTACTTTAAGAAATCATTGGAAAAACACCTGACATATACATAGTTTTATAGTGTTTAAGGTTGTTCTAAAGATAATAGAAAAAATATCAGTCTTTAACTTCACTGGAGAAAAAGGTTGACTTCTGGATTTAATTACAATTGAGTTCTAGATTCCAGATCAGATTTCTTTTATGTTGAAAAACACCATTTCACCATGCAAGGCCTCTATTGTCAGCTTTGTAGTTCCACAGATTTGGCCATGATGAGGTTAAAATGCATGTTAGACATCAATGTGGAGATATCAGGCACATAGCTGAATGGAGTCTGAAGCTCAGAGAGAGATCAGAGTTGGAAATATATATGCTGAAATATGTAAATCTTCGGCAAATATAAAATGCATTTAAAGTCCCAGAGTCAGATAAGTTTACTTGAAGAGGAAGGAATATACTGAGTATATACTGAGAACATCTGAACAATTCAAGAATGATTATCTAGGAACTTCATTACTTGGAGGTCAAGTAGAGGAGAAAGAAGGAGTCACTAAGGAAGTAATATAAAAACCATTGGAGCATATTGTCATGGAGACCAAGAGAGAAGAGTGTTTCAAGAAGGGGAGAGGAGGTCAGCTGCATCATCTGTAGCTAAAATATGAAGGTAGAAACATCATCATTGATTTTGACAACATGGGGTTTTGTAGGTAAACTTGGTGAGACTTTTCAGAAGTGTGGTGGATACAGATCAGATTGGCGAGTACTGAAGCATGAATGGTAGGAGAAACAGAGGAAAGCAGATGAAGTCAGTTTGGCTTTGAAACAAGGAGAAGAAAAATAGTTGCTGGAGAGAATACGAAGTCAAAGGAGATACACATTTTTAAAAAATATAAAACACTTAACCATTATTTTGCATACTGATTAGAATGGAGGAATTCATTATATATATAAATATATATATAAATATATAAATATATATAAATATATATAAATATATATAAATATATATAAATATATATATAAATATATATAATACACACACACACACACACATAGAAGGCAATGATAATATCTTTCAAGAATAAGATCTGTAAGGAGACAAGGGAAGGTAGGATCCAGAGTATAAGTGAAGAAATTGACCTTTTGTGAAAGAAGGGACTCCTCCTCCATTGTGACAAGAGAGAAGGCAGGGAGGACAGGTACAGATGTGGAGAGATTTCTAGATTCAATGGTAAGAAGGTGAGGGAACTCTCATCTCATAGCTTCTTTTTCTTAAAAGTAAAAGGTACATCATTAGCTAACAGTGAGTAGGGAAAGGAATTGGGATAAACTGTTGCAGCTGAATTGGGAGGAGAAAATGTGTTAAGTAATCATTTTGGAGAGTGGGAAACTGAGTTTTTCTGGGATGGCTAAGGAGTTGGAAATATTTATAAGGAAATATTTATAAGGTCTGTAATGACAGATCATGGAAATGAAACCATGCAAAGAAATAAGTGACTCTAAAAGGGATGGTGGTGAGTAGCAGAAAAGTGGATTGGTCAGTGAAAGTCATTATGAAGTAGTAGAATTTTTAAATGTATTTGAGTCAATGAAAAGGATAGAAGAATATAGTCAGAGTGAGATATGTATTATAAAGAAGATGAAGGAAGTGGGATATTTTTCTAAGTGAAGGTGAGGACTAGGGTATTGTTACAGGAATAGGAGGCTGTCAAGTGATGTAAGAATAGCTTACTGGAGGTGACAAAGTCAAGGAATCAGATGTCGGCATACTGGATGGGTCATTCCCAGGATGCTGATGTAACACAGAAGGATGAAAAAGATACTTCAATAGATCTTCAAGGATCTTCAATGAATGACCCAAGTTTTATAAATGACACTAGAAGAAAAAATGGCGGCTAGCATACCTGGATGGCATAAGTAGTTTTTTGTTTTTGTTTTGTTTTGTTTTGCTTTGAGACAGGGTCTCACTCTGTTGCCTGTGCTGGAGTGCAGTGGCACGAACATGGCTTAAGTAGCAGCCTGGACTCCTGGGCTCAAGTGGTCCTCCCACCTCAGCCTCCCAAGTAGCTGAGACTATAGACACACACCACCATGCCTGTCAGTTTGGTTTTTTAATAGAACTAAATGAATTACAAATGGGAAAAGTAGAGTGAGAACACTCATCTTCACTTCCTGGATCTGAGGTACACAGGGTGTAAAAGAAAATTTAAAAAGCACTCACTAGGGAGGGCTAGTAAAACAATGATGTGCTCAGGGTACATTCACATTTGAGTTATGGCAAGGGGAAGGACATATTTTTAAAAGACATTGAGGGTAGAGGAACATTTAGTGATCATAGATGTGGGTTTCTGGCAGTAACATGAAAGTGTTTAGAAAGGAGTGGAGATGTGATTTAGGGGATGCGCACAGAACATACGGGATGAAAGTCTGAGTCATAGTGAGTGTTATGATCCTGGAGGTCTGGTTGCTAGTGACACAAGGATGTGGGGCAAGATAAAATTAATCCTGAGAGCATCCTGAGCAGAAATAAGACTAATCAGTTCTGTCTGTGTGTCTGAAAAGTTATCTGATGTAGATTTGGTGCTCTTTACGGGAGTACGTGGGGATGCCATTGCCCTGGAACTACTGTTCTGGTGAAGGATACTGAAGCTTTGCGTATTTTTCCTCTAATTTGCCTCACTCTGAGTCCTACCCAATCAGTACATTTTTGGATATGGAAACGTTGTCACTATTATGTCAGCAAATATGAATACCTTGTGCTTGCTTAGAGTGGGTAAAAGCTCTCAACCCTGCCAAGATGTGCTTCGAACTTGATTGCTCTGGTAATTTTCTTGTGCTCAATGGCAGGGCAAGGAGTAAAGGGAAGAAATTTTCAGTGAGTATCTAGATGTGCTGAACTCTGGAAATGCTTGCCTCATTTATTGTGGCTTCAATCTGCTTTTCTGCTCATTTTGTAAGCAAGATTCTCAACTCTACTAATGCTAGCAATACTTAAGAGCAGGAAACGACTATTATAACTCATGTCATTATACCCACATCTTGAAAACTACCATATTAAAGGGAAAAAGTACTGGCTCGGGGAGGCTACTTTATTAATATCACATTACATTTAAGTCGAAGTAATGCTGTTTTTGGAATTTAGATTTCTTGCATCCAAATCTTTATGAAGGTTGGGAAGCCATGTAGCATACAAATGAAGGTAAACTACATTATCTATCACCAAAGTTAGACTGATTTATAACCAAATTCTATGTGTGTTATGCTATTCTTTTAGTTTATGTTAAAGTATAGAGTTAAAGCTTGAGGAGATACTGAGAGGAATGTTATCATGAAAATATAATCTGGCTAGTTATTAAGGTGCTTCAAAATTAGATTTTCACTGTGGTTTGGGTTTGACTTTAAATTTGTAGACTAATGGATTTGATCTTGTGATTATCTCAAATATCTGTTGAACAGCTACTTTGTGGGAAGCTGTACCTACAGAGAAAGCTTTATTGTTCATTGGAGACAATATCAAATATGACATACTTCCTGGCTTGAATGAGCTTACAATCTTGTAAAACATACAATCAATTGTCAATTGGAACATGGTAATCATCAACACTGGAACAACAGGGAAATTAAACGTGGGGGCAGGGTATCAGGGCAGAGCTCTTAAATAAATGGTATCTAAGCACCAATAAATAATTTTTTATGGATACCTTGTATAAAATCAGCATTTCAGTTTTTTTAATTTACTATTAAAAATACCTGTATAAAAAATCAGATGATTTTGTGATCTCTTCAATGGCAGCAAATTAATTAAAAGTTCAGTGTATTCAACTGTCATCTGTTTGGAAGAGATTGGATTTTTAATTAATAAATTAACACAAATATAAATTTTCTCAATATAAATTGCTAAAATAAAGTAATTAAAATTTAAAATATGGTATTGTTTCTCCTGTGCGATTTCAGTGGGTACATTTATTTCCATGTCTTCTGTAAATATAAGAAAAGCCAATCAATAAAATTTAAAAGTATATTTGATAACTTGCAATATTTGATCCTGCAAAAGTCTTGGGAAAATAAAAATAAAACAAAAATAAAAGAGGAAATATTTTATTCATGTTCAAGAATGTATTGAAATGACTTTAGCTCATCTCACCTTTTATCTGATATTGTTCCCTAATATTTTAACTGCTTTTAAGAGTTGAAATGACTCATTCATCCAACAAACCTTTCTTTTTCACCTACTATGTACAAAGTACCACATGACCTCTCAGTATGTTATCAAAATAAAGCAGACAGGGCCCCCAGCCACAGAATCTTACAAATACACCTTACCAATTGCAAGTTAAATACTAAATTGTAGGAAAGAATTGTCTTCTGAAATATCATAGGTTAGTAATTTATTGGCCATCCAGAAATGATCGTGGTCCCTTATTTATCCCAGAATTTTCCTGGACCAGATTTCTCTTCTATATAACAGGAAAAGTCTGTTGGGTACAGTTCACTAGCTGAAATGAATAAAGTTCAAATAATACATATTTCTTATATAATATATTCTAAAATCCTCAATAACAACGTACTGAACTCTTACTAATGCCAAAGCAAGAATAATATCTAATTCCATTTAAAGCGTAGAAACCAGGAGATGGAGATCAATATATTTTAATCACTTTTCTCATGTAATCAAATCAAATACTATCATTGCATTATGTAGATGTGAATATATGTTTTAACTAATTTTGTTAATTCAAATTTTAATATAACATTTCACTTTTTATAATTACTGAACAGAAATATTGTCAGGTTTTTGTTTGTGTTAACTTGTACATCTTAGGAGTATTCATCCTTTTTCTTCCTTTTTTAAGTAAAAATAAAGAATAGCTTTAACTCTTTTGCCCATGTGTGGCTGTAAAAAAAGAAGTAAAGAAAAAGCAAGGAAAGAGGAAAAGGTTTAAAAAATGGGAAGGAGAGAAGAGAAAATGAACAAATTAGTACAATGAAGTATGGATTTAGTGTGTATATGTGTATAGAGATGGGCTCTTCTGAGTTCTACTTTTCTGCCCTGTTGGATCTTAAGGCTAATCCTTATCATTATCATTAGTCCATGCAGGACTGGCTTTTATGTGTTTAGTCTATTATTTTTAATATTGTGGTAAGCATCCAAAAACCCTCACATCCACAAAATGGTAGGAGTTTTAAAATGTATATATAAAGTGAAATATATAGCTCCTCCCTGAAATATATTCCTGCTCTTTGATGAGTTTTTCTAGATATTTTTAATTTCTTTTCCTTTTATTGTTTTATAGTTTGAAACTATGATTTTCAGAGTATACCTTTGGAAAATGTTCACTCTTTTTGTATAATTAATACAGTAGTTGCAACTGTTTTCTTTTTCTGTCTCCTTAAATCTATGGAGTGCAGCTTGGAGTAGAGGAATAATTGGATAGGGCAGAGCCCCATCTCTGCAGATTTTTGAATGTGCTCCTGTTTTCAACTAGGGAACAAACAACTTCCAGATCTGTGCTAATTACTCTGCGCTCACCCTCTCCCTCCCCCCGCATTCTTGCTCCTCTTCTCTCTATATTTTTTCTTTTTCTTCTTTATTCTTGTTATGTATCTTTTCTACAAGTCCTTCTCTTTCCTCAGTCGTCTTCCAACTTGTGAGTGAGATGGTGAGGATAAATATTAAGAAAGCAGAGAGTAGAATGGTGACTACCAGAAGCTACGGCGTTGAGTGGAATGGGGAGATGGTGGTCAAATAATACAAAATTTCAGTTAGACAGGAAGAATGAATTTTTTTGTGATACACAACATAGCGACTATAGTTAATAGTGGTGTATATTTCAAAATTGCTAAGAGAGTAAATTTCAAATGTTGACACCACACACACACACATACACACACACATGCACACACATACAGAATTTTGATGGTGAGCAAAACCTACTTTTCAATCCTGGTTCTTCCCTTTCACAAAGTTGTAGCAAAAGGGATGGGATAGTGGTTACATAATTTACAACATTTATAATTTGGCTCTAAGTCATGAGTTAGATTAATACATCTCTAAACTCTCACTTTAGAACTGATGTTGAATTTCTAAATAAAAGATAAAATATGACATTTATGAGAGTTGAGAATTCTTATTTTCATGATTGAAATTATCACACCAAGAAATTATCACACCAAGAAGATATTTTTAAAAATTCTTTCATTGACAAAAAGAGGAGCTTCTCTTTATGTCAGCTGGGAGCATGCTTGTATAGTACAGGGCTTCTCTTATGAAAGAAAATTTATTAAAGCTGTGTCCCCTTATATTTTTCCCACAGATAGCTGGCACATGCCAGGGAAAAGAACAAGAAGCCATTTTCGATGTTCTGTTACTTGTTGCCCAAGACCAAAGGCCACCATATAAGCAGCTCCTCAAAATTAGGGACCCTAACTAGAATTTCAGGAAAAACCTTCAAATGTCTTTTATTTGAAGGAGAGGCTGTCAACTACTCTAGTAACAAGATAAGCTCACTTAACTGGCAAAGTATGAAGATAAAATTCTCCTGCTAGGATGTGCTATATAAATGTCATGATAAAATGCTCTTCGATGCACTAATTAATTGGTACTTAATTGGGTAGTTTTGTTTCACAGCCAAGAATCAATTATAAAATGTTCCCTATATATCTCCCCATCTTTTTTTTTTTTTTTTTTTTTTTTTTTTTTTAATTTGAGATTGTCAATAACCATGCCTCTTCTTTAGCAATGTAGGGATGGGAAGAAATGAGGCTCTTCTGCTGCATAAAGTTAGTACAATGGGGGAATAAAGGGATCATCATTTTGCTCTTTTCATGAGACAGCAAAATTTCTCTATGGTTTGTACTTATTTGACTGCCTTGCCAAGCAGTTTTAAAGTAGAATCTTGTACCTTAAGATTGTTTTTTCAGCACTTTAAAGACACCATGGAGAAATTTGTAGGTATAACTGTAAGCTGTATCTCTTTAATATTTGAACACTAAGAAGCAAAGTATTACTACTAAGCCACCTACTGTTGTAGGGTTTTGTTTACTACTCCACATAGGTTAATATACATCAAACTACAACAACATTGTATTTAAGTACTTTTCTTTTGACTAGTGCATTCCGTTCTAGTATTATAAAAATCCTGGCAGTTGTATGTCAATTTTCTTCTATCTCATGTTAAAAGATTTTATGAGAATCATTCAAATTACCTTCCATTCATTATCTTTATCTGTTTAAAAATAACAAATTTCATTTGTGGTATCTTTAAGCAATATGTTATTGATAAAGGGGGGCATTATAAATCATCATCTGGCAACTAGAGGAAAGAGTGCTATGTCTACACAAAGAATACATGTTTATGGTTATGTCATGAAATCTGGTTTTGGCCAACTGCTCTTTTTAAACACCAAATTTTATAAAGAAATAATTTTATCTAATATAATACACCAATAGCTACTTGTATATAGAATTTACTCTCTGTGAAAGATTTAATAAGCACTCATTTAGGAAGAAAACCTCTATTTTAAAACTTGAAACGTAATATAATGAAAAGAACATGGGCACTGTAATCACATAGAGTTGGGTTCAAGTTCTAGATAAGAATCTGTCTTAGCCATCAAGGAAATGACAGTTTTCACTAGGCCTATGTAAATGTACTCATCTTCAGTATTGGCACTCATCTACATATACGTATCAGTCACCTAGACTCAGCAAGGTTTGAGGAAAACCAGCCAGCAGAATTTTCATCACACTCAGTTGACACATGAAACATCTTTATTTATCTTTTTCACTATGACATTGTTGCTATTGTCCATCAATAAGTTAATGATTGTATTAATTGGTATATACCCACCTTTGGGCTGTTAATGCAGCTATTACAAAAAATATGGTATATTTCAATGTACTATCATAAAAATATAAAATATATTCTTAAGTGGAAAATGTTGAAAGCTATTAAGTGTTATTTGATTTTTGTTAACAAAAGAAAGACATGTTTATAATTGCAAGTAAATCTTTAGTAAGACTTAGAAAAAATGTATACCAAACTCTTAACAATGGTCACCTCTGTGGAAGGGAGTGGATGGAGATGAGGATGTGGTGGAGGTGGGCGTGCATGGAGGGAAACTTCATATTATGTTCTGTGCAATTCTATATTGCTTGGATTTGTTTTTAGGGTAAAGATATATTCATTTGTTGCTTCTGTAAGTAAAATATAAAGAATATAATTGAAAATCACTATAGAACTTTTTTTTAAAGGAGCTAAATTTCTTTAAAGCCTGCCCATCTGTCTACCAGGTCCACTAAATTTTGATTCTTTCTAGGCTCTTTTACTTTCTTAACCCAAGAAAAACATGATTTTGAGACTCAGTGGGCCTGGAGTGCTCACAATGTAATCAAGTTCTTACACACTAGGGAAGAAAACTCAAACCACATGGATATATATGTGATAGAACCCCAAAGAATCACCTAGAAAATGATCATAGGATGTCATTAATACCTGGGGGATGGGACAGGGACATTTCCTGTGAGGAGGACTAGCTTCATTACTGGAGTGATAAGCCAGAATCAGACATTTGAGGAAAGGAAAAAAAACTTATGGGAAAAAGAGATAACATTTAAGGTGTATTCAGGGGACAGAGACCCGGGCAGGTGAAATGCAAAACAAGTAAAACATTCTGGGGAATATAAGGGGAGAAAAGCAAATTGTGGTAAATTGTGAATGGACTTGTAAACCAGACGTTAGCATTTGAGTTGCCAGAGAAGGTGACAGGCAGTTAAGTTAGATGCAGTACATTGATATGACAGAAAAACATTCAGAGGTAAAATTGGGAACGACAACTGTGTGCATTAAAATTCTTTAAAAAAAAAAAAAAAAAAGAAACTCACCTTGAAAACAAACGGGAGTGTACTAAAATGATTAGGGTACAGCAAACCAAAAACTATACTTTGCCCCTCTCTTGTTTCTCTGGGTGTATCTGCATCATTCTTTTCTTTCTCTCTGCAGATGAGCTTTCACGAACTCTCAGTCCACACTGCCATAGATGGTCATTCCCACAGCTCCTGCTCTGCATGGTGTAGCCCCATAGACAGAGGTACTGGACTCCCTCTCACCCAATCTCTCTCAGTGGGAGAGAGAAATCTAATTAGCCAATCTGGGCTCAAGAAACCATCCAATAATCTATAGTGAGGAGTAGTGAGCAGTTCCTGGTGCAGTCATAACTTCTGGGAGTTCCTGCCACAGTGGGGGTGTGGTTCCCAGAGCAAGTGAGGGGAAGAGTTGTGATCAGATACCTTCTCTCTCCATTATCTATGTAACTGTTAGCTACATAATTGCCATTGGGAAGATTTTACTTGTGGTATTATTATCCATAAAGATATTGATAAATATTTTGTGACAAAGCTTTGGTCCCTTGGCACTGCTCATGCCAGTTTACCATCAATAATAATTATTTTTTTATTTTGTGAACTTAAAATATTTATGAATGTCTTATTTTGTGAACTGCTGTGAGAGAAAACAAGTGGGAATTTTATTTAAAGGGGAAAAAAAAGAGACGTCTGTCTAATCAAGAAGTGCTGAAACCAAACTTGGGAAATATATATTTTTTTCTATTCTTGTAAGGGAGCCTATGTCTTTTACCCAAGGCTTTTCATATTTTAATACCATTTAAATATTATAATCAGATAATATTCACAGGCTTTAATTTATCCTTTCTGCCTTTATTTTACAAATGAAAAGCTGAAGCATTTAAATTTTCTCAATGCTGCATAAGACAGACAAATGGACTCAGTAAGTTTAAGTACTGAAAAATGCTCCAGTACTAAAACGGGAATGCCCAGAAGAGACGGGAAGCTATAAACCATGATAAACAAACAATACAAAAATTTAACGATTACGAAATACAGCAAACAAAGAGTGAATTGGTTAACAAGCCCATGATGAACAGTTGAGTCCGTTGTATAATTACAGATATTCAGAGGAATATCTGTAAGTTCAGAGGAAGGCAGTATCCTAAAGATTAGACACGCCTCAATAACTGATATATTCCCAAATAGGAACACTCCTAAATTGAATAATTAAAAAAGAGTCTGTTTTAACAGGAAAAATAGCTGGTCTGTATAGAATTAGTCTCCTGAAGGAGAAAAGAATCACATGATAGCTAAGTAAAAGGAAAACTAGGATGTAATAGATTTTAAGTAACAAACAGAGAGTACAGACAATGAGAGCAGAGTCAAAGTTAGGACCAAAATGAGTTTACTTTTAGTTAAAAGTAATAAGGGAGCAAGAACTGTAATCAAGCAACAGCTATATAGGATGAAAGGAAAGAATTAGTGAACTGGAGGTGGGAAACCCAGGTAGGCAGATCTGTAGAAGGAATCTATAGAGTAGAAATGTTGGCTGTTAATAATGATGGTCATTCCTCATGTTTCTGATTCTCAAATGCATACATACTGTCTCAGTTCCAGAACTATCCTTCAGTTCCTAATTGGGAAGCCAAGCTTATGATGTGTTTTGACTGCAAACTTTTATATGATACCCTTATCTTTATCACATGTGTCTTATGGTAGCTCCTGTGCTGGCCTTAGTGAGTCTCTATTCTTTATAACAGGGGAAGATAAAGTAGAACCATAGAATAAATATGGTCAGAAAAGGGAAGAGTTAAAGAAAGCATTGTATTAGGAGCCTGGGTAATTGCGAAAATATCAATATTAATGATAGAAATCGTGAAAATAAAAGGGTATGTTTAGATGAACTCACTTTTAGGTATATTTTTAGTTATCTTAATTTTGAGGTGCTCAAAAATGAAATATAAATGCCTCATAAATCTGGAAAATTCATCCTGAGATATCAAGATATGTTTATTTTACTTGTTTTCCCAGCATTCATTAGAATTTCTAAATCCAAGAGCTTAAAACTTTCCTCAGTTTTAAGGCATTTTGTTCCATGCTTGCTTTACATGTCCTTATGCTTTATTTTCTTATTCTTGGTTTCTGGAAAGCCTATCGTCAAATATTGGAATCAGTCCTTCATATCCTTTGGCTTTACTTTCACGCTTTGTATCTCTTGGTATTTTTAACTGCTTCTGGGAGAATTCTGGCTCATTCTAATTTGTTCTTTCGCTGTGCCCGTTCTCTTATTCAGCTCATCTATTGAGATTTAAATGTCAGTGATCATTTTTGTCATTTCTCTGAAAATTAATTGATTTTTTGTTTGGATATAGCCTCCTATTTCCCTGATGATATTAATTATACTTAATCTAAATTTTTGAGAAGTTTCTTCTAACTTTGTTTTCAAATATATTAATATTTATTACCTGCTTTTCATGGCATTGGCTTTTCTCAAGTATCTGTGTGCTCATCTTTAGAATCAGGTTTCCTTGTTAGCTCAAGAAAAAGTCTAGTGAAATAGTTAAGAAGATAAGGCCTGGAGCCACATGGCCTGTGATGAAATTCCTACTCTACCATGTGTTGGCCCTGTGATATTAATATACCCTAAGTTACCCTGTTACTAATGTGACTTCACATTTCTGTGCCTCTATCAGGAGAACCCACTCCCAGTGTTTAACATGGGTTCTTTTCTATTTTCTATGTGTCTCGGCTGGGTTGAGAAATAAAGGGAAAGAGCACAAGAGAGAGAAATTTAAAGCTGGGTGTCCGGGAGAGACGTCACATGGCGGCAGGATCCGTGATATTCCCTGAGCCATAAAACCAGCAAGTTTTTATTAGCGAATTTCAAAAGGGGAGGGAGTGCACGAATAGGGTGTGGGTCACAGAGATCACATGCTTCACAAGGTAACAAAATATCACAAAGCAAATGGAGGCAGGGCGAGATCACAGGACCACTGGATGAAGTGAAATTAAAATTGCTAATGAAGTTTCGGGCACCCATTGTCATTGACAACATCTTATCAGGAAACAGGGTTTGAGAGCAGATAACCTGTCTGACCACAATTTATTAGGTGGGAATTTTCTGCGTCCTAATAAGCCTGGGAGAACTATAGGAGACCCGGGCTTATTTCATCCCTTCGGCTTCAACCATAAAAGACGGGATGCCTTAAAAAGGGGCCGTCTATAGGCCTACCTTCAGGGTGCATTCTCTTTCTCAGGGATGTTCCTTGCTGAGAAAAAGAATTCAGCAATATTTCTCCTATTTGCTTTTGAAAGAGGAGAAATATAGCTCTGTTCCGTCTGGCTCCCTGGCGGCCAGTTCAAAGTTACCTCTCTTGTTCGCTGAACGTCACTGTTATCCTGTTCTTTTTTAAGATGCCCAGATTTCATATTGTTCAAACACACATGCTCTACATACAATTTGTGCGGTTGACACAATCACAGGGTCCTGAGGCGACATTCATCCTCCTCAGTTTACAAAGAAGATGATGGGATTAAGAGACTGAAGTAAAGACAGGCATAGGAAATCACAAGGATATTCATTGGGGAAGTGATAAGTGTCCATGAAATCCTCACAATTTATGTTCAGAGATTACAGTAAAGACAGGTGTAAGAAATTATAAAATATTAATTTGGGTAACTAATAAATGTCCATGAAATCTTCACAATTTATGTTCTTCTGCCACAGCTTCAGCTGGTCCCTCCGTTTGGGGTTCCTGACTTCATCTATTGAGATTTAAATGTCAGTGATCATTTTTGTCATTTTTCTGAAAATTAATTGATTTTTTGTTTGGATATAGCTTCCTATTTCCCTGATGATATTAATTATACTTAATCTAAATTTTTGAGAAGTTTCTTCTAACTTTGTTTTCAAATATATTAATATTTATTACCTGCTTTTCATGGCATTGGCTTTTCTCAAGTATCTGTGTGCTCATCTTTAGAATCAGGTTTCCTTGTTAGCTCAAGAAAAAGTCTAGTGAAGTAGTTAAGAAGATAAGGCCTGGAACCGCATGGCCTGTGATGAAATTCTTGCTCTACCATGTGTTGGCCCTGTGATATTAATATTCCCTAAGTTACCCTGTTACTAATGTGACTTCACATTTCTGTGCCTCAGTTTCCTCACATATAAAAACTCTTACTTCACAGGGTTTCATGGGAATTAAATCATTAACACATGCAGTGCTTTTGGAAGGAAACCTACCACTTTATGGGTATTAGTTTTTAATGTTATGAGAATAATGAAGTGTTTGGTGTTAATAAATACTAGCTTTTAATATTATATGACTACTGAAACATTTTATTGCATTAAGACTCCACTGGTTGTGTGAGTGGTTAGGCCGTGTTGCTGAGTGGAGTTGGAGTGTACTAATAGTTTGTCCTCTGGGTATGGAGGCTTTCTGATCCTACCTAATGTAGTCAGCCACCTGGGGCATTTACTGCTCCGGCAGGGCTAGATGGGGTCTGAGGATGGTAGTGGAAAATCATATCTCCTTCTCACTCCCTGGTCAGTATGTATGGAGGTGGAGGACTCCCTGGCTACTCCAATCTTGCATCACTACTCTTCACCCTATGGGGAGTGTGTCTGGCTGTGGGTCTCTGTCTTCTGATATGTATAGGAACTTGTGATAGGAAAATGAAGTGCAGCATGATCCCCATCTTGAGCCAATTCTGAGTGATTGTTTTGAATGTGAGTTGCCTGATGTGATTCAACAAACAATTGTGTGTTTTTGATATGCCCTCCTTTCTGCCATTATGTCTTAGAATTTGCCCTTTGTAAAAAAAAATAAAAAAGTCACTTTGAGCTATGGATATGGCAGTCTACAAAAGTGTTATAAAGATAGCTTTTGTTTTTATTTCATAGTTTATGATACATGGCTACAATAAGTAAATACATCTATTAATAACTAGTGTATAGATTTTTCCTGTTTTTCATTAATAAGTAGATTGTGAAACAAGAGTTGGAAACAAGTGGAAAACATTTTAAGTTCTTGGCTTTTTTTGTACTGATGAAATGTTAGAAGAGATATGGGAGTTTATTCAGCTATTAGTTGAACTATCTTAATTAGTTTCATGGAATCAAATCGTTTCATGATGGCTTTGAGGACATAAAATGAGAGGATGACACCTACACCCTAGTAATATATGTATGTCCTCTACACATCCCAAAGATTATTTTGAATAGGAGAACAGCAGCAGCTGCTGCTACTGCCGCCAGAAGCACTGTGGTGGGAAGGGACTCAATTTTCCAAGCGAAGTGCCATTGAGTCCCGGGCATTTTAACAAGACGATGTACTCAGTGTCTGAGCTCATGTAGGGCAATGGCAGTGGCACCTTCATCCCCCTTCCTGCAGAATTGTCATTGTGGCTACTGGTCACCAACACCAAGGGACAACGTATGATAAAACATGATGCTGGTAGAAAGATTTTGAGGGGGATAAGAATTGATATTGATTCTCTTTCCCTTTTGATCACGTAAGTATTAATGTTGGCTGAATTTGATGTTTATTAAGATTCTCCTTTGTGGAAGAGGTGAATGCCTATAATGCTCTATCTAAGAATTGAAGTCAGTGTGACAGGCCTTGAAAACCTCAAACTGTACTTTCTTTCCTTTGTGCATCCTAACTTCTCCAGATTGGATGCAGTTCATTGACCCAGAAAGTATCTGATGGCATGGAGTTGGCATTTAAACAAACTCTCTGACTCAGGTAATTCAATAAAGAAGTTTTGGTTCATCAGAAAGAAAAGTTGGTTAAAGAAAAAAAAAACTGAGCAGTTAATCTGACAGCTTCGTGTTCACTTTGATTTAAAATTTGCTTCTCTTTTGTTAAAATGTTAACATTCCATTTATTGTGGTTCCCATCTTTAGAATTTTTCTTTCTCTTTTGCTTAAAGAGCTTTGATAGAATTGCATTAGAATACTGTGGGCTGTTAAATATAGTCGTGATTTGTAAGAAAAGGAATTTCAAAATGAACCAAAGATGAATCTTCACTGATCTTAGAAAAGCAAAGGATACATGGAAGCTTGACTTTTCAGAATTGATCTTTTGGTTTTACAGCTTGTTTTCATTTCAATAAAAAAGACACTAGGTCTGCAAATACCTATCACAAAATCTTAAAGTAAATGTCATTTTTATTTATAGCATGCAGTGCATACGGTAGTGTAGCTTAGTGATTTAGATCATGGGTAAAATCCTGACTCAGCCCTTACTGGCTATGTGGTCTTGGGTATGATTCTTAACTATATTGTGACTCAATGTCCTCATATATAAAGTAGGAATAATAAGAGTATCTGTTTAATGGGATTGTTAAGAGGACTATGTGAGTCAATACTCGGAAAGCACGAAGACTATATATACTACCTGTAAACACTATATATATATATGTTTATTTTTAGCATTTCTTTTTTTTTTTTTTTTTTTTTTTGAGACGGAGTCTGGCTCTGTCACCCAAGCTGGAGTGCAGTGGCGTGATCTCTGCTCACTGCAAGCTCCGCCTCCCGGGTTCACGCCATTCTCCTGCCTAGGCCTCCCAAGTAGCTGGTACTACAGGTGCCTGTCACCACACCCGGCTAATTTTTTTGTATTTTTTAGTAGAGATGGGTTTCGTCGTGCTATCCAGGATGGTCTCTATCTCGTGATCCACCCGCCTCGGCCTCCCAAAGTGTCGGGATTACAGGCGTGAGCCACCACGCCCGGCCATATATTTAGCATTTCTTTTTTAAAAAAACCACTTGAAATTATGGTGAAGCTTAAGTTATTGGACTATATAAAGTGAAATTGTTTCTGAAGCTGTTTGTAAACATATTTTATGATTCTGACATCATGTGTAGTAAATTACTACTAAATAACTTCCCTAGTTATAATTAAGAACAATAATTATTCCCACCCTTATCACTGTTTTCTGAAACTAAAATATTTTTCTTTCCTTTGCATATCTCAGTATAAAAACTACAGAAAATTTAATGTATCCTTTTAGAAGGAAACTCTTATCAATGATCCCATAATACTAATATTTGTCATTAATAACCTAGCTCAGTATATCTTACTGTTTGTAGCATTTTTATTCATTTTCAGAGCTGGTAGCAAAAATCACATTAAATTATGTTGTCAGATGCAGTGCCTATTAATGTAAGTATAAAAGGACTAATGATGGACTCATCTATAATTTTTGGCTTGCTTTCTGCATACCTTCTTCAGTAGTAACTCTGTTGATGAAAACATTCATACCAAGATGTTTACCCAATTTGTGAAATTCAACATATGCCAAACTTAATTTTTCATATTCTTCCTCAGTTCTCAGACCTTTATCTGTTTCTCCCGCCTCCTTTCAACCTTTCCCTTATACTGCCTGTGTCAACACATATATGCACACAAACAAAGAGACAGAGAGAGAGAGAGACGGAGAGACAGAGAGACACAGAGCACCTCTGTTCAACTTTCTTCTCAGCTGTATCTTTGTTTCCTATTTCCCCAATCTCAAATATTTAGCTATATTTGAGTCATCAGTTCTCTTTTTTTAAAAAATTCAGAACACGATAAAATTGTAATGAACCTTCCTTTAAAATAGCTCTTCTTTCTTACCACTGCTATCATGACTCTCAAGATCATCTTCAATGTCTGATTTTCTTCTTTCCGTATTGTCACTATACTTAACAATCTGTATTTGTTGGTCATATTGATTTTTATTATCAAATCTAGGTGCAAGGTACTCGTTGCTTTTGAAATGCTTCATTGACAAATTATCCTTAAGTGTGGGTGAATGAAAAATGGACAAGGAAAGATGAAATCATGTAATATCATAAAATAATATAATAGAGAAGAAATGGCTAGGCGTGGTGGCTCACGCCTGTAATCCCAGCATTTTGAGAGGTCGAGGCAGGTGGATCACTCAAGGTCAAGGGTTCCAGACCAACCTGGCTAACATGGTAAAATGCCATCTCAACTAAAAATACAAAATTAACTGCGTGTGGTGGCACATACCTGTACTCCCAGCTACTTGGGGGGCTGAAGCAGGAGAACCACTTGAGCCCTGAGGTGGAAATTGCAGTGAGCCAAGATCGCACCATTGCACTCCAGCCTGGAGAAAAAGAGTGAAACTTCATCTCAAAAAGAAAATAGAGGAAATATTTAGATTGATTGGTTAAAAGTGTGAGGAACATATTAATTTTCTATTTTCAACTATTAGTTTTTTGTGGTTGTCATATTACCACAAACTGGGTACCTTAAAACAGCAGAAATATGTTCTTTTATACTTCTGGAGGCCAAACATCTGAAATCAAGGTGTCAGCAGGCTGCACTACCTCTGTGGCTCCAGGGAAGAATTCATTCTTTGCCTTTTTGTCATTCTGGCTTTTACCAGCATCCTTGACTTGTGTCCACCTCCCTTTGCTTTATCTTCAAATGGCCTTCTTTGTGTGTTTTTTATGAGACACTTGTCTTTGAATTTAGGTACTATGAAGGTTGATTTTGTGTGTGTGTCAACTTGGCTATGGTGCTCAGTTGTTAGGTCAGACACTTGTCTAGATGTGTTTTGTGAAGGTACTTTAAAGATGTGATTAATATTTATGAGAAAGCAGATTACCTTCCATAAAACGTGAATGGGCCTCATGCAATCAGCTGAGGCCTAAAGAGCAACAGCTGAGATTTCTTAGAGAAGAAAGAATTTTGTCTCAAGACTGTAACATAAAAATCCTGTCTGAGTTTTCAGTCTGCTATCCTGACCTTTAAATATCAGACTTAGGACTGCAATATCAACTTTTACCTGAATTTCAAGCCTGCCAGCCTGCCATGTGGATTTTGGACTTGCCATCACTTACAGTTGTGGAAACCAATTCCTTAAAACCAGTCTTTCTCTGCTCTCTCTTTCTCTCTCTCTTTTTCTCTCTTTCTCTCTCTCTTCCCCCACTTCTTCCCCCTTCCCCTCTCCCAATCTACCTCCTTGTTTCCATCTTTTCCATTGATTCTATTTCACTAGAGAACCCTGACTGAAACAGGATCCAACTTGCATACTCTGGGATGAAATCAACTCTAAATTCTTAACTTAGTTACATCTGCAAAATCCCTTTATCTATCTGAAAAACTCTTTATCCATAAAATAAGATTCCCAAGTTCCAGGGATTTGATATGAATAAATATCTTTGGGGTGGGTGGACATGTTTTAACCAACTACAACTACCCTATAATTAGGAATTCCTTATTCTGTCTCACTTGTACCACAGTACAGTACCGAGTTTCAAAAGGTATCATATACTTTTCAAAAGAGTTATCAACATAAAATTAATTTTATTCACATCAGAAAATGAACATATATGTCAGATGAACTTTATGAGAGAAGATTATCTTAAGGTATAATAAAAATAGTATAGTTAATTATAACTTTAAATCACATGCATAAAGCTGTATTTATTAATAAAATCTAGAATCTGAGCCACACTTAAAAACTGAAATGAATGTGTACAAACTAAAACTGGAACCAGTCTAACTGAAACTATTCCAAAAAGTCAAGGAGGAGGAATTCCTCCCTAACTCCTTCTGCAAAACCTGTATCACTCTGCTACCAAAATTGGGCAGGAACACAACAAAAAGAGAAAACTACAAAGGAACATCCCTGATGACATAGATGCAAAGTCCTTAAGAAAATACTACCAAACTGAATCCAAAAGCACATCAAAAAGATACTTTACCACAGGCAAGTAGGTTTTATTCCAGGATGCAAGGATGGTTCAACATCCACAAATCAATAAATGTGATTCATTGCATAAACAGCAGTACAAACAAAAACCATAGGATCATTCCAATAGATACAGAAAAGGCATTAGATAAAGTCCAACATTTCTTCATGATAAAACCCTCAACAAACTATGCATAGGCAGAACATACCTCTAGATAACAAAGGCCATATACAACAAACCCACAGTTATCATACTGCATGGGGAAAAGTTGAAAGCCGTTTTTTTCCAAGAACTGGAACAAGACAAGGATATCTACTCTTACTTCTTTCATTCAACATAGGACTGGAAGTCCTAGCCAGAGCAATCAGGCAAGAGAAAGAAATAAAAGGCCTCCAAATTGAAAGAGAAGAAGTGAAATTACCTCTGTTTCTTATGACATCATCATACACCTAGAGAAGCTAAAGACTCCTAGACTTGATAAACACATTCAGTAAAGTTTCGGGATACAAAAATCAATGTACAAAAATCAGTGTGCAAAAATCAGTAGCATTTCCATACACCAATAACATTCAAGTTGAGAACCAAATGAAGAACTCAATCCCACTTACAATAGACACACACACACACACACACAATAAATAAATGCTTAGGAATACATTTAACCAAGGAGTTGAGAGATCTCTAAAAGGAGAACGATAAACACTGATGAAAGAAACCATAGATAACACAAACAAAAGGAAAAACATCCCATGCTCATGGGTTAGATGAGTCAATATCGTCAAAATGACCGTACTGCCTAAACCAATCTATAGATTCAGTGAAATCCCTCTAAAGTTATCAATGGCATTTTTCACAGAAGTGTAAAAAAACTCCTGAAGCTCATATGGAACCAGAAAAGACCCTGAATAGCCAAAGCAATCCTAAGCAAAAAGAGCAAATCTGGAGACATCACACTGCCTGACTTCAAATTATACTACAAGGCCATAGTAACTAAAATAGCATGGTACTGGTACAAAAATAGATGCTTTGATCAATGGAACAGAATGGAGAACCCAGATATAAAGCCACATACTTACAACCAATTGACCTTTGACGAAGTTGACAAAAATAGTGGGGAAAAGACACCCTATTCAATAAATGGTGCTAGAAAAACAGGCCAGCAATATGTAGAGGAATCTATCTTATCTCTTTGCATATACAAAAATTAACTCAATATGAATTGGAGACTTAAACGTAAGACCTGAAACTATAAAAGTCACAGAAGAAAATCTGGGAAAAATTCTTTTCGACATTGGCCTAGGCAAAGAATTTATGATGAAGACCCCAAAAGCAAATACAACAAAAACGAAAGTAGACAAATGAGACTTTATTAAATTAAAAGTTTCTGCACAGCAGAAGAAATAATCAACAGAGTAAACAGAAAACCTGCAGAATAGGAGAAAATATTTGCAAATTATGCCTGTGACAAAAGACAAATGTCCAGAATCTATAAGGAACTCAGACAATGCAACAAGAAAAAGACAACTCCATTGAAACCTGGGCAAAGGACATGAAAAGTCATTCCTCCAAAGAAGAAATACAAGTAGACAAAAAAACACACGAGACAATGTTCAACATTATGATCATCAGAGAAATGCAAACTAAAACCACAATGAAATAGCATCTTACATGAGTCAGAATGGCTATTATTAAAAAGTAAAAAAAAAAAAAAAAAAAAAAAAAATAAGATGTTGGCATGGATACAGAGAAAAGAGAACACTTAGACATTGTTTGTAAGAATGTAAATTAGTTCAGCCTCTATGGAATACAATATGAAGATTTATCAAAGAACTAAAAATAGCACACCATTCAACCCAGCAATCCCCACCACTGGATATCTAGCCTAAGGAAAAGAAATCATTCTATCCAAAAGGCAACTGTACTCGTGTTCATTGTTGTCCTATTCACAATAACAAAGTGATGGAACCAACTTAAGTGTCCATCAACAGTTGACTGGATAAAGAAAATGTGGTGTATATACACCATGGAATATTACACGGCCATTTTAATGAAGAGTGAAATAATTCCCTTTGCAGCAACATGTATGGAGTTGGAGGCCATTATCCTAAGGGAACCAACCCGGAAACAGAAAACCAAATACTAAATATGTTCACTTATACATGGGAGCTAAACAATGGGCACACATGGACATAAAGATGGAAATAATGGACACTGGGGACTCCAAAAGTGGAGAGGGTGAAAGGGCGGTGAGGGCCGAAAAATTACCTGTCAGATAAAATGTTCACTATTTGGGTAATGGGTACTCTAGAAGCCTAATCTCTATCAGTATGCAGTATACCCATGTAACAAGCAAGCACATGTACCTCCTGAATATAAAATAAAATAATTTTTTGACTGAACTTTTTTTATACTTTAAGTTCTAGGGTACATATGCATATCTGTGTAATAATTTTTTAAAATGCAGTGAAATTAAAGTAATTTCTGAGGAAATTCATGTTACTATAAACCAGAGACTTAATTTTTCAACATTAGTCCAGAGGCTAGTACAAACTATATTTGTTCTATTAATTTGCATATTTGCCAGTTTATGAAGTTTTTTTTTTAGTAAATAACTTATTCAAGCTCTCTATATATCAGACTGAAATAAATATCAAGCATATTTTAAGATATATATTAACCCACAATTTTTAAAACATGTTAAAAAAAATACAGATTTTTTTTTACACATGGGATTCAGTGCCCAAATGAAAAACAGACTTCCATTTAAAAGGAAATTTGCATTTGTGGATAATAAATAGCTCCTGGGTTTTGTTGAGTGTGGCTTCTTTTAGCATTCTTTTCTTTCTTGTGTTTTAACATCTGTTACGATTCAGCAGCAGAATTTGGTCTTCTATATTAAATGACTACATCTGTTTTTGATTTTTAAATTTATTTTCTTACCATTTTAAAACTGAAGATAAACTTTACAGTTTTTTATTGTATGCGTGTAATCTGAGCAATAATTTTGTGAATTTATGTCTACTGGCCTGAATCTCATCACGTATTTGATTTGGGGGGTGGGGAGAGTAGCTGAAAATGAAGAAAAAAATAAAGGACTCTCAGCATAAACAGCTAAGCCTTTTGTCTTTAACTTTCAGAGCCCAACTTTCATTTATACTTCTACACTGATTGTCATAAAGGTTCACAAAATTGGATGCATTTCAGTAGTGAAACTGTCACTGTACTAGAATGTTCTTCATCTAATTTTTCATCGTTGTGACATCTGAGATACATATTTGCCTCATAGTTTTATATCTGTCTTCTTGCTTTATCCCTAAAGTTCCATCTTCATTCCTCTTGAGAACCTTTCATTGTTACTGTTGTCATTAAATAATTGAAGAGGGGATACTCTCTTTTTATAAATTTAGTATTTTCATTTCCCAGGGGTTCTGTTATGTCTTAGTGCATTTGTGCTACTACAACAAAATACCACAGACTGGATAAATTTTAAACAATATAAATTTATTTCTCACAGTTCTGGAGGTTGTTAAGTCCAAGATCCAGGTGCCAGTATTTGGTGTCTGGTGAGGGCCTTCTTGCAGCATCCTCACCTGGCAGAAGATGGAAGGGCAAGAAAGCAAGGTAGCCCAATGCTGTGTGAAGCCTCTTTTATCTGGGTCTTAATCCCATTCACATGGAGAGGAGCCCTCATTGCCTAATCACCCCTAGAAGACCCCATTGCTTAATACTATCACATTGGCAACACCTGGATTTTGGAAGTAACACATTCAAACCATTCCATGATAATTAGGGAAGATAATACTGATGAGGGTGATTTTTAACAGTAATTTTTTAAAAAGATGATTTAGGAGACATTACTCATATTGACTAAGTTTTCCTTCCTATTCAGACTCTAATAAAAAAGTAGTCACAGGAGGCTTTGCAGATATACTAAGGAAGACTCAGGGACAACTGACTTGCTGTTTGGGCTGGAGACAATCTTATATTTTAAAATGTTTTCATCAGTAGCCCATAAGATGATAGACATTCCCACCTAATATATTATTAGTGATTATTTTGGGTACATACTCTATTTCCAAAATGCCCCAGATGTTTTGCACATATTCTCTCCTGTCCCCACAGGAGTCCTGTCATGTAGATACAAGGTCCATTTTACATAGAAAAATTGAAGCTGACAGAAGTTAAGGAGTTTTTACACAATTATACAGTGGAAGGAAGGACTAGAGATAGTTCTATTTATTGCTTTCATTCTTCACTGCCCATCCTTTTTGTGTTTGGATAAGGAAGGTGGTTTTGAAATAACTTTTACTTGCTCTAGGCAAGTTTCAGAAACAAACCTACTTCTAGGGCACATGTTAAGAATTTTAAAAACAGTTCAAATAATTTTGCTCAATTTGGGAAACAGTTGAAAGTCTTGTCTGCTGTTCATTGACTTCACATTTTACATAATGAGTATACATGTTTAAATCTGCATATGCCTGACTCATCTAGAGCCTAATCTCAGAGAATTCTCAAGAGCAAGGGCTGCTCCCAGAATTCTTTCAAGTGATTTGTAGGATCTAGAAAGTTAAGTCCAAATGAAGTCATTCACCATGAGAAAAGAGAAAGTCTAGATAGATTACCAAATAATCATGCTGCACATGAAATGCTATTTGCTTTTGCTTTTTCTAGAGCTGCCTTTGTATTAGATTTAAGGATATGCCTCTCTAAGGAGCTGCCTAGGGGGAATATTTTTATTGTGAACAGTCAGGAACCCAAGTATAGTTTCTACTTTGCACACATCAGTTTGCAAAAGTAGTTTCTTTCTCTTCTTTTTCATTACCCTGTGTGCATTGATTTCCTGCAGATGCTGTGAATAGAACTTGGTTTCTGTAACTCATTCATTGGGAAGAAGTCCTTTATTTTGCTACTACAGAGCCGACAGATGCCAAAGCCTCAGAACTGTTAAATTTATTTTAAAATGTTGTGTGTCTTTTTTTATGATGGTTGTTTCAATTTTGCCTGTAAAATATGAACTTAGTGTTCATTATTTTGAAAGAATAAATCCACTTTAAAATAAGAAGAATACCTTTGCTAGATATTAGCAACTTTGACATTTAGAACCAGCTTGTAAAATTCTCTCTTAACAATGTCTGAAGATTTATTGAAGATTTAGTGGTAGCCCTTGGCCTCTGTTTAGTAGAAATTAAAAACAAAACAAAACAAAAAACACCTCGTGTAGGCCATTGGCCCTTCATCTGCTCCTTTCCTTAGAATTTCTGATTATGGGGATTTTCGGGTACTTCATAGAAATTGACGTTGCTTCTCAGAATTGTATGGAGTACCCTCGGGTCCATCCTCTCTGTGACCCTTTCTATTCTCTGGGGTAGCTTCTTGTTCTTGGGTGAATCTGAGAAACTGGTGAAGATCACAGACTACCAAAGACTGTCCCTGAGAATCTTACTGATCAACTTCACAACTCAAGAAAAGCTGGTTAAGTGTAAAATATCTAAGATAGCACTACTGTGTCACCAGTTTAAAAGGTTCAGACGAAGTTGTATTTCTAGTCTGACATTGATCCAGTTTGTGAATATGCTCCTAAATTTATTGTCTGACATCATTGTTTAATCACAGCCATTCATCGACTTTTCCAGTTTGGTGAGACTCCAGTTTACTAAACTGAAATGTCTGGTTCACACAGTCTCCTCCCCTGTCACATTGGTTCAGGGCCCACAATTTTTTTAAATTCTGAACAATGTCCTTGTTCATACTGCTTTATATTACATTAAGATCTCCCCAGCCTATTTTCAGGTCATTAACTCTTTATTCCCAAACACATTTTGGCTTCTACCATGGAAAATAATCCAAAACTTGGAACACACCGTGTTCTGAGACTACATCGACACAAAAAGCCATGAATCTTTCCCCTCATTTCTCCATGCTTCTTCAAACCAGCATTTTCTACTGTTTGTGTCAGAGGTTTCTGCTACTCATTACTTCCTTTTCAATACCCCGTTCCTGTATCTCTTTCATTTGTCATATTCTAGAGGATTATTGAATTCCTGTTAGTATTGATTTTGTACACAACTATGCTGGGTATTATTTCAGAACACTCTAGGGATAATATTTTGCTGCCCCCAAAATAATAGAGCATGCTGAAGCCAGAGAGGCCACCGAGAAAACCTCCCTCCTTTTGAATACTATGAGAACTAAGGAGCATAAAAGTTAAGTGACTTTTCCAGAGGTTCATAATTAATTAGTAGCAGGATGGAATTTGAACTTAGGGCCTCTAGCTGTAAGTCTGATTATTTTTATATTGTTCCATTCTCCAAACAAAGTGAAACTGAGGTGTATAGTATAGTAGGACTTGACTACCCCAAGGGGATTTGAGAAAAAATTAAGCATAGCATCCTTAACCAATCTAAAGAATTCCATCCAATCCTCAGGTTAGTAAAGCTTTTCTTGGTCCTATCTCTATTGTTATTACTTGTTCATAACTTGCATAGCAGTTTGACATTAGTTGACTTCGTTATATAATGTAACTTTTCCATGGAGAAAATAAGGAGTCATCTACTCTGAGTATTTAGGCCAGGAAAAGGCGTAAGCTGCAGGACCAGCCAGGGAGCACAAAAGCAAGCCTCACTGTCGGATGCTTCTCAGCACCCTTCAGGATCTGGGGTCTGTGATAGGCTTATCATGGCTATTTCACCAGGAGTGCTGTTTTATCTCATGCTTAAGCTACTGCCAGCAAGGCCAGGGTGCTAGATTCCTTTCTAGTGATCTGCTAATGTAAGAAATGTGTTTCATAATAGTGCTTTAGAATTTTGTGAACTAGCACCTCAGTTTCTTCTCCTGTCTGCATTTCATTTTTATTTTCTTTAAGTGTGTTTTATACAACACAGTTGTACAGAAAAGGCTGTGATGACTTTGGGTGGGAAATAATCCTTTACTAAAGTTTTCACATCTTAGTTTGCTGAAACTCACAATTAGGACTTTCCAATAACAGTGAAATAGCTCTCTCCCTGAAGCCTTCTCTAATTCCACTGACCAAATAGTTCTCTTCCTCATATGTACTACAATCGTTTTATATCCTGCATATTTCTCTGTGAATTTGTCAGCATTTTATATTTTCATTCGATGTGTCACCATAGTTCTGTTTTGTAACATGGTTTGAAATACTTGAAAAATTGTCATATCCTTTTCAAACTTAGTTGAAGAGTTTGTACACAATGTGTGCACTCAAATTTTATTTTCTAATTGAATGCCTCTTTGAAGTAATAAAATTTTGTTCACTCTCCCAACTTCTCAAACAGCTGTGTAATGAAAGCATGATTCTAGAATATTTATATAAAACAGACTTTTTTAGTGGTAGAAATGTTTGTTTAGCAGAGTTAAAGCAGTGAAGATAACCTGTGCCACCTCTGTACTCTATGGTGTTGGGCTTTTAAAAGAGAAAACAGCCACTCCTAGAGAAGATCCAGGGAAGGCAGTATGCTCAGAAGAAAGAGGTTAGAGCAATAAGATGAGAATAGGTTAGAACAAGAAGGTGAAAGGAATGTTTAGGGTAGAGTTTGAGAATATGAGTGATTATGTATGTTTGTATATCTGCTTTTTTGTTTACATGATTGTGATATCAAAGACATCGATTATATATTTTATTCATCTCTGGGTTCCACACATCTATCACAATAAAGCGTTGTTGAATGCTTTAATATTATATAGGTTCTCAAAAGTAAGTGTAGAACTTTTTACAAAAATAAATCCAAGCCGTAGTTTAGGTCTATGAAAGTTTAATGTTTGTTGGTCTGTAAATAACTTTCCCAGTGAATAAATGGATACTGGGCTCATAAATGTCCAGGCAGCTGTAAATATGTATTACATGTAACTATCTAATGTTTAAGTTGCCATCACCTCTTCTCACCCCTTCTTCAATGTTCCCTGTTTCAATATTGAATTTAATTTCATTTGTAATTCTTTATTGGTTTTCTAGCCAACAACTAAGTGTCATTATCATACACAGAGCACCACCAATTTCTGTTAATTAGCTCTATAATTGCAAGTGAAAGAGCTGAATACACTTGAGTTTCCCATGAAAATTAAAAAATAAGATGGAAAATCCACTAATTGCCCATTTCAGTTTCAGAAGATTTCATAATTACCAAAGCATCTCTCTGCTGCATTGAATTGATGCCTCTGACTGTCCATGATGGTCCAAGTGCTCACAGGGTGGGCTGTTTTCAGTTGTGCTGATTTCCTGTTTGTCAGTAGTCACCAAGAAAACCCTGTAAGAAAAATACTACTCCCCTAAAGAACAACAACAACAAAAACTATACAACAAAATGTCTACTCCCTTTCCTAGTACAGAAACCTTTGTGGGGAATTCACTTAACATCCTGAGTGTGTATTGGGAGGATTGCCACAGAGCAAATGCATGCCAAAGCACGAAAGTGCAGTAGAAAATATGAAGCAAGTTCATAGGAATAAGTACCATATAGCAATTCCTTATGAAAAACACCATTTTAAATGGTATGAGTCTGTAAAGACATTTTCTAAAAGCTTTCATCAATCATAGTGGTACATGATGCCTGCAGTCAACTTATTTATAGTCTGCCACTGTCAGGTTCTGGCTCAAAGAGCTGATATTTCACTTTCACACATTTATATAGGTAGTTCAATAACAACTAGAAAGCAAATTTGTCAAGGAAAGGGATTTGGTTTTGCTCCTTTTGGCATCTACAAAGTCTAGTAGCAGAGTCTATTGCCAATGTAGAACTCAGTCATTGTTTTGTGAATGAATGAATGAATAAATGGGTGGAAGACTCAAAATATGTATGTATTTCATTGTGTTTATAAACATCTTGTCTTAGACAATCCATATTTTCTAGTAGGTTACCCAGGGTTCAATTACCTGTAAATCACATTAGCTGAGGTTGAAAACATAAGCACTACTTAACTCCTTGTATGGAGAATGTTATTGAAGAAGCAAAACAGTGCAAGTTCAGACCTGTCATCACAGCCTCTGTGGTGATCATACCTAGCCTGTGGTCATCTTCTCAGATATGGGGCATAAATGCATTTGAAGCTATAAGACTATGTAAACAGAAAATTACTGTGAATATTGATCTGTGACCAATAAAATGAACAGAAATGAAACATACATTTCAATCTTATTAACTTAAATAAACCAAGATAGAAGAAGACTGTATGGCAAGGCATGGTGACTCATGCCTGTAATCCCAACATTTTGGGAGGATGAGATGGAGGATCGCTTGAGCCCATGAGTTCAAGACCAGCCTGAGCAATATAGTGAGACCCCCCCCATCTCTATTTTAAAATATATATTTTTTTAAAATAGATAAATAAAAAGAACTTACATGGAACAATTTTCTCACATAATTATTTTCTTGACATGCCATGGCCTATTTGGTAAATGTATACATACAAATCTTTGCTGACTTAGCTTCTTAACATTTCTTAATTTTATGGCTTTCTTTGCGTAGTATATCATATATGATTTGAATCTTCACTATTGCTGTTTTTATTGGATTGAAGTTCTAGGAAACATAGCATATTCCAGACTGCTCTAGATTCATCTAATAGGTAGAAATCTCTGATAATATGGAAAACAAAAGATATTTATCTTATCTTTATGTTTCTACTTCTTCTCACCAATTCTTTGTCTTCTAAATTAAGATTTTAGAGAATTCCTCTGTCATAAATTAAATGATTAAGTACATTTGATAATTTTGGCATCTCACTAGGAGGTGCTTTATTACCATTTCTACTGTAGCATTTGCATTTAATATTGACATTTATTTTAAATAACATTTTTGATGAAACTTATAAGATGTAGGCATATATTTCTATTTCTTTGAGGATTATAGAATTAGAAACACAGAAAAGATCACATATCTAAGAAAAACATACCAATAATAGACATAATGAAAAATTAGATCTTATAGCTGTTTTACAAACACAGTCCACTCTTTAGAACTTCAGAAACATCTTTACACTCACTATTAACCGATAGGAGTACTACCTATGAAAATACTTCTCTTCATGAAAATTCTAAATAAGTTTTTATTATTTCATTTGGATTACTGTTATGTATTCATTGTCATATAATGTTAAAAGAAATGATAGACATTATACTGAATCAAGCAATTTGAGTTGTTCCCAGAACTGATTATATTTGATTGCTAGTGGAAACTGAGATATCTGGTTTTCAGACTAAAACAAGCTAAGACTAGGACAGAGTGATTGAAAGGCAAAGAGCTTAGATAAATGAATCCACCACGTCCAGCTTTCCCTGATACATCACAGTAAGTTTTTTGTGGATTTTGGTGTCAGAAAATCATGAAATGAAAAACCTTCTTAAGTACAAATGTTCAATTAACTATAAAAATCATAATGCAGTGTTGAAATATTGAAATGACTTAATGCAATTAGTTTTATCAGATGTTGAAACTGGAAATAATTTTAAGGTTAATACTCAATTATTTGACTAAAGGCCCTATTCCTCATTTATTTATTACAGTCATATAAAAATAAATTCAACTTTTACTACTTTGATAAAATATACGGATATTCAGTACTGTTGAAGTGTTAATAAAAGTAAGATAAATCTTTATAATGTTAAAGCTGTTTTCAGCAGACAGAATAAACTCGTTAGGAATAAACACAGTAAGAACAGTGATATTTTGAGTGCTTTAAGATTCATATTTGTTGTATTGGTACTTCAGAAAGATTGGAAGTCATTTTTATATTCCTTTTTATTTGCAGAGAGAAGGGTTTGTAGTTTTTATAGATAAAATTATATAGGTCACTGTGTTCATTTATCTATATATGTCTGTGCCATTTAGATAGATTAGATAGAGAGACAGATAGTAATAGATAGAGATGCTTTTTCGAGATTATATCAGTTTAGCAGTGTGGTATCCAATCTGATGCCCAACATTGGAAATAAAGGAACCCAATGCTCTATGTATAATAAGGCTGTTGAGCTCCAGAGAGCTGCATAAGCACATCTCTTGTTTTGTAGCTAACTTGGAAATTAGTAAATGCACAATTTTATAACTATATATAAGAGAGAACACTTGTCACCTAAAATATTAATTAGTTCTTGGTTGCCTGGACTTTTACATTTATATGTTTGTATGAAAATGAAGGTTTCACATGCAAAATAAATTTTCAAACCTGATGTTTGTATTCTGTCAAGAGAAGAGCTGAGTCCATCCTCTGAAGTTTGGACAGTTTAAATAAATGAGTGAAAAGACCCATATCTGTGTGAGAAGACAAAACAGTTTATTTTGCCTCGAAAAACTGCACAAAATATAGCTGAGAAAAAAGACGACATTATTGTATTTCATTGTGTGTGTGTGTGTGTGTGTGTGTGTGTGTACACATATGACATTTTCTTCATCTGTTTACTCCTTGATGAGCAGTTAGATTTCTTACATATCTTGGCTATTGTGAATAATGCTGAAATGAACATGGAAGTTCAGATAGCTCTCCAATATGAAAATTTCAATTATTTTGGATATATACTCAGAAGTAGGACTGATAAATCATATATTAATTATGTTTTTAGATTTTGAGGACCTTTTGTATTGTTTTTCAAAGTGACTGTACTAATTTACAATCCCAGATTCCCTTTTCTCCACATTCTTACTAACATCGGTTACCTTTCTCTTTCTGATAATAGCCATTCTAATAGGTGTGAGGGGATATCTCATTGTGGTTTTCATTTACGTTTCCTCGATAATTAGAAATGTTGAGCATTGTTTCATGTATCTGTTAGCCATCATGTCTCTTCATTTGAGGAATGTCTGTTTAGATCCTTTACCCATTTTTAATTAAGGTTATTTGTTTTCATAGTATTGAGTTTTTTGAGTTCCTTGCATATTTTTGATATTAACCCATTGTCAGACATATGGTTTGCAAATATTTTCTCCCAATCCATGGTTGTCTCCTCACATTGTTGTTTTCTTTGCTGTGCAGAAGCTTTTTAGTTTCATGCAATCTACCCAAGAAATCATTGCCAAGAGCAATGTTTTTGAGATTTTCCCCTATACTTTCTCCTTGTAGCTTTACAGTTTCAGGTCTTACATTTAAATCTTTAATTCATTTTGAGTTGATTTTTCTGTGATGTGAGAAAATATTTTAATTTTATTCTAATATCGTTCTTCAGCATGTGGATATCCAGTTTTCCCAGCATCATTTATTGAGGAGACTGTCCTTTTCCTCATGTGTGTTCTTGGCACCCTTCTTGAAAATATATTGATAGTAAATATTTGGGTTTATTTCTGGGCTTTCTGTCCTGTTCCATTGGTCAGTGTGTCTGTTTTTATGCCACTACCATGCTGTTTTGATTATAATAGTTTATAATATATTTAAGTCAGGAAACATGATATAATGCCTCCAGCTTTGTTCTTTTTGCTCAAGATTGCTTTGGCTATTCAGGGTCATTTGTGGTTCCATGCAAACTTTAGGATTTTTTTCTATTTATATGAAAAAATGGCACTAGAATTTTGATAAAAATGCATTGAAATTGTAGCTTGCTTTGCGTGGTATGGACATAGTAACAATAATAATTCTTGCAATCTCTAAACATGGAATACTACACAGTCTTTAAAAAGAAGGAAATTCTGCCATTCATGACAACATGAATTGAACTAGTGGACATTATGCTAAGTGCAATAAGCCAGGCACAGAAAGACAAACACTGTATGATCTCACTTATATGTGGAATCTGAAAATGTCAGTCTCCTAAAAACAGTGTAAGTAGAAAGATTGCTACCAGAGGCTGGGAGAAGGGCAGGATTGGAAAAGGGAAGATGTTGATCGAAGGGTACAATTCAGTTCAATTAGACTGGAGGAATAATTTTTAGTGATCTATTGCACTTCATTGTGACCACAGTTAATAATAGTGTGTTGTACATTCAGAATTGCTAAAAGAGTAGATGTTAATGTACTCACACAAAACGATAAATTGATTGAATGATATATATGTTAATTAGCTTGATTGAGTCTTTTTACAATGTATACATAGATCAAAACATCATATTATACCCCATAAATATACACATTTTTGTTCAATTGAAAATAAACTTTTTTTTTTTTTTTTTTTTTTTTTTAAAGACAGAGTTTCACTCTGTCACTCAGGCTGGAGTGTGATATCATGATCTCAGCTCACTGCAACCTCTGCCTCCTGGGTTCAAGCAATTCTCCTCCCTCAGCCTTCTGAGTGGCTGGGATTACAGGCACATGCTACCACACCTGGCTAGTTTTGGTATTTTTAGTAGAGATGGGGTTTCATCATGGTGGCCAGATTGCTCTTGAACTCCTGACCTCAAGTGACCCACCCATCCCAACTGGATCAAAAAGAGAAAGATAACAAATGTTAGTGAGGCTGTGGAGAAAAGGGAACAATTGTACACTGTTGGTGGGATTGTAAATTAGTACAGTCACTTTGAAAAATGATACATAGGGTCCTCAAAGGGTCCTCAATGTTCTGGGATTACAGGCATGAGACACTGTGCCTGGCCAAAAATAAATTTAAAAAAATAAAAATGTCATCATTGGCTAAACTTTATTGAAATCAACTGAATCTTACATTGTCATATTAGATAATCTATTGTATATTGTTTGCAATACATACTTATGTTTATTTCTTATCTGATTTTCATAACAGACTTTAGTGACAGGCGTGGTAGAAACATCACCCTGTGTCACAGACTGGAGAGGTGAGATACAGAGTTTGAAGTGACAACCACAAGTTCATAGAACTCATATGTAAACAGCAATATTTTTCCAAGTGGACATCAGACTACTTTGTTTACCTGACTTTTTGTTTTCATGTCTGTGTCCTAGTGAAATCATATCACATTGGAAGATTTAACAATTATCCTGCAGCTAGAATAGATTTTTTTTTTTTTTTTTTTTTGAGACAGAATCTCACTCTGTCACCCAGGCTGGAGTGCAGTAGCACGAACTCAGCTCACTACAACCTCCTCCTTCCAGGTTCATGTGATTCCTGTGCCTCAGGCTCTTGAGTAGCTGGGACTACAGTTGCAATACATGATGCCTGGCTAATTTTTGTATTTTTAGTAGAGATGGAGTTTCAACATGTGGGCCAGGCTGGTCTCAATCTCCCAGCCTCAAGTGATTCACCCGCCTCAGCCTCCCAATGTGCTGGGATTACAGGCATGAGCCACAGTGCCTGGCCGTACAACTTTTTTTAATAGTGTACCACACTAGAAGATATGGCGTACATTCTTAAAAGATAGGGTAACAGAGTAGAATAAAACCGTTAAAACATAGGAAATGAGAGGATTAATTTGATATAACCAAATTTGCTCTCTTAATATTTAGGAACTGCTGAAATTAAAATATTGATATAATATGGCATTTCTACATGACTTCCACAATGTCTACTTGTGAAAGATCCAACTATTTAAAAGGAAAATATTTGGAATACTTTTATTCATTGGTTCTGAAAATAGGGGACAGTTTTCTATAAAAAATGCTCTTGAGAGAAGAAATAATTTGTTAAAGATTATAAGACTGTTCATTCCTTCAATTTTTACATTGACATAATGTTCAATACTGACAGATAAAAATAACATATTTAGGATTCAATACTTGTTGAATGCAATTGGAAACTTGCTTTTATGCCAAATGAAGAGGAAAGTTGATTTTTGAGAGTAAACAGTTGGAGTTATATAAACAAATACATTAATCATAATAATAATTAAGCTTTTTAATTTAATAGCCACATGACTTCAGATAAGTTACCCCTTGTTCCTGAGCTATATTTAGTTTTATCATCTGTAGATGAAATAAAAATTCCTTTCTTACTGAAATACTGTCAGGATTAAGTGGAAAAGAGGGCTTTCAGAATCCAGAGTGACACCCATTTACGGTGCTATTTCTGTTTGTTTGTTAAAAGCACTATTACTTTTTTTCCAAGAACAGAGAAGGGCCATTGTGGTCCACCTACCTTAAATGCGCTTAAAATATTTCAGGCTTAGAGAGGGATACATCCAACTCATTATTCTCCTTGCTTTATAGGAAAAAGTCAAATACCTTCTTTTTATAATCTTGGGCTTAAAATTTAAGAGAAAGAATCCTTTTTAGAACGTTCTGGTGCTCAGAATATTTTTAAAAGAACTGAAATACAGTGATAATACAATAAAGCAATATAAAATTCAAAGAGATGGGTCTCTATTCATATATTATATACTTTAATTACTACAGCTTATGCAGTTGTATTCATTCTACTAAAAATATTCCTGTTTGAAAGTACCCAATGCCTTTCTGTTCATTTTTATTTAGGTTTTATGGAAGAACATTTTTCCTTTCCCATTCATTCAAACTATTATTTTTCAAGTGGCTGATACATAGATAAGACATTATGTAGGCACTATGAAAAATACAAAGACAAAACACCTCTATGCAAATAAACTAGAAAATCTAGAAGAAATGGATAAATTCCTGGACACGTACACCCCCCAAGACTAAACCAGGAAGAAGTTGAATCCCCGAATAGACCAATACAAGGCTCTGAAATTGAGGCAATAATTAATAGCCTACCAACCAAAAAAGTCCAGGACCAGACGGATTCACAGCCGAATTCTACCAGAGGTGGAAGGAGGAGCTGATGCCATTCTTTCTGAAACTATTCCAATCAATAGAAAAAGAAGGACTCCTCCCTAACTCATTTTATGAGGCAAGCATCATCCTGATACCAAAGCCTGGCAGAGACACAAAAAATTCTAAAAGAATTTTAGACCAATATCCCTGGTGAACATCGATGCAAAAGTCCTCAATAAAGTACTGGCAAACCGAATCCAGGCGCACACCAAAAAGCTTATCCACCATGATCAAGTGGGCTTCATCCCTGGGACGCAAGGCTGGTTCAGCATACACAAATCAATAAATGTAATCCAGCATATAAACAGAACCAAAGACAAAAACCACATGATTATCTCAATAGATGCAGAAAAAACCTTTAACACAATTCAACAGCCCTTCATGCTAAAAACTCTCAATAAATTAGGTATTGATGGGATGTATCTCAAAATAATAAGAACTGTTTATGAAAACCCACAGCCAATATCATACTGAAAGGGCAAAAACTGGAAGCATTCCCTTTGAAAACTGGCACAAGACAGGGATGCCCTCTCTCACCACCCCTATTCAACATGGTGTTGGAAGTTCTGGCCAGGGCAGTCAGGCAGGAGAAAGAAAGGGCATTCAGTTAGGAAAAGAGGAAGTCAAATTGTCCCTGTTTGCAGATGATATGATTGTATATTTAGAAAACCCCATCGCCTCAGCCCAACATCTCCTTAAGCTGATAAGCAACTTCAGCAAAGTCTCAGGATACAAAGTCAATGTGCAAAAATCACAAGCAGTCTTATACACCAATAGCAGACAAACAGAGAGCAAACTCATGAGTAAACTCCCATTCACATTTGTTTCAAAGAGAATAAAATACCTAGGAATCCAAGTTACAAGGGATGTGAAGGCCCTCTTCAAGGAGAGCTACAAACCAATGCTCAAGGAAATAAAAGAGTACACAAACAAATAGAAGAACATTCCGTGCTCATGGATAGGAAGAATCAATATTGTGAAAATGTCCATCCTGTCCAAGGTAATTTATTGATTAATGCCATCCCCATCAAGCTACCAATGACTCTCTTCACAGAATTGGAAAAAACTAAAGTTCATATGGAACCAAAAAAGAGCCCACATTGCCAAATCAATTGTAAACTGGAGGCATCACACTACCTAACTTCAAACTATACTACAAGGCAACAGTAACCAAAACAGCATGGTACTGGTACCAAAACAGAGATATAGACCAATGGAACAGAACAGAGCCCTCAGAAATAATACTGCACATCTACAGCCATCTGATCTTTGACAAACCTGACAAAAACAAGAAATGGGGAAAGGATTCCCTATTTAATAAATGGTGCTGGGAAAACTTGCTAGCCATATGTAGAAAGTTGAAACTGGATCCCTTCCTTACACCTTATACAAAAATTAATTCAAGTTGGATTAAAGACTTAAATGTTAGACCTAAAACCATAAAAACCCTACAAGAAAACCTAGGTAATACCATTCAGGACATAGGCATAGGCAAGGACTTCATGTCTAAAACCCCAAAAGAAATGGCAACAAAAGCCAAAATTGACAGATGGGATCTAATTAAACTGAAGAGCTTCTGCACAGCAAAAGAAACTACCATCAGAGTGAACAGGCAACCTACAGAATGGGAGAAAATTTTTGCAACCTACTCATCTGACAAGGGGCTAATATCCAGAATCTATAAATAACTCAAACAAATTTACAAGAAAAAAACAACCCCATCAAAAAGTGAGCAAAGGATATGAACAGACACTTCTCAAAGGAAGACATTTATGCAGCCAACAGAAACATGAAAAAATGCTCATCATCACTGGCCATCAGGGAAATGCAGATCAAAACCACAATGAGATACCATCTCACACCAGTTAGAATGGCAATCATTGAAAAGTCAGGAAACAACAGGTGCTGGAGAGGATGTGGAGAAATAGGAACACTTTTACACTGTTGGTGGGACTGTAAACTAGTTCAACCATTGTGGAAGACAGTGTGGCAATTCCTCAAGGGTCTAAAACTAGAAATACCATTTGACCCAGCCATCCCATTACTGGGTATATACCCAAATGATTATAAATCATGCTGCCATAAAGACACATGCACACGTATGTTTATTGCGGCACTATTCACAATAGCGAAGACTTGGAACCTACCCAAATGTTCATCAATGATAGACTGAATTAAGAAAATGTGGCACATATACATCATGGAATACTATGCAGCCATAAAAAAGGATGAGTTCCTGTCCTTTGTAGGAACATGGATGCAGCTGGAAACCATCATTCTCAGCAAACTATCACAAGAACAAAAACCAAACACTGCATGTTCTCACTCATAGGTGGGAATTGAACAATGAGAACACTTGGACACAGGAAGGGGAACATCACACATTGGGGTGTGTCGTGGTGTGGGGGGAGCAGGGAGGGGTAGCATTAGGAGATATACCTAATGTAAATGATGAGTTAATAGGTGCAGCACAACAACATGGCACATGTATACCTATGTAACAAAACTGCATGTTGTGCACATGTATCCTAGAACTTAAAGTATTAAAAAAAACTTTAAAAAAAATTTTTTTTAAAAGAAAAATACAAAGACAAAATATTTATAAATCTTGACCTCAGATTGCTTAGCATCTAGTTGGATAAAGGTAAATCAATTTCATATGTATAATAAATGCAAGAAGCAAAGAAGCTGGGAGTGCCTTGAGGAAATGAAGCAATAGTGCTCGCTGTGCCATCTCCATGGAAGAAAGGGACATGTCAATGGCATTAGATCAAGTAAGGCAAGGGCCACCTTTTCATATACGCCAATATAATTCATTCATATTTCTGGTGATTATTTCTGTTGCTATCCCAGTACCTCAAATTCAGTGATGTACCAGCGTTTATCATGTTTTCAAAAAGTACTGCTTCCTCTTGATCTAATTTTCCTTTTTAGGGGAATTACCACCTTCTTAGCTATCAAGGCTTAAAATCTTGGTTATGTTTGACCCTTCCCTCATTCTCCATTCTCAAATCCATAGGGCTAGGGATCCATGTCTTCTTTGAAACTATACTTATCTGTTGCCTTTCTGGTCCCAGCCTTGCCTTATCCTGACTGCTCTCCACTTTGTCCATTTACCCTATGCCACTGTATTTCTATGCGCTTACATATATATTTTCCTGTACCTGGAATGCCCTTCCTTCACTGTTTTTTGAGAGCTATAAGCATCTAACTAAGATGTAGCCTTGTCCATGAACCTTGTCTGTCCTCTTTCTTATTGCATACCTTCACTTCAGGACTCCCCGCCCTCCCAGCTACAACTGAATCTTTTTTTTTTTTCAAAATCCATGGCTCTCAATTTCTACCACTATTGCGATCTTATCGCATTCTGTGCCACATTATAATTATCTGAGAACATACTTTTTTTTGTAATTGTTTTTTAAGGCCCTAAAGAAAAGAAACTTTTTTTTTTCCATTTTGGTATCCTGCATCTTATAGAGTAAAATAGTAATAAATGTTTGTGTATCAATGACCTAACAGATAATTTCAGACGAATAATATAACAGCATTTCCTCGAGATTTAATATTTTAAAAAATATTCCTACATGCATACTTCATATGTTCTCTAAAGAAAAAAATATGTTAAGATACATACACACAGGGTTTTACTTTTCTTGAAATTTTCTCTTATTGTTAAAAAAGAAGGACATCACTTTAATAATGCTACATTACTCCGAAACTTTAAATGTAAACTTTTGGGAGTAGGGGATAGTCAGTGATCTTTCATTGGAGTTAAAATATTTTAAACTACACAAAAGAGTAACATGTATAGTTGGAAGAGGTATAAATAGTGCCCACATATGGCCAGAAGAGGTATGAGGCCTGGTTCACATTATCTTTAAAGTTCTACCCATCCCCCACACCGTCAGTGATTCTGGAATCTGTTTTAATTTTAACCATGTATATGGTAAGAATGTATATAGACAGTGCCCTCTCTTTTTAATTTGAAGTACCTGGATACCATAACGTGACTAGGGTGTGGCAGAAGCCCAAACAGGAATTTATTTTTCAATTGCCTGCTCTTTATGAACCTAAGGATGGGCATTTTAAAGGAGACTGATATAATAAATATTTGACCTTTTCATTATGGAGACATTGGACCGCTAATATCCATATATGTTGTATGCAGAATTAATATTCTCCACTATTCAGGACAGTACATTTATTTCAGCAAGCTAAAGAGGAAGAAGAGTTGGAAAGTTATTTCTCAATGCATATAATATTTTGTATATAAGCAGGTATTCTATACTAATAAATGGAAATTTGAACTTATTAGAGAAGTCTGAATATCAACGGGGATAATTCACAATTACTGACTAGCAAATCCTGTATCTCTTTAAATTACTGTGTCTAACTTTTTAATAAACCTACTTGTAGTTCTGACATATATATGTATATATATACACATATATATATACACACATACACTTATATATATTCTTTTTTGTGAGAATACATATTGAAAAAAATTTATTTTATATAACAAATAGAAATCTCCTAGTAAAACTATTTCTAAAGAAAGCTAAATATGAATATGTCACCATAAAAACTAACACCTGTTGAGCACTTCATACTTGCCAGTCACTGTGCTAAGAAATGCATATTTTCTCTGTTGAACTGTACTACAATACTTTGAAGTATTATTTCCATTTTGTGGATAACAAAACTGAGATTTGGAGAGTTAAAATAACTCATGCAAGGTGAAATATAAGTGTTGGTGATAGGATTTTGAATCATATTGTCTGATCCCAGATTCCAAATACACCATGTTGGGGGGTCATCCATACAACTGTACCTGGCAATATCTGTGTTTCCTAAATCACAAATGCCTCTATGCCGGCCTACCCACTTGGGCTTCAGAAGCACCAAATATAATTTTCATAAATTTTATGTGATCATGATGCTGAGATGCTTTTACTCCATGGGTGTGTGTATTGTTTCATGAAGAAAACAGTCAGTATTTGCCTATTGAACTGCCACATAAAAAGATACATATCCCAGTCCCTGCAAAGCAGCTGCCCCATCTTGTTAATATAATCACTCTAGGATTAAAAGGTAATTCAGTTTTGGAATCATTTTATAAATATTTTTTTAAAATTTACACGTCAGTTTTGTCATTGATGGGAGTTGACTATTGGATTTTTTTATTAGATGTTCAAAAACCTCAGCTATTATTTGTATTTATCGCTATAACCAGTTACTGCTAAGCTAGAATGCTCTCCTAGTCGCTATTAAGTTTTAAAGACCATTTGGACATAGGATGCATAGCTCGTCCTTATAAACATAAAATATAAAGTGCCAAAATAAATCCCTATTTACTTCATCAAAGCAGACCTTATTCTTTTCCTCAGTGCTTGAACCTTCAGTGATGCTTAGCTGGGCTCTGAAGGAGAGGGAAGAAGACAGGCAGCTGTCGAGAAACAGCTGTGCCTATTGGAGAGGCTGTGAACAGCAGTGGAGAATAAGGCCGGATCCTTTGCTACATGTCTGTTATACTCAGTCTCTCTTTAATCACCCATCCCTCTGAGCTCACTTGCTCAATAGGCAATAGTCGTCAAAGCAAGACATTAAGTATATACTGAGATTTCTTCTCCTCCAAAGGTTATTGTGAGGATTGATGAGATTATATTTGTGAAAGATTCCAGCAAATATCAAATGAAAGGCACTGCCTGCATATCAAGATCTGCTGTATTTGAAGGAAAACATCGTTCTTCTCTGCTTTTTTCTCTTGTATGCTTCAGAGACCCATGACAACCTCCATTCTTCCATTTCCCAGCCTGGATATAGGCTGTAAAAAGGATAAAGCTCAAAGCTGAGGTCAGAGCTTCTTTCCTTAGAAATTTAGACCCGACTTGTATTGCTTTTACCTCTTCTACATAGAACATTTCCTTTCAAATATATTTTATACACACAGATGTATTTAAATAAATGGAAGTTTCTTTTATTAAAGACTTGAAGCCAAATCTTAGGAAAGCTTTTTTTCTGACTATGATATTTTTGAATTTTTAACATTGGGATAAACTTCAGGATTTTTGTGGAAAATAGAAACTTGTTAGGTTTAAAAGCAAATATTTTTGCCTCTTTATGATTTCAATGAATGCTGTCATATGTAGAATGGATATCTTTTCTAGTATCTAAAGAAAATAGTTTCAGGGACAAGCAGAATAGAATCACAGTTAAGAACACAGAGAGGGATCTTACAGACTGGGGTTCAGGTACTGGATCTGACACCAGCTGCCTGGCTTAATGCAAATAATTAAAACTTCCCAAGTCTTTGTTCTTTTATCTGCAACAGTAGCAGCATAACAATCATACTTGTTTCACAGAGATGAAGAAACCAGAAACTTGTAAGAAGTACTTGGCACAAGTTTTACATGTACAGGGATTACTGATTATTTTAATGTACTTTTTCAATCCACATCAGAAACAAGGAAGTTTGTGAGTACTACATTAGCATGAGAATTTATCAATAAAAGGCTAACATTTCTCTCTCTGGGTACCTTCTAATGATCCAGGGATCCTAAAGAAGTCATTAAATTGTTTTCTTGTTTGTTTTCTGCCAAGCTCATAGCTATCCTTGCTTAGGAAAATGTTTTCAGCCCTTCAGAAATACACCTGAACATACACACATACACAGACACACACACACATACATACACACACACATACACACTTAAACATATACATAAAATGTATATCTATCATGCTACTGTTTCTGCAAGCTACAGGTAATTCAGTCAATCTATACTATACTATATAATATAAACTACTTCAAGGAAGCAGGTCAGACCTCCAATATACACTTTCATTATACCATATACCCATCTCTCTGTGTGACCATGGCTTCTCCATGGTCTGTAGTTCCTGTAATTATTCTGCCCATCACCAATACCTAACATAGTAGGTATTCTATCTGTATTGATTGTAGCATTGGTTTATAGCTGAGGACTGATTGCTGTAAGCTGTCATATGAAGCCCACTAGGATGTTTTTTCTCACAGTGTATTTCTGCAAGCAAGGTATTTTGTGATAGGTTTATTATTTTGTTTATGATTTATTGGCTCCATTCTTAGTATATTAGGTAAAACCTGGGAATGTAAACAAAATTTAGTAATTGTTTAATGTAACTCTTGGAAAATAATCAAGATCAGAAATCAGGGTGTGCTCAGCTGAACAGAATGACCTCTCTTTTAAAAAGTCTATCTGCAGTGCTTCATTACTTAAATACCTAAAAATTATGGGCAGCACAGAGAAAAAGGCTGAGTGGATTTGAGTGAATAAATATGCTTCACTTAATGTGTGATCATAGTCAATCTTTTAGACTCTCTAAGTCCCTGTTTCTGAATTGAAGATTATACCTGTAGGGGCCAAAAGAAAACTTCCCTTTCACCCTCAAAAGGTTCACAGAAAAAGAAACTCAAAAGAGACACATTAATAGGAGAAAAGGCCGCAAATTTATTAGCGTGCACAGGGAGAAAATTATAGAGTGATTAGCCCGCCACACAACGGAGTACAGTCATTCTATACCATCTTCTTAGAGACCAGGCAGATGGGAAAATGTGGATGATTTTAGGGAGGTAGTAATTTTTTTAGGGGAATTCAGGGGGCTTGAAGAACGTACAATGGCTGGGAAGAAAGTCTGTTGGGCCTACAGAGCAGGCAGTGGTTTGTGACAAAAATCTATTTGGATGTGTTGACAGACTTTGGTCTTTCTTCCTGTGATATGAGTTCAGTTAATGAAAACTCAGGGAGGATACCAGAGGTCACTGTTTTCTTCCTTGTTGAATCTGGACTTTAGTCAGATAAAGGGATTCAGAGAACAACTTCATTCTGTGCTTTGGGTGGGACCGAGGATTGTCAGGCAGGACAGACAGGTGTATGTGTTGGTGGGGCAGGTGGAGGACACTGCAGGACTTGGGGGCGGGGAGGTCAGAAAGACCTTGAGGCTTCTTCTTCAGGTCAGCATGTGAAAGTGCCACATTTGGGAGTACTGGTTTCTGAACCCCAACATACCCTATGAACATAATGTGATGATTAAATTAGATATGTTGTTTACTATCTCAAACCAGTACCTGGCTCCCTGATATGGTTTGGCTGTGTCCCCACCCAAATCCAATCCTGAATTGTGCCTCCCATAATCCCCACATGTTGTAGGAGGGACCTGGTGGGAGGTCATTGAATCATGGCAGCAGGTTTTCCTGTGCTGTTCTCGTGGTAATGAATAAGTCTCATGAGATCTGATGGTTTTATAAAAGGCAGTTCCCCTGCACAAGCTCTCTTGCCTTCTACCATGTGAGACGTGCCTTTGCTCCTCCTTCACCTTCCATGTGATTGGGAGGCTTCCCCAAGCATGTGGAACTGTGAGTTCATTAAGCCTCTTTTTCTTTAAAAATTACCCACTCTTGGGTGTTTCTTCACAGCAGTATGAAAATGGACTAATACATTCCCAGTGTATATATTTTTTCCTTTCTTTTTAAAGATCTGTCTCAAAGATTTAACAGAGGAATTAAGGAATGTTATTTTGAATTATTGCTTGAACTAGAAATTTTCTTTACTTATAGCTCTATAATTAAAAGTAAATCCTAAAGACATTTTCGTTGAACATAATCTCTCTCCTAGAAATATCCACAGACGGGTGTGCACATTATGGGAGTACAATGGAAAAATCACGTTTCCTGTCTGAATCCAGGTTAACCAGAAACCCCATCTCGTAGGAAGATGAATTGAGAAATAAATTAGCTTTACT